>NC_136909.1:11716364-12028211 GCF_949606895.1 Notothenia rossii | reverse complement strand
TCTGTCTGTTTCCCAGGATTCATTTCCAACAAACTAGGCCTGTTTTCCCTCTAGCCTTAAGAAAACAAACAAAAAGAAGTACAACGATGTATGGCAATTAGTGCATCCTCAATGAAAGGTGCTTTGAAGAACTGTTCACATGCAAAAGAATAAAGACCTAAAGCAATACAAGTAGAATACATATTAAAAATAGCTGAGGGGTCTCTGGAATGAGAGGAATCTACGGAGGCTGATAAAGGAGAGCTAGCAGCACCTCCCTGTGTGTCTGCCTGCAGGGAGCTATACTCTCAGCAGAGAGTGTCACTGTTGGCTGACATACAGAGAGTCCCTCAATGTTCACTAAGCCACTCTTCAAATATATGCAGCCTGGTTTTCAGGCAATTACTAGAGCAAACACAGAGCATCTGTCCAGCACTCTCCATCACACTGTGCTCATTCAGGGTTACAGGGGGCAGGGACCCTCCCAGCATGCACTGGGTGAATCCACATGTCTCCAGACCTTTAAAGGGTGAACACATGGCCAAGCCGGCTAATACTTGCGGAAGCTTATTGCCACCACAAAATACTTTTACAAAAGTTTATATTAGCGTTTTTTCTTTTTCCAAGCAGTAATGGACTTCCACAACTACCTGAACCGAGCTGATGTAGAGTAATCAATTAAATTGGTAAAAACTATCTGATACATTTGACTCCCAATCTCAAAAATCTGTCTCTCAGTTTCTGCCTTTTTGTCTAATCCTTTGGATTTTATGTTCATAATTTTGATTTACCATAAGTATTTTTGTTTCATCATTAATAATTATCAGAAATTAACTTCCATATATACGTTTACTGAGCTGAAGTTGACTAATTCAGTCAATTTGTTTGAGGCTTTTTTGGCAGGAATCGATGCAACTTCTCACATTTGTCACAAGCTGAGGTCTACTTTTTCAAATACTGAAGTCCAAATATACCACCATACACTAAAGGCCTTAACTTAACATTTGTTATTAAAGGTTTCACAATATATAAGGCCGATGATTTACAGAGTCCATCACTTGGAGAAATGAGCAATGCCGTTTGGAAAATGAAACTATGACGCACTGATAGTATGAAAAACAAACATTTTATTACAACTTAAATTGTTCACTTCATTATAATGAGCATAAATGGTTATTTAAAAAAAAAATCTATATACATAATTAAATTGACAAAACAATTTTCACAAAAGTCATTTATAAAACGAAAAACATTTGACTTGGTACACACACACACACACACACACACCTACTTGGCCTTATTCCCTTTTACACCTCTTTGGCATTGTTCCCTGTTTCCATGTGATCATTGAGGACATGTATTCACTGAGTGCGTAAACACTTTAAGCAACGATAACAAAGGCTGTTATTGAGCCAGATGGTCCTTTTCCAGTTTCATACACACTTTACCTTGAGGAAATGTGCCATCGTGTTTTCAACTCACCTCTCAACCTTTGTTTTCAAAGGCTGCACACATTGTTCGAGCAGACTCTGATGAGATTTAATTATGCTTTAGTTTTCAGGTTTATAAACAAGAGGTCAACATGTTTTTCTTGCCTTTGTCTTGAGGTATCGCAATGTTCTAGCTTCCATGTTTTAAAAGGGTCTATGAGGCTATGTCTTTAAGGATTTATGAATCTAAAACATAAAGGATATTTTCGTCTGATGAAACAGCCACACAGTATGTAGCAGTCCTTAAATGCTTACTGTTATTTTGTGTGGCAGTTTAAAAAAACTGGGAGAATTGTTGATAAAAGATATGATGATTCAAGGTTTGTCCAAAAATATTGTTTTCGCAGTTTGCCAAAAAACTTTCATTATCTAGAATAACCTAGTATTCTGCGTCACATTGTGACATGAGAAGAGCCACCTGTGGCTTTCTCTAAGGCACACATTCATCTCAGATCTCTACACACTAGGTGGTGAGCTGTAAGGAAATACATTTCATGAGCTTTATGTAGGAATCATTGATGCAAGATTGATGTCATAGTTGTTACATAATCTAGATGATTATAAGCATAATTAAACACACAACACAACCTCAGCTGAAATAGAGCTTATGTAGCTATGGAGGTAATTTTGTATCTCCTCCGACATACAGTATGTCAAGGAAATCTATGTTGTAATGATACAAACTTAATTTTCATGTCTTTGTTTGTCTAACACTGAGAGCTTCCCCTTTAAAAACAAGTGCGCCGGGCTATCTGGTGATGTAAGACTGCTCTAGTGTGTGGTCGGTTGCGGAGCAACAGACTGCCCCCTATCAGAGCTAGTCGATCATCTGGATCCCTTGTGTGGTTGGAAAATGGACACTTATCCAGGCAGAAGGTCTCTAATGGAGCATCAAAACATCCATTATGTTCCCCTGCTGGGCACCAAGCGGCCAATTTCTCCAGGCAATACAGCATTACATCATTGTTTCAGTCGGAGCTCTGAGTCGAGCAGCAAAGGACTTAGACAAGATGCCTGGGCATCGCTTTGAAGTGATGGTGATTATAAGGACAGACCTGGAGCTGTTCTAATAATACAAAATATTCATTCTATTTAGATGGCTGATGGCTGTATCTCTGTATAAAACAAGAACTTATCAGGAACACAGCACCTTGGGCCCTGTGGGCATCTTTGTTTGTGTATGCACATCTTCCGGCGCAGACTGAAAACTCATCTGTTTTGACTCCACTTCGAGCGATAGAATTACTAACAAAGCACTTATATACTAATAAAGGACTGGCTTATCTAAAGCCTGTTGAGTAGCACTTGAAATGTTTTAGCTCTATGAAACCTGATTTACTTATATGATTCTGTTTTCTTCAAGTTTGTATCTTGTTGGTCGCTTTGGAGAAAAGCGTCAGCTAAATGTAATGTAATGTAATATGATGATTTATACAAGAGAAGCGACTGCAGCAACTGAGCTTTTACACAACCGTCAGCCTGCCTTATTCTGGTGTACTGCAGCATCAGCGGTTGCACTACTCATTCATTACTAGTGTTGCACATGTAAATGTCATAAGCATTCTTAAAATATCCACAGGTAATCTTATCCCTGTCCAAAAGGCTTTGGTCACAGACTGTACAGAAGATGCCCCTCGTCATATTGGCTGCTCTCCAGCCACAGCAGCTGTCACAGCTGAGGGAAAGTGGACACCGTTTACACTGAGCACACTACACACTTCCTGCAAACTCATGTGCAATGCTGCAGGGTCAGAGAGGTGTCGTAGATCCTCACATGTTTTCACCAGCCGTAGAAGAAAGGCCGCCCTGGTGAGTAGGCCACTCAGGGCGCAGTGGAAACGGGGGTCCGTCAGGAGAGCCAGCCAGGAGCGGGTTAATGTCTCAGCTATAGAGAGAATAAATAATTGCATTGTAAAGAAAACAACTTTTGAATATACATCAGCTCAGGCCATAAGAATGCTAAACACCTGGGCTCTGCTAAGTGCCCCGATAAACATTCCTGTTCATCTTGCAATATACTTATTTATATAAATAGTTATCCACGCAATAAACCGTATGTCATTTTGTCTTAACTTGCATTATTTTATTTCACATCTGTTCTTGTACATATCATATTCTATTGACATGTACATAGTCTTTTTGCACGTTGTTGTTGTTGTTGTTGTTGTTGTTGTTTGCAGGTTGGATTGTTGGAGGAGCTCAGGTCATAATATTTTCATTGCCATTTCTACACTGTAGCTTTGTGCATGTATAACAATGAAACCTTTGAATCTTGAATCTCGTCAAATATTGAACACATTCTTCTATTCAGACTGGTACCTGGCTGGATCTCTTTGCAGACTGCCAGGCTGTCCAGCAGCTGTGCAGCCCCTCCCTCTGCCCAGGCTCTCAGGCTCTGAGCCACAGCAGGGGATTCCGAGGATCTTTCTACCATCTGCAGCAGGTAGGGCAGCACATGTGCAGACATCACAGAGGGCTCTGCAAACACATTGGCCTCATCCTGCTCGTACAGAGTTGAACTCCTGAACCAGAGAGCAATACAAAATCAGTTAAGCAATAATCAATCAACCCTCCTCTATTTCTATAAGTGTATTGATTCAGTAGTGACATACCCTGCCTCTGAGGCCTCTTTCAGCACAGATCTGAGGTTGGACTGAGGCAGGTGACAGAGCAGCACCTCCAATGTGCCGGGAGTATCCCAGCATTCCTCCAGGAGAAGGTCCAGGAGAAGCGGCAGAGCCTGGTTGACCTGCATCAAGTAGACGCTCCGCTGGCTCACTGCTGTCCTCGCATGGTGCAGCATGGAGGTAAAACTGGCCGCTTTCATCCTCACCTGCTGGTTTTGGTCTTGCAGCAAGTAAACGCCTGTGTGGATCAACCTAAACCAGAAAGATGCAGCTTTAATTTAAGAGTATCATTTGATTGACAAGCACGTTGATGTATGGACATAACCTTCATTTTGGCCATCATGTTGAGTTATGTTTGGTTTGGTCAAATAGGATTTTCCCAATATTACCCAAGAGTCACATTTTATTTTCAATTGTTTTTCCAAGTTCAATGTCTCGATATTCTAAAGAATTACGGCTCCATTGATTTTTGAAAGGTTATAGCTGGTATACAAAGGTCCAGAAATGGCAATAATATAATTGAATGTGACTCATTATTAGACAATAAAACACACCTGATCATGATGGCAGGAGGAGTGCTGTGGCTCATTAGAGGAACTCCAGCCACACACAGAGCTTCAGCACACGCAATCCTGAGTACTTCAGGGGCTGCTGGGGATCGGTGGCTTTCCAAAATGTTACACCAGCGCTGGGACACGGACGTCCTTGTACTGATATACAAAAACAAAAAAAAAGTCAGAGCTGCAGCCAGAAGTGTTATAGTGCAGTATGTGAAGTAAAAACAGACAATATATAAAAACCTTGAGTCTGAACACTGGGAAAGCAGCAGACTAGCAACAAACAAAGCCAAGGACAAGAACTCGGGACCTCCTCTCATGTCCTCCAGGTCCCCGAGCAACAAATCCAGACACTCAGGCAGAACCGGCTCCTCCGGTGTGGCCGAGTGACGGAGATGTTGAGTCGAGTCGCCTCCAGCCATCACTGCCACCAGGGCTGTGAGGTAGACCCTGCGGTACTCCACTCTGCTGCTCAACAACGCCTCCTTAAGGTGTGACTGAGGATAGAGAGGTTGAAGTATATGTTCTTTAATCTACTAGCACAATTATCAATGTGCTTACAATGCCAACCAGGTGCAAAGCGCACTATGCATAGGGGATAGTAGACTTTTATATCTGATGTGATGATTGATGTTCAGTTTTTCAGTGATTCGTCAAACAAAACACTTTATATTTATTGTGATAACAGCAACGTTTTAAGGACAACTACAATATGACAGGAAAACCAGTTTCTCCAGTCCAACTAAATGGTGTTAACAACGTAAACACGTTCTGTAAAATGACAAGGCCACGTGTACAGTAGTCCTTACCTACTGTATATAGATATGCAGTATAGCATCTTATCAACTTATCTTAAAGAGAGTCAATTAAACACTAAACAGGATACACATTGAAAGGCAGTACTGGGGGTGGTCTAAATGACCAACACGAACAGCAGATAATGAAAGCTTATCGACACACCCTTTCTCATGCAAGAGGGAAAAAAAGATCTGCAGCCAGATTTCAGACGGCATTGTACTTAAGCCTCCCTTAATTTCCTCGCATTGTGCTGTAAGAAGCTTGTTTTACTGAAAGTTGTTGGACCAGTTTTTGGAGAGGTTGTTTTCCCCACGCTGAAATCTGCAGATGATGTCTCACCTGCAGAACCCTCCGGATCACCTCTTTAGAGCCGCTCTGCTGCAAACCCTGCTCATCCACCACCCACGTGACCAATGAGAGCCTGAGATCAGGGCTCGCTGCAGAGAAGTTTTCCCAGATTTGACACGCTCGCTTCTGATCTGCACATAGAGAGTGGATGGCTTGTTGATGGAAGGAGGACAACCCAACCTGCATAGGTGATACAGATAAAACATTAGAACACATATTTCTTAGGGCATCCAGGTAGCCGTTCACTCACAAGCCAACATGTTCTCAATCCTGCTTTTAACTATGAGTATTGGGGTCCTATATGAATGCACTATATTCTGCCAAAGTAAAAACATTTTGTATATGATACCCCGGAAGGGTCAAGATGAGATGTCTTCATATTTTGACTCAAGCGTCAAATTACCCAAATCGAGCCCACCCCCTGAATTAATGTTGCCCCGTGAAATCTTGCAAAGAATAAATATTTGCTTATCTGCAAGTTTTCAGAAGTACAATTTCCATAAACAACATTACCCACAATGTATGTTTCAATACTAAAACGAAAACTAAACGAATGCCGAGGCTATAATGTGATATCATAAGAGTTATATATATTTATGTCCTCTTGCAGTTAGAGCCTTTGAGGGCAACCATAATGCCGATGTGGCCTGGGATGATTAGGCTGGGATGACTGGGATCATTAAATGGTAAATGGTCTGTACTTATATATTGCGTTTGTTCCAGTCTTTATGACCCCTCAAAGCGCTTTACATTCTACAAGTCATCATTCATACAGAGAAAAGTGCCACTAGCTCAAGAATGCTAACATTCATACAACACATTCATACAGTTTTCGCCGTGCCATTAAGTATCTTGCCCAAGGATACATCGACATTCAACACCTACATTTCTTACTATAAAAACATTTGTGCCACACACCTGAAGTTGCTGTTGGGGTGTTAGGAGGTCAGACTGGAGTGTGTCACTGAGCTTTGACAGGAAGGTCTCAGAGAGGAGGCTCCTTAGTGAGTCTGCCACTGCGATGTAAGCCGCCCTCACTAGGGGGCAGCGCTGAGCCCCCGTCACCAGCCACATGGAGGCCTCCACCCTGCGCACCACCTCACACAGGTCCGCTGGGGAGGCACTGGGAATAGAAACACAGCATGATCTACAAAGCCTAAAAAAAGTGTTGATGAATGTATGATGAAAACATTTTTTGGGGGAAAAATAATAGTCCACACTGTTTTATTTGTATCAAGTCTCAATACTTTAAAGGTCACCTACAGTATTATGCAAAATCCACTTTTTCCTGTCTTGTCTACATCAACATGTCTCTGTGTAAAGAGACTCTGAAAGTTTCAGGAACAAAGATTCTCTCTCTCTTTTTGTCCTGATCCATTTAAATAAAAACCTGTCTGAAAATGAGCTGATCAGATTTTGGCCACTTTATGATGTCATAACGATGTTTTGGCTTGTGTAACCATTAGCCAATCACCAACCAAGGTAACCCCCCCCCCCCCCCCTTATCACCTGAAAGTAACAGACAGAGAATCAGCACTTTTGAAACAGGGCTGAAACAGAGGGGATTATGGGATGCTACAATGTCTGTCTGTTTGGTCTTTGGAGCCAAACACTTCAGAGACATGTTTTGTGTATATCTGAGACCTATAATATATTGATGAAAACGAGTATAGGGGGACCTTTAATGTTATTTATGTAACTTTGTTATTTTAAACTGCTGCTACTTATTTTTTAGCCACAGTTGTGTACTTATATGTGTCTTCATTTGTATTACTAATGTGTGCTTTTCATATTTTATCATTGCTTGCCTTTTATACCTGAGGGGCCACTTTTGCTGCAACATTGTAAATGTCCCCGCTGTGGGACCAATAAAGGTATTATGATCCTGAATGAAGAGAGTCTCACCTGACGGGGCGGAGCGCTCTCTCCAGAGTGGCTCTGATCTGCAGCAGCTGTCCGTGGAGCCGGTTGTGACAGCAGCGCTCCTGAGGCAGCTCAGCGCTCAGTCTGAGGAGGATGTTCATGTACTCCGAGGGGGGAGTCATGGCAACCAAAGCCTTTGAGGCCATCACTCTTACACTGTAGATAGGACTGGCAGACAGCTGGAGCAAAGGAGGCAGGAAGTCTGACAAAGTCCTGGCAGAAGAAAGAGAAGACATTCACTGTGTCAATTATATTAGGTGTGATTGATCAACACAAAACCTTACCCATTGCTTTGTATGTAAAGTATAAAATGATAAACTAAAATAGGAATGGTTCAATATTTTGGGAAAGACGATTATTTTTATAATTGACTAGAGTTAAATGTTCCTGTTAGCAGGTAACGAAAATCCATTCACAAATTACATGTTGCTTTTATTCTTTTTACATATATTTTTTTGTTTAATTCGTATAAAATAAGGCAAATGTAACAACCTATAAAATGTTATCCAGTGAAATTAATGTAAGAGATTCTTTTACCGTCTCGGGCCTTTATGCTAAGCTAAACTAAGCTAACCTGCTTTCATGACAGAGGTATCAGTTTTTATGACTTTTATTCTACCGCAGGACACGCCAGGACAAGCTAACTTCGAAAAACGTTTTGTATAACCTCGAGGAAAAACCCCTTGTGTAAAGAATTAAGAAATAAAACATAACCTGACTTAACGGTGTAGAGATAAATAAAAAGCAATCACTTGGTTGAGTCTTGGACACCAGGCTGGAGCTGGGCTAGCAAAGTGAGGACAGGGAAGAGCGAGGGTTGGAGGTGGAGCTTGGCCTCAGTTTGTGGCCCCTGGAGGTCTCGTGCTGCCCCCCTTAACTCGCCCAGGAGAAAGGGCTGGAGTGCAGGGTAGTGGAAGAAGAAGGTGAGGGGGGACAAGCCATGCTGAGCAGAAACTCCTTCGTCATTGCTGGGCCGCTGGCCGAGCATCCGCGAGCACAGAGAACCTAGAAACACATTTTAATTACTGCACAATAAGGGGTATTAAATACAGCTGAGCCAAATAGCTGATTGATTTATTATTTTGATTATCAATTAATCATTTTAACAAAAAAAACACCTTCAAGGGAAGTATTTGCCATTTTGTATCTACTCTGATAGAAAACAGCTTATCTGATTAAATAGTCCTAATTCTAGATATTCTAAGTTTGGACTTTAAGTCTCACTGTATAGTTGCAGCGCAGCGTTCCTCATGGCCCAGCAGGGAGAACTGAGCAGAGTGAGAGACAGGATGACGACAGCAGGAGCAAACTGAAGGACAGCTTCTCCCAGAGCAGACCCCCGAACCAGGGCCTGCAGAGTGTGGACCGCACACACCTGGAAGGAAAGGACAAAGGACACCACATCTGTCTTTGTGCTTTTAAAGGCAGTGGTAAAAGAAGTGCTTCAATAATTTAATCAGGTAAAAATAGCAATTCTTCAGTGTTATACCTTATTGGCTACATTTTGGACTGTGGGTCATGCAAAACATTACATTTTAATAACTTAAATTGGCTTTGGGAAATCGCAATGGTCACTATTATTATCATTTTTAATGATTGACGAATGAAATCGATAAAAAAATGTGTAGCATTTCATTATGGGATTAGAATCTCTCTAACTTGATAATGCAATTTTAATGATGAAGCTGGTAAGGTGGGGATAGTTTTGACTTATATACGGCTGCAATATTAACAATATAAGAATATCATATATGTTCTGTTGATAATATTAGTATTAACAATTTGAATATGTAAAGTAAGCCTACAAACCTGTGGCAGGTCTAGTGTTTGGTCCAAGTCCGCAGGTAAAGGGCATTTGGCTGTCTCCAGTAAGGTCTGCATACTGAGAGCTAACAGTGGCCTCGATTTACCGGCCTCCTCTGCTGACACGACGCACAGGATGAGCATCGGCAGCCCTGCAGCCCGGCGGGTCACAGAGGTCGAGCGAGGGGAACGCACAACCTGCAATCCCTGTAAAGAAGCAGGAGAGGAAATGTATCAATAAGGAGCAATAACAGTAGTCTAGCATCTCCATGTATTACTGACAGAGATGGCAAAAGTACACACATCCTTTCCTTAAGTAGAAGTACAGATAGTCGTGTTTAAAAATACTCTGGTAAAAGTAGAAGTACTGACTAAACTTCATTACTCAAGTAAAGAAGTATGGGCTTCGAAATGTACTTAAGTGAAAAGTACCCATAATAACTACCATCTGAGTAACTGACCTCCCTTTATATTAATAGAACAATAATGTCATTGTTAGCTAATGAATGTTTCGATGCTGAGCAACGGCAACATGACAACGTTTTCATTGGTCCCACTTCTTTAGAGAAGACCAAGAAATGATGGATACACGGATCGTGTTCAAATCAACAGGCACGCAATGACTAATAATGATCACGCCACCAAACACACATTAAAACTAAAGTAACCAGTCTGTTTTGAAAATGTAAGAAGTAGAAAGTACAGGTATTTCTGTTAAATATGTAAAAGTAAAAAGTCGTCAGAAAAATAAGTAGTGGAGTAAAGTACTGATACCAGAAAAATGTACTCAAGTACAGTAACAAAGTATTTGAACTCCACTACTTCCCACCTCTGATTACTGAACATTACTACTCACCTGTTTCAACATGTGGGCTGGGATATCCCTCAGCTCTGGATCACTGCTGCTTAATAAAGAGGCACAGAATTTGGTGAAGCCTGCACAGCATCCCTCCACTGCCCCCTGGTGGAGAGAAATGTGACTGTGAGAAAGGATGACCGACCCAGTCCTATTAGATTAACTTGATTGATAAAACGTACCCAGTGACGACATTTGAGAAGAATATTCTTGAACACTCTTGATGCCCTCTTTAGATCCTCTTTTGTCAAAAGGCACTTGCTGGGTTTGGATTCACTCAGAATCTTTGCCACCAGAGAACCTAAAAAGATTCCTATATCCTGATTTAAAAAATAAATGAAAGAACATCAATTGAGATACAGGTAAGTCATGTTGAAATATCTAATTATACATCTTAGATGGTGCATCTGGTTCTGTTTTACCTTGAGGGAGACCCAGCAGCAGGTGAGAACGAGACTGGTCTCCTCAGAAATTAGGACACACTCCTCTCCCTCTTCCTGGCCTCCTCCTGACTCTTGGGCTATCAGAGAGCTGATTGCGTTTCCCATTTCATAAAGAGAAGGGGGCGCATCTAAGAAAAAAAACAGAGGAATGTACTTTGGGGTGGAATCAATCTGAAATGTTTTGCTTCTGCAGAACTCTCTCTTACCCTTTTCAATGGCGCAAGCATCTTGGTCTCCATACAGAACGCCTAGCAGCAGCAGAGACATATTCTCCAGCAGCAGCAGCACCTCAACGGTCAGACTGTGGTCGAGTGTGTCATACACACTGCCGGGGGCCTCGAGCAAACACCTCTGGAGGGCACTCAGAACACCTGGAACAACATTCAACAGGATTCAAAAACTGAACTTTGTTTGCTAGGGTTTAGGGTTGATTATAGGCCGGCCAAAGCCACAGCCACAGAAACCTCCTAAAAGGCATTTTATTTATTACTTGCAGTTAGATGTTAATGCCCAACTTTGAGTCTCACCATGTATAGGCTTGGTTTTGGCAGCAAGCATCATGTCTGCCTTGGCTGTCAGATAGTGCTCTTCCAGCTCCTTCACTAGAAGCGTGACCATGCAGGAACCCCCGCTGACTTCACTGTTCAACCTGCAGGCTTCAGGCTGGTGTTGTGATCTGCAGGTAGAATAACAGATTAAACATCTAACGCAGGTGTAATTCAAAACAAAGACATGTAGGAGGCAAGGCTTACTTCTGATGGAGGAGCTTCATCATCACTGCTGCCATCTGAGCCTCGTGCACCCGAGGGCTGCACAGAAGCTGTTTGGTTCTCGCGTGCAGCACCGCAGCAATGTCGTGTGGAAGACTAGGTGGGAAGAACCTCAACAATAACTCAGCTGAGAGCTCACGGATCTGTAAAAGAAACAAACCTCTTATCTAATGATATTCTTTAACCTCAATCTTAGATATAAAAGAAATACAAGGACTGATAATGCGGCTCTACCTCATTTGTAGAATCTTCTAAACCACTGATGAGGACCAGCTGTTTTCTCCTGCAGACGAAATCCCACCGTCCTCTCGCTCTGGCACATTTAATAAGAGACCCCATATTCGCTGCGAAATTGGTTTAATAAAGCCAAAATGAACTCTTAGCCAAAATAACATAAACAAATATAAAGTTAAGATTCAACAGGAAGTACACAGAACTAAATACAAGCACTGAGTAAAAATAAATGTTCGGCCATTTTCTATTAATTGGTTCACCAGACTAACCTGGAGGTTGACCCTTCTTCTTGTCCGGGCTCCAGGTGTCTGTGCAGGTCTCCAGCACGGCACACAGCAGCAGCAGCGCAGTCTTCTTCCTCTGAAAACTGTGTCCTGGCGCCAGATAGCAGTACGGAAGTTGACCCAACCAATCTACAAACTCTACAATATACAGAGGAATGCAAACTCATCAGGTATGAAAAAGGTGACAAGAATCTGAATCCCCTGATTACTTATAATGTAGTTGTTAAGAGAAACAGAGATGTACACCTACAGTATAGACATATAACGTTTAAAAGAAATAAAAAAATACAGTAGGGGAACTGTGTATATATCTGTACAATCAAAAAGGGGCAAATATAAAAATAGCGGCTGCCAGTTATCTCACCTATTCCCTGCTCCAGTATGTCCTGTGCCCCCTGTGAGTTGATGTCTTCTCCTTTCTTTTTCCCCTTCTGTCCTTTTAGATGAGCCAAGCAGCCGTCTCTGATACGAATCAGAAACCTCTTCACGGCAGCCTGAAAATGTTGGCGAAAAGGCGAGGACTCACAGTTTAGGTTCTGAGGGATGAATATCTTCATGATTGACATCTCCTCCACGGTCGGAGTGTCTTTTGTCTTCGGGCTGCAGCAGAGGGCGTTCAGAGCAGCGAGTCGGACTTTGTCCTCCGCAGAACCTAGAGCAAGCTGGAGGGTTTTAAAGGTGGAGCTTCCCTGCAGAGCCCATGGAAAGCTTCCAGTCGTGGCCCGATAAGAGCTCACGATGCAGGCCCAGGCGTGGAGGTGGCCGGGGTCACATGGGTCCAGAGAGTCCAGCAGAGGATCCACAGCAGAGGGGAAGACTTGAAAGGTGAAGGGTAATAGCTGAGTGGAGCTGTGGTTCTGCAGAAGAGTCACATGGGACATCAGAGCCTCATGGAGGACGGGCCGCCAGCGCCTCGCCCACTGATTGGCCAGATCCAGCTCGATGTGTGAGGTGAGACACAGCTCCCGCCTCTGCTGCTGGATCAGACACTTGTAAAGCTCCGATCCACACGGTGACAGGTGATTGGTCGACAAGCACTTCAGGAGATGATTTGGTATTTCAGCGTATTGATCCAGCACCTGATGAATTAGAGAAATGTTAAAGCCTTCATGAGCACCAGTAACTACGTTATTAACACTGTAATAATCAGCTGTCGCCCTTACCATGTCAGACCCCAGAAATGGCAGCAGGGCACAAAGGCGATGATATTTGGCTTTGGATTCCCAGGGTAGTTTGATTATCCGCTGAAGGAGGGTCAAATAAAGAGTCTTATTTGTGTCACCATACTGCTGACAGTCCATCTCATAGAGGTCCAGCAGAAGACAAAAGGCACTGCGCACAAAATCTGAAACGCCTTCCACCTGCCAACGAACAGTCAGACAGACAGACATGATTAATATTACTGTAGCGACAAAACTCCCAATGAGCAGTTGTTAAGAGGATAAGGCAGGCTCATCCCTTTGATCTGTTTCAATTAAAAGAGTCCTGTCGTGGAGTTATAGTTGAATTAAGTTTAATGACTGAAATAAACAAACAATAACTTAAAGAGGACCAAACGGTCAACCGAAAATATCCGAGCCATCTCACCATCTGTGTCATACAAACTAATGTCAAACAACAGAGGGACTAAATACAAATAAACCACAACCATGTGAAAAATGCTGTAAGTGTTAATTAAATACAAATGTGTGCAATATAAAAATAATAACAACAATGGAAATAAATAAGTCAGGTGGTCCAGAATGTGACATGGCTCTGAGTATGTGGACACACTGTAGCAGTTTTTATTAATTTGCATATTTTATAGTACAGTATTTTATGCATTATTGGCAGTCCATTTGGTTTACAAAGTCAAATAATGCCATTTTACTTGCATGTTTCTTTCAGGATTTTAACCTGCAATAATAGAAAGATGTTATTTTGACTCACAGGACTCTCTGCATTGGTCCAGATAATGTGAATGAGCTCTTGCTGCAGCTTGCTGTTGTCAGCCAGAAGGCGAGCACCCGTCATCTTCCAGATATCAGCAAGACATTCTTTAACTCTCTTCAGCCACAGTGTTAATGCTGCAACAACATGTCGTATTAGAACAGATGATTATGTCATTCAAGGACATAAATATAAACAAAGTGGAGATCACTCACCTTCAAAAGCAAAGTAGTGACAGTCCAGCTTCTCCTCACACAGCGCATAGACCAGAGGAAACAACTCTTTGTGCAGTAAACACATCTGAAAAGAGAGAAAATTTGGGATTTGGAAATGAAAACAAGCAAAACAAAAGAGAAACATGCAGCTAGATTTACTTCTGTGAAATCCACGTGTGAACTGAGCAAGATGTGAGGTCGACAGCAGGTCAGGAGGCCTCTGATCACAGCCAGTCGGTCCACTCCGTCGCTCCCTGCAGGGCAGCACTGGACCTGCAGAGCACCGAGCGTCAGCAGCCAGGGCTCTGAGAGAGAAAGGAAAACAGCTGTAATGCCAACAATCTCTTGGCCTTCAATCGAATCAACTCAATTTAAATAATAAACAACTTTACTTTGTGTAGGGTAATAAAACGTAACGGTTCAAAAAAACTGTGTTTCGACGGAGTCTTCCACACAGGTTGCACACCTCTCTGTCTCTTAAGAGGCTGGCTCCATGGGAAATGTAGTCTTTTATAATCTCGACTACTGAGGTCACGATTAGGCGACAATATTTGGCCTTTCTTTTTTTTTTTACAAAAGAACTAAGAGTTGCTCGAACAGGTCCATTTGTCCAGCAGTTTTAGGAGTGACCTACCTGAGAGAGAGACCTGCAGCAGACTCCAGGCAGCAGCCTCTCCACAGCGCCTCTCTGAAGCCGTGTTGATCAGCATGGCCACAGCAGTTCCTGCCAAAAGACGAGTGTCCCTGTTGCAGCACTGCAAACAAGGACACAATGACTGATAGTGTAATTATGCATTACATTGATGCACATCATGTGAACAACATCTTGCTCTTTTTTATCTTTTATAATACTGTGAGCCATGTTCATGCTCAACTCTCTGACTGCTTTTTGCACATTTGTGCACACATGTCTGCACAGCACTCCACTTTAAAATATAATACACTGTAGTTTAGCATAATTACTTACTATCCTAAGTGTTTTTGTTTTTTAGCTTTTAAGGTTATTTGTATAGTTACATGTAAATGTGGTGTAATTACTTGTCTTTCGCGTGCTTTATTAATGCTAAATTGTTTCTTAAAATACTTTTTTTTTGATTAAATATTATTTTTTTACCTACTTTGCAATTTATTTGTTTAAATTGTTTATGTTCGCACCACCAGATACCAAAGCAAACTCCTTGTATGTGTAAACGTACCTGGCAAGAAACTTGATTCTGATTCTGATAGGCGGCAACAAAGGTAACAACTGAAGAAGTATCTGACTACTGAAGTGATGGATTAATGAGATACCTGTCCAAGTATTATGTCCATAAGAGCCTGCAGGATCTTCCTCACTGTCGGGTCCCCATGCTCCCCGTCCCACACCAGAGGAGCCACTTCACTGGACAACAGCTGGAACACTTGCAAACACATCTGCCGAGACCACAGTTCTCAGGTAAGTTAAACAGATCACACAACAAGTCTGTGATGAATGCAACAGACTTATAAATCATGCACCTTGACAGCAATGTAACACAGAGGTCCATCTCTCAGCAAGTCTTGTTGCAATGCAAAGGAGAAAAACTCAGACACTTTGTTCAGCAGAACCAGGAATGACTCTCGCCAAATATCACGACCAATAGTGCTGTCTTCCAGGAACATACAGGCTGAAAAAAGACGAAAACCACAATATGTTCATGGAAACGTACATATGAAACTAGTGAATACTAATAACACATCATCTTTAGCCTTCTCTGCACTTACCTTTCTGCAGATCCTCAAAAGACAGTACCTGAAAGGGGATGGGTTAAAGGTTATTTGCAGTGCCTTACAGCAAATACATGACAATACATATAAGTGAAGTGACAGCTCTTGTCTGTACCTGTTCATTATGGACTATAGAGAGCAAACAGTGATGGGTTTCTCTAAAAACCAACTGGTGGTCCACCTTTGCCAAATGTTGCAACATCTGTCGAGCACATATAAGGTTTCAATGAGATGACATTTTGTCTTTAAATATTGTGTGTACAGTGCAGTACGGACATAATGTAGGGCTCACCTGGTCTACTTTACGACAGGCCGTGGAGATGTTGACCATCTTCAGCTGCATGGAGATGAGGAGTCTCACCAGAAGCAGGATATGAGACTGCTCCAAAACACCAAGCTGATCCTCGGAAATGCGTCTCAGCAGCTGGAGAGCCTCCTCTAAACATCGCTCCTTACATCTTTTCACACTGCTCCTGTTCGTGCAAAACCATTCAGTCATTATGACAGCTTATAGAAATGTGACAAGTTCTCAAACATGCTGAGGGTATGGTTACCGACCTGGAGGATTCAGAGAGTTTTTCACTGAAGAGCCTGAGTGTTTGGTTGACATGTTCAGGTGCTTGATCCTCGGTGACCACACAGCCTTGCAGACTTGTAATCAGGTCTTCACACGATAACATTGTTTTAATAACTCCACTGTACAGGCTTTAGATGACGTCAAACGTGAAGCACGCTGTCACGTTGGTCACGTGGCATAACTCTTATTCTATATATAGTAGAGTAGTCATTGTGTAATTACAGCCACGTGCTGCCCCCTGGAGGCAGAATGATAGTTTTGGGGCAAAATATCATAACACCAAAATGTAAATAACTTTATAATGGACAAAATATTAAAGAGACAACACGTTTGATTTTTAAGTATTGAATTAGATGATGGAGAATACTATGGGATCTGTTTTATTTGGCTAGTGAAAAATGTGTGCCATTTACATTTTTCCAAAAGAAGAAAAAGTAGAATTAGCATTGATTAATTAAGACTTTTCCAGTGATACATAATAAACGTTTTTGTCATAACATTTGGCTGTTGTATATTTAGTTGACTGTCTGATATAAACAAAATGTATCTGCTTGCTGCACCTTGCCTGTACAATGTATGATGTCTTGATGTGATTTTGAGTGAAATTGTACCTTTATGCACACAACGAGCACACACGTAGGCCTATGGAGGACAGAACATGACATGAGTAAATAAATACAGGAATAAATACAGGAATACAAATATACCAGAATAAATAAATGCATAAATACAGGAATACAAATATCCAAGAATAAATACATGGGGGGAAAAAACTGAAATAAATACATGTGTAAATAAATACAGGAATAAATAAACACAAGACAAAATTAATAAATATGGAAATAAATAAATAAATGTATTCAGACTGTAGTTGCATGTATGTGCTACTCCAGGTAAGATGGGGGCGCTGTTGTATATTTATGTCGTTATGTGTGTCCTGTTTCCCCAGAAGAAGAATATCTAGGATGTGATCGGTTCAACATTTGCGTTGCCATGACATCACTAATCGTTTACAAATATGTCTGCTTTATAATCTGAAGTGAACCAAATGGCTAACGTGTTTGATTTATGCTTCTCCCGTTTATCTATTTCATGCCAGGTCACATATGTTATACTGTTCATTTCCTTGGCGCAACCTCAAAACATTGTTGGTAAGTTTAAATGCAAACAGCTTTACATTAAAACAGCTACTGTTACACTAGCATCAAAAAGCTAAGCTAGCTAGCAAAGAGCTAACAACAAAACAACCGTGGTAACGTTGAACGTGTTTCAGTTTAATAACTAATTCAATAATTGTTATGAAACTAATACGTAAAGCAGGTACGAGATATATCGGCGTTATGCAGGGGTGGAAATATACACTAAGATATATGTATTAAAGTAAAAGTAGAAATACCAATGTGTAGTGTTACAAGTCCTGTATTACAAAATGTTACTCAAGTGAAAGTAAAGTAATGGCATCTAAATATTCTTAAAGTACCAACAGTAAAAGTACTCATTATGCAAATTGGCACATATATATAATATATTTTGGTTATAATTATTGATGCATTTAACTGTTTATCAAGCTGATAAAGGTTGAGCTAATTGAAACAAGTTGTGAGTTAATCCGGTTCTATCTGAAGTATTTTTTCAAGGGCTGATCCTATTTTTTATTATTAATCTCTATCAGCAAAGTCACCAAAGATACTACATAAAGCTTGTGGAGTAAAATTACACTATTTACATCTGAAATGTAGACGAGTAGAAGTACAAAGTAGCATAAAATGGAAATACTTAAGTAAAGTACAAGAACGTCAACATTGTATTTAAGTACAGTACTTGAGTAAATGTGGAAGTAATGAAGTCTTCATTACTTAACGCCACTGCCGTTTGTTTAACAGATTTCAAGCCATCATATCTCACTGCAACTGGACCCACGGTCACTGCACTTCTGCTCGGAAACGCGTCTGACATCTCTCTGAATCTGAGGACAGTATCTCCATCTAATACGACTGGTCAGTGCGTTTTCTTGTATGGGACGTGTTTTCTAGCAAACATTTTTTGATTTGTATTTACTTGAGCGGTGTTTGAAAATACCCAGTTTCCATTAGATATAATTCTCCGGTTTAGTGGCACATAAAAGAGCTGTGATGTGTTTTCTGTTACAGGAAGCATTGGCCCTCCATCATGTGTAGCTGAAGTAACACAGTGGGTGCTCACAAGGGAGCAGATGGGGAAGGTAAGAAGAGTACAGTTGACTTAATAAAATCAAATTATGTTTTAGTTATATGCTGTTGGATAGGGTTTATTTAAATAAAAACATCCCACAATTAATTTAATAGAGCTTATTTTATTGTCTTACACCAGTTTATTTAATGTGTCTTATGTTTGTTTCAATTCGCTCCCCAGACTGCAGTTCGGGTTCAGCTAAAGCTGGATAAAAGTCTGCGTCTGTGTGGTGAGAATGAATCAGATACAGACTGCTGTCCAAAGCCTCTGTGTGTCCTGGAGACCCTTCAGGTGTCTGCCTGTGTGGGCGGCACTCCTCAGGCATCGCTGCTGATCCAGGCCAGGATATTCGCCCTGTTGCTTCCTGCTAATGCTGGATCTGGTAATTAAAACTGTGCCCATCATAATGAGCCTACACGATAAGGATGTCTCCATATTTATCCTGATATATAAATATAATTCACAGTTTCAGAGAGTCGTTTGGGTTTCAATTTAATATTCTCTCTCTGATCCTCTTTTATCCAATATTTTTTATTTATTTAATATATTTTACCGTTCCTGTCCACACCATGTACATGTTGTCCTATTTTGTAGTAGAGAATGTTGCCAGTGTGAATTCCACATTTCTAATAAATGTAAATCTCATCCATTTAGAAAATAAAACAGTCATTCCAAACCAAGTGTACCAGCCACTGGGCTCTTGCCCCTGTGACCTCACTTTTGGAGCATGTGATGTGCGCTGCTGCTGTGACACGGTATTTACATCTCTCACAACATTACTATCTTTTAACAAGAGAACAGTGCACTTTAGTAAAAAAATAATTTCCTTTGGTATTAATCATGAATGACTTACGTGTCTTCCATTCACACAGGACTGTTCCTCTGAAGATCTGAAGCTGTTTGTGTCCCACTGCCTCCCAGGGCCCTTTGGAGGACAGGTCTCTCCTGCTTCAGATTATCAGTGCTCTGTGCAATCCTCGAAAAACTCCCCAGATTGGTTTCCATTTTTATGTGTCAATTCTCCACCTGAAAACAACCCTTACCTCGGGCTCTTTTACCAGGGATACACAATGTGAGGAATCGTTCAATATATGTGTTGATTATATCAATGAGAGTATATGTTTTTGTGTCATATTTCAATTATTGTTCTTTTGCCCGTTAACCTTTCTAGCACACCTGAACCGGGCCCATCCTTCCAAAGCCCTGTTTCACCTGCTCCAGTGCCAGTTAATGTTTATATTCAAGGGAGTCCCATTTTCACATTAAATTACCAGTACTTCACTATTCCTCAGGTTAGTGGTGTGTATATTGTTCTTACATCATTTGTTTGTTTTTTCCTGAATTATTCTAATTCATTTTATATTTCTGTTTTACAGAAGGTGCTCGGGCAGTGTGTAAACAATGCGCCTGTAGCATTTCTGAAGAATTTTCAAGTGATTTGTGCAACTCTTCTACGTTCCTGTCCAACTGGTTCCCCCTTACGGACTCTACCAACAGATTTGAGGATTAAAGTAAAGAATGGGCAAGGAGGTGTGTTTTACCCGCTAAACTCACAAAAACTCACCTCTTCAATCTGGCTTTTCATGTGTGATTGTTTTTGTATTATTTGACTTTAACTTTAACTATATATTTATTTGTTGTTCCTTTCATCTCTTTTCTCTTCACTATTATCTGTAAAGCGTCTTTGAGCACCTGTAAAAGCGCTAACAAATTAAATCTATTATTATTAAACATAATGTAGCAATGTTTTTATACACTCTGAAGTTCTTTTTGAATAATTTCTTCCATGTTGTTTCTTCATGTGTTTCAGGTGATGTTTTAGTAAACGTAATTGACGAAGTTGCCTTTGATTTGAGTCAGTTTATTTCAAGCACTGATGCCCCTTCAGGTAATTAAATGAAAACATATTCTTACCAAAACAACAACAATGGACAATTAAGCGTAATGTTGAAACTTGATATTCCTCTGAAGCTGAGGGGCTGGTATGTGAGAACGTGACCTTGGCGCTGGATTACAAATTGTACTGGGAAGGAAATGACATCACAAGTATCACAGTGACTCAGACTGTTGGGACCATCACATTCAATAGTAGTGGTAAGTGTTAAGACTTGTCCATGATCAGCCTTAGTTGATAGATGTGTTTAATGTAATCTGGACTCATTTCTGCTTTTCTGTCCCCAAACAGTGGCGTTAACTACAAGGTATTCTGCCGTGTTTTTAAATGGAGAATTAATGGGTGAAACCAACTCGGGGAACCCAGGTGAGAATAAGATCATTTACTTAGTCCTGAGAATGGTTGTGGAAGTGAATCTACATGTTTCAGTGGGTAACCAACACTTCAAATGGCAGGTTATCAGGTGGGAAGGCCTGTTATCGCTGGAATTGTGGACACTTTGGACAACAATACAGGCTTAGTACAGAGGGTGTCAATCAGTCTTTGGAAACCAGGTAAAACCCATTCTTGTTGGTTACTGGATCACTGAATGTGTCATAATTGTGATGTATGTGTAATTCAATCAAAATAAGGTGGATAAAGGAAACCTCATGTTTGAATCTACCTTGCAGTGAGTGATGGACTCTGTGTCTCTGCTGAGATGAAACCAATTCTGTTTGGGGAGAATTCCACATCAGGATGTCTACTCCCTGTCAGCAGACACAATCTGAGTCAGTGTGATCTCCTGAGGTAAATCAGAATGAGTTCATGTTTAATCTATATCAATGTGTGTTTCTACTGAATTACATTTGAATGTATTTTTCCCATAGAGAGACTGTAACCTCTCTCCAGAATAATCTGATGACAGCCACACATGTTGCAAAGAGTGGGAACCCCGATCCTTTCACTACGACAGACTGGGTGAACATAAGCTGTGAGTAGATTGTGCAAAGAAACGATTCATGCAACCTTTTCGCTATACTTTTATTAAAGCAAAATTAACAGTTTGATTTACAGTATTTTTTTTTAACTAAATGTTTTATACATTCCAGTTTTGACACAAAACTCTAGCACAACTATGGAAGACAGCACAAATTCATGCTATGGGGTTCCATCCCACCAGCATATCCATGTTTGGAGTCTCATCACAAGCATGGTAGGAGGCGTACCTCAGAGGGATATCCATGCTCTGCAAGTCAGGTGTGTATCTGGTGTATATTCATTGAAACATAGACTTTCAATTTTAATCTCATTGCAAATTCTAAATCATTTTGAATCATATTATGTCATGTTATTTTGGTCATTTTAGCTACAGCGTGTCCCCCTGGACACTGGATTGTGGAGGTGGGGATGTCTCTCCATGTGTGGACCCCACGGAGACTCAGTTGTTCCCCATCACCTCCTCAGTCTCCTTTACTGACATTCTTGTCAACACAGGACCACCGAAAACCAGGCAAGACTGCCCTGATGTAATGAGGGTCGTAACTTGAGACAAATACTGCATACTGTGTATAAGCTGCCTCACTGATTCAAACCCAGACTGTAATGTTTTCAATTTTTTCCACAGGTTTCAGATAAACTTCACTGAGTATGACTGTAACCGGAATGATGTGTGTTGGCCTGAGCTCGCCTTTCCCATCACCAAGTATTACACAGGTGAGAATCTATTGAATTCTAGATCATCTATCCTGTGTTTTATTTTGTACCGTAGTTAATATTTCAGGAAATTAGAAGATTGATGCGAGAAACACTGCCTAAGTCCTGACCCTGACAGTGCCATTGCTGACTTACTTTCCCTTTATCGTCCCCAGGTGAGCCGTATTCCCAGTCTCTGGCAAAGGGCCTTATTTTGGTTTTCTTCTTTATCACTGCTTCGATACTCGGGACTCCATGGAGACAAATCAGACAAGCATGGAAATAGTGCCGCCCTCTATGACTCTTAAGAAATGCTGATGTAGAAGAAGAAAAAAGATCTTTGAACATTATACATAGTTTATAATGATAATGTTTTACTTGTTTTAGATATGTTTGTGGGAATGTAAATAATTGTTTTGGTGCACTCATTTGTAATAAAAATATTTTTGTACTGCTTGTTCCTTTTTAATATTATTTTGTTGACAGTATATTATTTAAAGTTTTGAAAAGAGGGCTACCCTTTTGTGCACTCCTCTATTACAATTACATTTGTACATTTCTCTTATCCAGTTCTGTCATTGTTTATTCAAGATTTATATGTTTTCTCAAGAAGTTATCATTCACAATCATTCATCATCATTCACATTTCTATGTCGGTAGTAGAAGATTGCGTTCAATGTTACGAAGTCAAAATCTTCCTTAAGTAAAAGTACAAAAGTATTGCCATCAAAATATACTTAAAGTACCACAGCTAAAAGTATTCATTCTGTAGATTTTCCCATTTCTGAATAATATATCATTTGTTTTGATTATAATTATTGATGCAAAAATGTGTAAAGGTGCAGCTAGTTTGAATGACTTTGAATACTGCAGGGTAGTTTGTGAATTTACTCCAGGTGGAACTAAAGTCTGATTTAAATATTGATAAAATGTCTGAATTGTAGTGTGGTTGAAGTACAAAGAAGCTAAACGTTGACCTACTCAAGTGGACTTAAGTACTTAAGATCACTAGTCAGTGTTTGCCTTCAGCAGTGCTGGCTCAAACGCTGAGTGCGCAGTGCGCAGACTCCAGGAGGCGGTGCTGATTGGTCAAAGGTACGTTCACTGCTGTGGAAGTTCATATTCAACAGTGTGGAGAGAAGTGACGTGGAGTACTATGAAGATAACAAGCGGACGTCTGCTGAAAACTTCAGAAACTATGAGAGGAGTCGTGACTAGATATGTGGATGAGCTAAGCCAGCGGTGGTAATACCGGGCGCCTCAGGATTCCTGTTTCCACTTCGGCGGGACAAGTTTTGTATCCGGGTATTAACACAGTAATAGCTGGCTAGCCCATTAGCTAACAGGAACAGCATCGGCTGTAGCAATAGCTCTCTAAAGTCAGCGTCATGCAATTCATATACTGTATCATCACCAGAATATGATCACCACGAAGAAGGACATCACTCATTGCCCTTGACGTGCTTGTATTGCCGGAAACTGCAGTTGTTAGCTTGTATTAGCTCCTCGGTTTAGCAGGTAAACAACCAAGCAGACTGTCAAAATGTGCTCCCTGCTCCGGGGGGAAGAGATGTGTCTGGCCCAGCTGTTCCTGCAGTCCGGGTCCGCATACGACTGCATCAGTGAACTTGGAGAACTGGGGCTAGTGGAGTTTAGAGACGTAAGTACCGAAAAGAACAGTTATAATCTGCTGAAACAAAGTCATGACTCACTTTAAAAGTTCTTCCTGACTTGACAACTTTCTTACCTGTTTGTTGGTCGAAGAGTCTATGGCGGGTTTTACCAAAGCAGACTTTGCAACTGAATGCATGCAAGTCATAGATAGCCTATAGATCATCAGAGGTGGAAGAGGTACTCAGATCTTGCACTTAACTACAAGTAGAAGTACCACAGTGTAAGAAATACTCAGTTAATTGACCAAGATTTATTTCTGTAATACTGGACGTGTAGTCCTGCTAAGTTCTGATGGTCTCTGATGTCTAACTATCAATCACAGAAAATCTATTAAATATATATTTAGCATATGTTCAAATGAAATATATAATGCACACAACTTTGCATGTGTTAATGTCAGTAGTGGAAGAAGAACTCAGATCTTGTACTTCAGTAAAAGTAGAAGTACCAGTGTAGTAATACTCTGTTACAAGTAAAAGTCCTGCATTCAAAATGTTACTCAGGTAGAAGTACAAAAGTGTTGGCATCCAAATATACTTAAAGTACCAAAAGTAAAAGTACTCATTATGCAGATTGGCCAATTCTTCTGAAAAATATATGTTTTGATAATAATTATTGATGAAATAATGTGTTTATCAAAGCTGGTAAAGGTGCAGCTGGTTTTAATGACTGTGTATATACTGCAGATTTGACTGAATTAACTCTAGGTGTAACTAAAGTCTGATTTAAGTGTTGATTATATTTCACAGCATGAATCCAAATCTGCAGAGTAACTAAATGTATCAAATACATGTAGTGGGGTAGAAGTACAAAGTAGAAACACATTGAAATACTTAAGTAAAGTAAACGTCCCTCCAAATTGTACTTAAGTACAGTACTTATTGTAGTTAGTTACTTTACATGGCCTGTTGTAAAGTAGATGTTGCCACTGAATGCATGCAAGTCATAGATACCATGTAGATCAGAGGTGTTTTAAAGTGCTGCTGTAAAAAGGCCCGTACAGGTGGTAACTGTATGTTCATTTTATGTTGGTTTGTACTGAAACAATGTGTTTGACTTTAATTGTATCAATGATGACTTTTGACTGTATATGTCTCCTACACCTTTTCAGCTCAATCCCAGTGTTACCACATTCCAGCGGAAACACGTCAATGAGATAAAGAAATGTGAAGAGATGGAGAGGATCCTTGGTAAGGATACATTGATCTTTACAGTTTTCACGTAAGGCAAAGTCTAATCATTAAGTTGTAGTTTTGGGCATGAAATCAAAGGATTTTGCCCCAGAAAGGTTTCCGATAAAGCTGTTATGGGATGGCAAAAGTGAAGCAGGAGTACAAGAAGCCACAGAAGACGGTTTCACTGAATTCAATTGAGAGCCAATGAGCCTCCAGTCATGAGAAATGTCAGCTGGTTGGAGATTAAGTTGAATGAAATGCTGTCCTTGATTAACGAATCCCTTTATAATTAGATTAGGAGAAGAGAGTACCACTCTGTTGGACTTGGCTTCAAATGCAGTGTTATCAAAAGGATGTTCATGGTGTTTGGAAGCGCTGAAACAAAACATAATGAAACAAATGTTGTGTGTCTTACAAAGTTGGCTATCTATTTTTTAACAGGGTACCTTCTGAGGGAAGTCAAGAAAGCCGACATTTCACTCCCAGAAAGAGACGTGAACCCAGTAGCTCCTTTACCCAAGCACATCATGTCTATAATGGTCAGTTTCATGTTTACCTATCAATTATGTGAGTCAATACCACTTTAACTAATTTAACATAGTTGAGTAATTTAATTATTCTTACTTTGTTCTGCTAAAGTCTGTGCACATTTCCAAAAATGAAGCATCATTATTATTGCCTGTAATGACCTTGTGTTCACTTGGTGTGTGTGTGTGTGTGTGTTCACAGGAGCAGCTGCAGAGATTGGAAGTGGAGTTGGGTGAAGTCACCAGGAATAAGGACAAGCTGCAGAGGAATCTTCTGGAGCTGACAGAGTACACACACATGCTGCGCATCACACGCACCTTTGTGCAGAGATCAGTGGAGGTTAGTGTGTCATTCTGTAACGTGCCTCATACATCTAAACTTGGGATTTAGACTTTTTTTTCTTAAACCCTTTTTTCTTTACCTTTAGCGAGACCCCCTACAAGCTCAATATGAGGAGTTTCCCTTCCTTGAGAAAGACACAATGCTGGAATACAGCAGCATGCAAAGACTTGGAGCCAAATTGGGGTGAGGAACGATCTCTGCAGCCCAAAAACCCCCGTTATAGGTGTTGGTGAAGAAGTTCACATGCTACCCTCATCCCTGTAAATCTGAGCTTTGGAGTTTAAATGTTTAGGCAAGCATTAATAATTTACCTGCAAAAGTCAAAACAATATTATCTTATTTCATATAAAATGTTTTCTCTTTGTTGATGCAACTGTGCCCAAGTTGATTTATTTTCTATTTGTCCAGTATATCAAATGTTTAAGATGTTTTGTTTATACTTTATGTTATTGTGTCATTGCATAATTCTTGATATTTTCAACAAAAGGTTGGTTTGTGAATGTTTTGCTCGTTCTCTCGCAGGTTCATTTCGGGGCTTATTCAGAGGACAAAGATCCAGGCGTTTGAGCGAATGCTTTGGAGAGTGTGTAAAGGCTACACCATCCTCAGCTACGCAGAGGTCGAGGAGTATCTGGAAGACCCTGACACAGTAGGTTCCTCAAAGCTAACATTGGCTTTGATTTGGGCTAAAGTTGAATTATCTTTATGTTTTCTCCCTATTGCAGTGTCAGGTGAACATATTAGTCCAGCAGATATGTGAAAGAATTGTGCTTTTGATGATAAAAGCATGAAATTTGGCACACTGTTAGAGCATGCCCTAAGGAAGATTTTTGGCTATAGTGGCATCGCAAATTTGTCCAATGGCGGCCATTTTGAAAATGGCCGCCATTGGACAGTTTAGGATCTAGACCACCTAGGATCTTGATTCTGGTGGCTAATCCTACATTTTCAAGGATGGGGAATGCATTGGTACTATTTACAACATGCTAGAATGTAGCTAACTATATGTATCTGGTATTCAGGGAACAAAATACACAGTAAACCATTAACATATTTATTAAGGTGAAGTCATACATGTTACATAATATATATGAAATATTACAGGTTTTCAACTAAATGCAGACTTAGTTCTGAAAACACAGTCCACCACAGTGGCAAAGGGCAGTGTACTGAATTGCTACCTTGACACATTCAGGAGGAGTTCACGACAGGCCTGGGTCGATTGGGCTGCTGTTATTGCCAGTAGGCTACTACCACATCCGTGTCAACTGTGCGTATTGACACCTTGCTATACCCTTCCTTCACAGCATCTCCTAGGTGCAGTAGGATGTGGGTATGAGCCTCCTCATGTGTGCATGTTGCAAGTACTGATTATTTGTTTGCCAGTGTTGAGGGCTGTCACACTGGTTGCCAGGAAGAAGAACAGTTCAGCCTTCTTGTCTTCAATGCGCAGAAGCTCTGGCCAGTTTCCAGGAATGACACTGGATGGCTCAACGCGTCTATGAACTCCCTTCCCTCTCTTGCTGCGTGTTTCAGACTTTCGGGGAAATATTCATCCCACACGACATCAATTCTGCTGACATGCTCCAGCTGAGACAGGATGTATGGTGAGAACGCTTTCTGCGCATAATAAAAAAACGTCTTAGCAGCACCAGGTCGTAGCATATTCACAAGAGTAGCCCCATCAAGGATGAGGCATTAACTGTGTGGTGGGATTCATTCTCTTGTAAAGAAATCAGGTCCTCCAAACAGCCCACCAAGTCTGACTTGGTACCAGTTCTGAGTTTGCCCATTTGTGACAATGATGATGGACATGCCTGGTTTTCAAGTTTATTATATTTCACGTAATTAATCCCAAAAAACTCCTCCAGACTTCCATCACGTATCTCAGATACAATGTACAGCCTAGAGAACAGAGAACAGTCATTCTTCAGAGATGAGAGCTGTTGTTGGGACCTGGATTTATCTTGGACTGGAGGCTGGCTGAATACAGGGAGGTTTTTCCTTTTAATGGGATCTTTGATGGGCTTTTTCTGTTCGACCAGGCGCTCACTGACATACAGTGGAGGAAATAAGTATTTGATCCCTTGCAGATGTTGTAAGTTTGCCCACTTACAAATAAATGAACAGTCTATAATTGTAACGGTAGGTTTAATTTATCAGTGAGAGTAAGAATATCAAAAAGAAAATCCAGAAATGTACATTATATAAAAGATACAATTTGATATGCATTAAACTGTGGGAAATAAGTATTTGATCCCTTTGCAAAACATGTGTTAGTACTTGGTGGAGAAACCCTTGTTGGACAGCACAGAGGTCAGACACTTCTTGTAGTTGGTCTCCAGGTTTGTGCACATCTCAGGAAGGATTTTGGTCCACTCCTCTCTGAAGATCCTCTCCAAATCCTTAAGGTGTTGAGGCTGATTCTTGGCATCTCAAAACTTCAGCTCCCTCCACAGATTTTCTATGGGATTAAGGTCTGGAGACTGGCTAGGCCAATTCATCACCTAAATGTGTTTCTTCTTTAGCAGCTCCTGTGTTGCCTTGGCCGTATGTTCAGGTGTATTGTCCTGCTGGAAGACCCATCCATGACCCTTTTCAGTGTCCTGGCTGAGGGAAGGAGGCTATTGGCCAAGATGTTAGAGTACATGGCCCCGTCCATCCTCTCCTCGATGCAGGGAAGTCGTCCTGTCCCCTTAGCAGAGAAACACCCCAAAATTATAATGTTTCCACCTCCATTTTGGTGTCATCTGACCACATCACCCTCTACCAAGCCTTCTCTTAATCATTCAGATATTCATGCCGGATGGTATCCATCCGGCCTATTGGGTGTGTCCCAGGGAAAGGACCCTTCAGGTCACCCTTGAAAAAGAGATCAATGATCTCAATGGGATTCACCTGCATAAATAAAGGTTTGAAATGAAATGAAATGAACCAAGGCACAATCTCGGTCAAGGCATTTATGTAGAGTAGGAAGTCGGCCTCTCTTATTGATCGCACATAGATCATCAACTCTATTTCCAGCTGCAGGATGATAGACCAGAAGTGGAACAGGGAACATGACACTGCTCTTGTCCACCCGCTACCCCTCCAGGAGGTCGCCAAGTACCTTGAGTGCTGCCATCTCAATGTGAAACCCAACAAACATCACAATAAAATGATCTTCACTGTGAGTTGCTGGCCAGCTCCACTGGGTTTGTTTTGCCACAGCGTATTGAGGTGGATCCAGAGTGATCTGACCAGGATTCAGAATCTCTAATGCCTGACCTACCTCATCGATGGAATGACGAATCATGGCCACATATTTGGCCTGGTCGTAGAAGAGGGGAAGTAGAGAAGTGAGCATCGATTCAGCACACAAAGAGAGCTGCCTTCCAAGCTGGTCACTGCTGGGGACAGATGATGTTTGCAGCCCCTGAACTCCCATCCCCAGGTGACTGAGGGTGGAAGAGGAAGGCCACAGGTGGATGGGAAGTTTACTGGACCACATTACCAGGCCTGTTGTGAACTCCTCCACTGTGGATGCAAAAAGGGTTGCAGTAGACAATGCAAATGTGTCAAGGCAGCAATTCAGTGCAGTGCCCTTTGCCACTGTGGTGGACTGTTTTCAGAACTAAGTCTGCATTTAGTTGAAAACCTGTAATATTTCATATATATTATGTAACATGTATGACTTCACCATAATAAATATGTTAATGGTTTACTGTGTATTTTGTTCCCTGAATGCCAGATACATATAGTTAGCTACATTCTAGCATGTTGTAAATAGTACCAATGCATTCCCCATCCTTGAAAATGTAGGATTAGCCACCAGAATCAAGATCCTAGGTGGTCTAGATCCTAAACTACTGGTAAAATAACAACCAATGGTGGCCATTTTGAAAATGGCCGCCATTGGCGCCATTGGACAAATTTGCGATGGCCCTATAGCCAAAAATCTTCCTTAGGGCATGCTCTAACAGTGTGCCAAATGTCATGCTTTTATCATCAAAAGCACAATTCTTCCAGATGTTTCACATATCTGCTGGACTATATCAGCAAGAGAGGCTGAAGAAATATGTGCATGACATGCATGTTCTCTGTTCCTCAGAGGCAGGGAGCTTCATTTGAATCAAGATAACAAACGTATTTAATTTACACACATTGGGCCTCATCTAAGAAACAGATGGGATCTTAACTTCTATGTCTGCAAACGAAAAGGACTTGTAGCGGCCAAAATCATATAGAACTAAAACAGATAATTAACTTAAAATAATACAGCCGCTGAGGCACTAGTTAGCGGATCTTACGCAGGGCAATGATCCAGGTCCAGGGAAGATTCTCCGCTGCATTTTATTCCTATAACAAAATACAATGAACAGGTTTCCTACATCTCTTTCCTTAAGCCTTTCCTATGGCTTTCCCTTGTGTGGCTTGAAATCCCCTGATAAAAAACCGTTTGCCTACTAGTGCTCTGGCTCCCACCACCCACCTGTCTCCAATATATACAATTACACCAGGTGCTCTAATCACCCAGTGCCCAAAACATGCCTTCAAAATAAAAGCATAGAAACTACTTTAACTTATGACACTAACTAAGAATACATATAAATAAATGATAATAATAATAAACACTATGAACAGCAAGAAAATAAATGTTACACTATTAAATTATATATATATATATATATATATATATATATATATATATATATATATATATATATAGCTCCAACAGGACTTTTGGGGGACATCAATTCTCTTCTTCAATATCTTTTTGTAGTCTAGAGCAACATTATTGTGCATTTAAAACAATTCTTAAGCTGATACACATACATCTTTTGTGCCATGTTCAAGGCCATGACATTGCAAAGGAACCATCATTTACTTTTGTACAATATTATTACATTAAAAAATATTCCAATGCAGTTTGTATTGTTAACATTTCAATAATTTTGATACGACAGCAATTTAGCATGATAAACAAAATATTTTAGAGGGATTCCAGATGTAAAAATTAAAATCCTGCCATTCTGGACAAAAGCAATTTGTTAAAATCTGTAATAGGACACAATTGAAGATAACGTTGCATACATCTCCTGTTCAGAGTGAGTGCTGTGATCTTCTCTGTTCACAAAGAGTGACAGCTTAATCCACTTATCCATTTCCTCTGCTTGACTAGAAGGCAGTCATGCAGGGCTGCAACTGATCACTGTTGGAATGTCAAGACATTTACAAGCAATGTAAGCATGAGAGTTACTGGTGAACAAAGAGGATTTCTGACCTTAAGATTTTTAAAAAATGCCAGTTGTTTTCCAAAAAATCAAGTAGTGCGGTGCTTTTCTGCTGCATTTTCAAAAAGTCAATGATTCTTCAATACAAATGACTCCTAATTCCTATGTTTTGGAAATGAACAGCTTGATGTTACAAACAAACATTAATACATCATTTAGGTCATTTTGTGAAATCACTTACTCTGGGTCTATTTATTTTATTGTATTATTGAAGCGACGGGGCCTTTTCATTGATTTATAACACTTCCTTTCATGCTCTATCTGCAGGGGGAGCCTTCCAAACGTGTGGTGTTCCTCATCTCTTACTGGGGAGACCAGATCGGACAGAAAGTGAAGAAGATCTGTGATTGGTAATTATTCCACAATACTTAGTTTTGTTGTTGCTCTTCTTTGACAGAAAATGACTGCTATCTGTTTTTAGTTGTAGTGATGAGTTGTTAAGAACTTACTTTTCTCCCTCCACAGCTACCACTGTCACTTGTATCCGTATCCCAGTAGCAATGAGGAGAGGAATGATGTTGTGGAAGGACTAGGAACTCGCATTCAGGACCTGCACACAGTATGTCTATTGTCTATTATCTAATTATGCAGACGTTTAAACAGTGACAGGAAAAACTGGCACTTTGTCAGTCATTCACAAAAGGCTTGACATCTGACTGTTCAAATATACGCTTGATCATTTTCAACAATGAGCTCTCAAGAGGTGCTTTCCCACCAAGTACTTTTCCGTACTTAGTTCATGAGAACTTAGTCCTTCTCCCCACGTCTCCTGCTCAGAGATCAGCTGCTGGGCTCTCAGAAGAGGGGGAGGAAAAGACAGGCTCCGTTAATTATTCTTATATTATTATATAGAGTCGTTATCAATTTGTTTTAAAGCTCAATAAATAACAAAGAAGACCTCTGACCGGCACTTTTCTAAACAACTTCACGGCGTATACTGCCACCCGAAGTCCCCGGCCGGATGTCCCCGGAGTTGGGGACTGGCTTCAGTAGAAGCTGCTGGGACTCCCAGCAGCTTCTACTGAGTAAATCGCCAGAACGCCGACACCTCCTCATCACTCCACCGCTCCAACGTTTTATTTTGTGTTGCCATAAGTTAGTCTCTCTCCGTTGCTGTGCTAATGCTGATGCTAATAATGCTAATGTAAGCAAATAAAATGGCGGCTTCACAAAGCTTTTTGGGAGTTTTACAGGCCGTGGTTTGCAATCCGCCCAGCCAATCAGAAATGGGAACCTTTTTCTCCCATGAAAGTTCCTGCTCTCTAGCAGGGACTGACAAGGGGGTGGAAAGGTTGTCATGAACTAAGTTCTAGTTCTGGATTGTTTTGGTGTGAACACACATTTTTCGGAACTATATCGGAACTATACTGGAAAAAGTACTCCGGTGTGAAAGCGCCTAATGAGTTATTTTTCCCAGTTTCAAGAAACATCCAACACGAGCTTACACATTGCCGTGTTTTTACTGAGTCTTGAAATGGCTGATTTATTTTAATATGAACCCAATACAATTATTTGAGCCAGACTTGGCAGCTATGGGTTCTGTTGAGTGAATAATGTGGTAGCTTTAACCCACTGTGATGAAAAAATAGAATTGCACTCACCCCCTTAGCACATGATCAACATGAGACCTCGGCTGGAAAGGTTTTTTCTTTCATGCATGTTTTTTTTCATCCACTCCCCTTTCTTTCTCTGCTCTTTATCTTAATAATTCACACATTAAAAACACTCACAAAAGCTTTGTGTTTAAAATATAAGTGCATATTTTTCTTTGTTCATGTACGTTTAAAAAAGGGTCACGGTTTGTAAATGTTGAAAGTCTTGAATATCTTTTAGATTCTGAACACCACTAAGCATCCTGTTTACCTCTCACCGTGTGCAGGTACTCCACAGGACGGAGGACTACCTGAAGCAGGTTTTGATGAAGGCTTCAGAATCCGTCTACACCTGGGTCATCCAGGTCAAGAAGATGAAGGCCATTTACTATATTCTGAACCTGTGTAGTTTGGACGTTACTAACAAGTGTCTGATCGCTGAGGTGTGGTGTCCTGTTGATGACATTCCCACACTGCAGAGGTCCCTGGAAGAAGGATCGGTGAGGAAACCCCAAACAGCACTGCTCTATTTCTGACTTTGGCTCCACCACAGGCTTTCTGTTTATTTAACCAGGACATTTGCTCCATGAAATGTTGTATTGTTATCATTAGATTACTGAACGAGACATTGCTTTTATTTATCCTTGTTTAGTTAAAAGACAGGATTTTAGGAGGGCACTGAAAGGCCACTATTCATTCAGTTTGCAGGCTGCAGAGGATAGAGTGTGTACTTGGGTTGGAGATAAATAAAGCTGAGGGTTTCCTTTTTATCTGCATGTATTGTTTTTCTTCTGCCAAATGCTTCAAGACATGGTATATTACCTTAATGGCAAAATGCTAACATTATGGTATTTCAGAGAAAAAGCGGATCGACGGTTCCTTCCTTTGTCAATCGCATCCCCACCAACGACGCTCCCCCCACACTGATAAGGACCAACAAATTTACCTCTGGCTTCCAGAATATTGTGGACGCCTATGGAGTGGGCAATTACAGAGAAGTTAACCCCGGTGAGTGGGGTCCTTTGTTTCTCTTATGTGACGGCAACATGATTGTTATTGTAGACATCAGAAAAATTAAGTTATTTTTCTTTCTCTCCTACTTGTAAATTGTAGCTCCTTTCACAATCATCACTTTCCCATTCCTGTTTGCGGTGATGTTTGGGGATCTGGGCCATGGAGCGATCATGGCTCTGTTTGCTCTCTGGATGGTGCTGTACGAGAACAACCGCAAGCTTAAAAACACCAGAAATGAGGTGAGCGAGTACTCCAAAGCTATTTTTGACCTGATACTCATTTGTGTGACATTCAGCATGTTCCAAGTGTAACTGATCTGTGTGCAGATCTGGAACACATTCTTTGAGGGGCGTTATATCATCCTGATGATGGGCCTGTTCTCCATCTACACTGGCCTGATTTACAACGACTGCTTCTCCAAGTCCCTTAACATCTTTGGTTCTGGATGGAGTGTGAAGGCCATGTTCACAGAGGGGGTGTGGAAGTGAGTTTGTTTGTAGCCTTTATTTATCCAGGTAAAGAATCCCATTGAGATCAACAATCTCTTTTACAAGGGAGACCTGCCGCCTAGAACATTCTTCATTGTAACAGTAAAAGCAGCTAAGCAGGCAAAGAAAGTATTTACTGTGAAGAAGTGTTATAAAGAACCTACTATAGTTGTTTTAAGAAATAAAACCGAGAAGTCTTATGGATTACTTTCACATTGACCTTCATTTGATACAAGGCTGTTTTGTGTGTGTTCCCACAGGACTGCTGATATCCGTGGGAATCGTTTTCTCACTCTAGATCCAAACGTTACGGGAGTTTTCACTGGACCGTACCCTCTGGGAATTGACCCGGTGAGTATTGAAGGACTAGTCATCATGAATGACAGGATTTATCCTATAAAACCTCATTTACAAGATGGGCATGATTGCTTCTCATCATTGGGATGTTGTTATAGAGAACATTTCCGACTTAGAATCACAATAAACACATCTCCAGGATATGTGCACTTAAAGTTTCACATGCACTCATACACAAGCACGTTATTCTGTCTCTACAGCTACACCCTTTTCTACTGACAATAATTCCCTAAGATCAGGATTTGAGCAAATACTAATTATTTATTAATTAACAATCAGTAAGAACAATAATGACAAAGGAACAACCATTAATGTGGAATTGCCATATCTGGTGCTGATACAGTAAATAAGATCAGTATTAGTAAACACTTAGTTATTGGCTTGATTATTGGTAATATATATATATATATATATATACTTCTGTGGAAAGAATGAATTGTGTTGAATCCCTGGACTCAAAATCACATTTTATAGAATATAAAAATACAATCTGTCATCTTTCTGTGCACAGATCTGGAACTTGGCAACCAACCGGCTTACATTTCTGAACTCGTATAAGATGAAGATGTCAGTAATATTGGGCATCATACACATGAGCTTTGGGGTCATCCTCAGCACTTATAATCACTTGTAAGTAACTTTTTATTTTTACATTGAATGCACTTATGTTTGTTTGATTATAGTGTTTTGAACAGCCTGTCTTATTTTTGTCATCAAAAACAGGCACTTTAAGAAGAAGTACAACCTCTACTTGGTATTTCTCCCTGAGCTCCTCTTCCTGCTGTGTCTGTTTGGCTACCTGGCGTTCATGATAATCTACAAGTGGCTGGTGTTCACTGCTAAGGACTCCCGACTCGCTCCAAGCATCCTCATCCACTTCATAAACATGTTCCTCATGCAGGGGGACGGAATGCAGCCCCTCTACCCAGGACAGGTGAGAAACTATATATATAGCACCATTTCTGCAACAGTGTAAATCATGTCCTTGCTCTGAGTAAAGTGATAAAGTCTACTGTTGTTTAAAACACACATTAAACGAGAGCTTGCTCTGTATTTATTTAGAATGAACAATATGTAGTTATCTAACAAATGTATTGTAATTAAAGCTATGGTTTTTTCACGATGTTATTTGAATATGCTTTCAGTAAAAACTATACAAAGTAAATTAATGAATCTGAATGTGTTTTAAAATAATATAAAAAAATATGGAGATGTCACGAGACGGATCATAACAATATGTTGTTTACTTCTTCTAGACCGGCCTGCAGATGTTTCTGGTGGTCATTGCTGTTCTCTCCGTGCCTGTCTTACTCCTGGGGAAACCTGTCTATCTTTACTGGCTTCACAACGGCAGCAACCGCATAGGGATGTACAGGGTGAGAGTTCGAAGTGCATGTCTGTGTGTGATCGTTTGCATACTGTGTGAAATACTATTCCAAATATTTGATCTCTGAATGTGAAATCTAAAGGTTTGAGTAACTTCTCTGCGTGTTCTCAGGGATATGAGCGTGTACGGCGTAACAGTGAAGAGGAGCTCTACCTGATGAGGGCTCATGACATGGAGGAGGGCAGCGGCCACAGTGATCTATCCACCAGTGGAAAGCGCCCGACAGAGGAGGTCAGCTTAATCACACAACTAGATAGTTACCTGTTCATCTTAAACGTGCTAATGAGCAACCATTGGTTTTTGTCCCTAGTTCCTTCATTGACTTTGTTTTGTTTTTATCTTAGTTTGACTTTGGAGATGAGTTCCTTCATCAGGCCATTCACACTATAGAGTATTGCCTGGGTTGCGTCTCCAACACAGCCTCCTACCTCAGGCTCTGGGCTCTGAGCCTGGCACATGCCCGTGAGTATGATAGTTTACAGTACACTCAGTTAGTCGATCCCTTTTTCAAACCTGTGTAAACACACACCCAACACAAGGAGTGTACACAATTAAATATAACCCAAGAGTATCATTATTTGTCTAGGTTTTGCGAGATGATAACCACATTGTGTTTGTTCCCTTTTTAACTGAGGAATATGACCCCATTCTGTACATATGACTACCAATTATAATTAACCTGTGATCAAAGTGAACAAATCTGATTAAATGATCTGCAGAACTTGAAAATGACGTTTTTGGCATCATTATGGACATAAGTAGAAGTCTAAATCGGAGTAAACAAATGCAGAACCACACAGACCTGAGATCAGCCTGAATGTGCTTTGTATCACTTTGCTGTAACTTTGATTGTGCACGTTCTCTTTTCTTTGCTTTCACAGAGCTATCAGAGGTGCTGTGGGCCATGGTAATGCGAGTTGGACTACGAATGGACACAACTCTCGGGGTTTTATTCCTAGTGCCTGTGTTTTGCCTGTTTGCCGTTCTTACTGTGTCCATCCTCCTGGTAATGGAGGGTCTGTCTGCATTCCTTCATGCTCTCCGGTTGCACTGGTAAGATAACAATAACCACTTATGTCAATAAAAGGGCCTTGAATTATCTCTGTGTTTTTATATTCACAGTGGGTGCTTGTTTCTTCCTCAGGGTGGAGTTCCAAAATAAATTCTACAGCGGGACTGGAGTCAAGCTTTGCCCCTTTGCCTTCTCTCTCCTGCCATCCAGCTTTGAACATGACGGCTTACTGTGAAAGGAATCTGATAATGGTTAGGTGGTTAAAGGAGCCAAAAACAGCTGCTTTTAAAGATATGTTCTAAAGAAGTCATGAGGATTTTGAATGTTCTTGTCATCTTTGAAACAATAATTGCAAGTGTACTGTATGTAAGACAGGGTGTTTTGTACCACCAGCATCAGTTTGCTTCACTTGAGGTTGAAATGTGAGGCTTAGATTTAAACGTAACTTGTATACGTAAAACCATTTTTCTACTGAGGCATCCTGGTTACAGTTGATGACACTTGCACATTGAAAAATATGTGAAAAAAGATTGAGTGATTTTAGTATGAGATAACTTAACAGGAATGAACACATGGGGTTTGCTATATAAACAGGATAAACGTAAAAAAATAACATAAACTTGACCTTTTTAAGAAAATAACATTATCCTCCATTTCTCCTCTGTTCCTAGGTTAATCAATTTTGGAATATTGTTTATATGAATACTTTTCAGTTTTGGCAGTTTTTGTTGCACTGATTGCCTTACAGAATTACAACCAAGCCACAGCATACTGTATCATTCTTCAGTTTCTCTTGTGTTCTTACTTTATGTTACCAAAACGCTGCAAAGGATCTGATTGAGAAGTCCCCGAGAAGGTGTGTGATGCTAAGATGTATATACTTTATAGAAATATTTTTTAATTTATTATTTTTTTAAATGATGTGTTTAAAAACATTAAATTCATGTTAATGGGGATTTGAGTCGGCCACAAACTGTACAGATTAACATTAGGAGCAGTTTTTGACCCAGCTCTTACTTTGAAAGACCCTATTGCCATCCAAATCAATTGCCCGGCTGTATTAAATCTTTCTTGAATAACGTTGATTTATGTGCTAATATTAGGCACGAGAAGTTTTTTGCTAATTTGCAAAAGTTGTTAGAATGGTTTGGGATAGATTTATTTTTGCTAAATTAATATTGAGATTAATGAAAATTCACTAGCAAAACACTTACTGTACATACAACATATTTCTGAAAGTCATAACCATGTGTGTGAACTTTCAACAGTGGATCAATATAGTTTATAATCTTGGCACAAGTGGCGGTTGCTTTTTTATTGTGGCAAGTGATGTTTGTTTACCATCTGTTTGCCTGTAGGATTGTTTTAGGGGTTGGTTGAAGGGGTACAGTAACATGTCTTCTGATTCAGGCCTAATCTTGCCATTTTGTTTTATATTCAGAATCAAAATGCATTGACAAACACTCCATGTTCATGTTCTTTGAGAAAATCATCCTCATGTCAATAATAAATTGTGTTTTTTAAAGTTGTTCTTTCCATCAAAGACCATAACTGATTTGTATTGGCATCTACCCTTCCAAGTGTTTTATTTAGTGTATACTTCAGATCCTGATTAATAACAAAAGTGTGTAACTGTCATTTAGCTATTAGCTTACATCTGGGTCACACAATGTCTCTTATTGATCATAATGTCCCATCCGACCGTTAGTTGTAAGCTCGAGACGTTTGGTGGTTACTATGGTAACGCCAAACTACATACGCTGCTTGGTTACCGCAAGCTTACAAGGATGAAGTTTCCAAGGACATTTAACAAAAAAAGTAGTTACGATAACTTCTTCAAATGTTAACTAGGTGAACAATATGGTAAAATACGACGATCTACGGGTGGAGTGGATCCGGCAGTGCGTGACTGCTGGCTTCGTTTTGCCCGAAAATCCCAACCCTTTCGACGAGCTACTCGATCGGGGAGATGGAGAAGAAGAAGAAGACATTCTCCGCTTTTTGGACTTTGTCTCCGATGAAAACTCGCCATCGTGTCTTCTGTTTTTCAAAACTGTAAGAGAGGAAGAAATTGAAGTTAACATTCCACTCGGTAAGTTTGCAAAAGTTTGTGACTGTCATGTAGCTATTAGCTTACATCCGGGTCACAGGTTGTTGATCATCACAGGTGGGAGAAGTAGCCTACTCAGATCTTGTACTTAGTTCAAAGTCAATTTACCCGAGAGAAGGAATACTCGTGTTAGAAGTAAAAGTACTGCATTCAAAATATGACTCAAGTAAAAGTGAAAGTGCATTAAAATAAAAATGTGGTTGGCCTACAAAAAGTTAAAGTGCATATTATGCAAATTGGCCCATTTCAGAATCATGGTATGTCTTCATTATAATTATTGATGCATTAATGTTAAAAAGATTAACTAGATGGAACTAATTTGTATTATTTTATTTACTGCAGGGTGGTATGTTAATGTAACTGCAGTATATCTCCAAATACTAAATATAATACCTTACAAAAGTGGCAAAACCTGTGTTTCACTGAAAGGAACCTGGTTATACTGTAAGTTGGTAAAAGGAGCAAGAAGAAGCCACCGGGGACCTATTGGTATCAGTTGTTATTACCTGTATGGAAAACCATACTTCATGCCATGCTTCAATCATCCTCATGTCATCGAGTTGTGTTTTTTAAAGTTGTTCTATCCATCAAAGACTATAACTGATTTGTAGCCTCTAGCCTACCAAGTTGCAAGTGTTTTATTTATATATATTTATATATATTTATATACTTCAGATCCTGATTAATACATTTGGTGAAAAAGGACGTTTCCCTTCTCTTTTTTCCCTTGTCTTGAGGGAGGTTTTTAGTCCTTTATTTTTAAATGTGTTGTACATGGTCACCTATTCTGCAATTACACCCTTGATAACCACAGAAAGGAAGACAGATGATGCTTCAGATGCTGATTGCTCTCCAAGTGGAGCAGAGATACCCTCAGACTCAGAAGAGATATGTGAAGTAAGTCCCATACATGTGAGATCAAACTTGAATTGTTTTCCTCTTGTGGTAATTGCTTTCCAATTGTGGATGTGTTTGACATTTCTTGTTTTGTGTTTCCAGGGGCTTGAGCTCCAAGTTGTTCGTCACATTGAGCTTCATATGTCCGTAAATGATTTCCCAAAGCAATTTGTGAAATCTACTGTGTTCTACTTTATCAGGAACACAAAAGGTGAGAAGACACATCAATATCATTCTCTCTCTGTTGCACATGCAAAAGATAAACCAAGATGTTTTGTGTTTTTAATAGATACCATTGTTCAGCCAATGAACAAGAAGGAGACCCCTTTTGTGATGGGCAGGCTATTTACCATTGGTCGTCATAGTGGAGATCCCCTTGTTTCCCTGCATCAAAGACTTGTCAATGTAAGTACGAAAAAAACGACAAACAACCAGCAGCAACCATTAACATTGGGAAAAATGGTTACCATCAACATAATATTAATAAAACTTCTTATTTGATACATTTGACATGTCTCTTTTCAGATGTATATACCTTTAATGACTGCCGAGCGGATGAGGGAGACTGGTGCCGGTTATGAGAGCGGGGAAGTTGGCGGTGAAAAGGGAGAAGAGGGGAGTCCAGCGAAGCCGAGTGGGCAATTCACGATTCGTGATGAGTTGCTTCACAGGACGTACAAGTTTCTGGGCCAACTTGAGGCAACTATCCAACAAACTTATATTGAAGGTTTGATTTATTTAATATAACATGGGCTCATTGTTTTTTATTTCACAATCTATCAGAAATTGACTTTTAGAAAAACAAGTAAAGATGGTATTGAACTCCAAAGAGTTAAAACAATTCCATGGTATTCCCCAAATTCTCACATTCCCCAAATATTCTTTGCTTTCCCTGCTGTTAAATGACTTTGTTTACTGTAAACTATTGGGAAGAAGTTCTGGTTTGGTTTGTAAATGGAGTTTTCAATGCATTAGGGTTGATTTCACAGTTCAATTTCAAGATCCTTACCTTTGTTGCAGATGAGATTGTGCTGCACATACCTGAGCTAGACCTGGAGCCAACGGTAGACGTACTGCTGTCTGACCCAGAGATGGTGGAGAAGTTGGAGCAGTGTTTGATGAACTGGCAGACTAAGATTACTGTTGTTGTGCAGGAACAACAAAACAAAAAGCCGCAGGTTTGTGAATCTTTGTGAAACAGACACAACACAAACACATACACTGTGATTTCCAATTGACAAATGTGAACATCAGTTTTCCTTTTCCTCCAGGCTCCTGGCCCTTTGGCCGAGATAGCTCTTTGGCAGGGACGCGCATCCGTCCTGAACGTTCTGAGTGAGCAACTCAATCAGCCCGTAGTGAAGAAGATTCTGGAAGTGATGACCAAAGCAGATTCAAGCATTGTTCAGACCCTGGAAGGAGTGGTCGCAGCACTCACCAAATACCGCGTGGAGGCAGATGACAATTTTTGCTTCCTCACCACGCTGAAAAGAAACTTCATGGTGAGCTGCACTTTTTATAGGAATACCGCTAAATATCTTTCAGATTGAAATATTATTTGTCTTTTAAGAAAGGACAGTGGAACTGGTGGTAGCAGAGAATTGTCCTCCTGCCCTCACCGTCACTTCTATCAACCTTACCGTTGTCTGTTGTAGAATCTAGCTACTGCATCACATTTGGGTGGGATCCTTGAGACCATCCCTGATTTGATGGGCAGTCTGCAAGTAGTGTGGATGATCTCTTGCCACTACAACACAAATGAGCGCATGGTCCCTCTCATGGAGCATACTGCCTGGCGGCTGTGTGAACGTGTGCGTCCAATAATCGGAGTCAGCACTCTATTCAAGTATGTGTGAATACATTTAAACTTATAGAGAGAGTTGAATGAATCCTATTTTATTATGTCAATATTTGTCAGTACTTTATTTAGATAAGCTGTTTTGAGGTTTCGTTATAACTTAACAATGAGCTGTGCTTGGACAGAAATAAAAGGGAAGTGGCCAAATCCAAGGTGCGTGATGCTAAACAGGTCCTCGACCTGTGGAAATCCTCCTACTTTGAGGTGCGCGCTGAAATTGAAGAATCAGGCAGGAATCAACGCTGGGAATTTGACCGCAAGAAACTGTTTGAGATGACCGACTACATTGCCTCCATCTGTCAGGACCTGCTGAATGTTTTGCAGGTCTGTGTGTACACATACTTCACGGATTTTCAGACTGTATTAAAAAAAAACATCTCAGGTTTTTGAAAGAGTTTTTTCTTTATTTGTGTTGTGCAGATTTTGGAAGAGTTCTATAACATCTTTGGTCCAGAGCTAAAAGGTGTGACCAGTGACCCAAAACGCATTGATGATGTGCTGTGCAGAGTGGATGGGCTGATTGTGCCTATTGAAGAATTCAGTTGCGATATTTTCAAAATCCATATGATGAGCGGCTGGAAAACGATCATGCAAGACTTTAACAAGACAGTTCAGGTGAGTTTGGGACATCTGGAATTCAGAAGCTATACAACATGAAAGTGAATTAAGCATTGTCGTATCAGTGTGTTTTTAAGTTTGCGCCAAATAAAATAACAATTTTCTTTTTGCTGTACCTTAGTTATCAAGCTGATTAACTTCTCACATGCGTCTGTTCAGGCTATTGAGCTGGTGGCCATCGACCTTATTGATCAGTCGTTTAAGACACAGCGCTCTTCGGCCGCTGCCTTTGACATGCTCTTGAAATTCAAACACATCGTCTCCAGAGAGGCTGTCAACAACCATTTGATGCGAAAGTCTAACGACATCCTGGCTCAGTATTGCAAAGAGGTAATGTACTTTGAAAACAAGGGAAATTGATATTTCACAGTTACATTTGAATTTCTATCACATTATGTGGCTGGGTGACATGCTGTTTGATTCTCATGGTACCTGTCACTGTAAATAGAGTTTGTAAACTGTACCCTGTAAATTAGGTTGTATGTTATCCTTATTGTTGTTCTGTTGTTTTTATGTTACATGTGTAACTAATGTCCTGCACATCTCAAGGGGCTTTCACCTGGTTAAATAAAGGCTACAAACATACAATGTGATGGTATTCGATCAATACAATGCTTCTGTTGAGCGACAGTGAGTTCCTGCAGGTTTTGCAATGTGGTGCAATGTTAATGTTACACGCTATTGCTATTTCAATCAGGAGAGACGGTTTTGATGTAAGAATACATATTTATTGCCAGGAATACACAAATGAATGTAGTGGAGTTTTGGCGATTAGACCCCGTTGTGCGGGAGTATCATTCAGGAGGGGAGAACCGATCCGATGAAACCCCCGAGGTCTTGACACTGGTGGTGGTGAATGGATAGTTGGGGTCGGTCTGAAGGGGAGTGGCTTAGCTTGACCCTGGATTCAGAGGGACAGGAGGTGAAAAGGGGTGGACGAGGGTTGCGTAGAGTCACCTGAAATGACAGCTGTCAGAGGGGGAGAGCAGATTTTAAAGGCTTAGCGGAGCGCTATGATAGGCTTGTGAGAATACAGCGAAGCAATTGGTTAGCTGGGGAGTGACGCCCCCGATCACTTATCGAGGGTAGAGAGAGTAGTAACATAGGAATAGAAAGACTGTCTTCCTGGTTGAACTTGCGCTGAGCTTCATTTCAAGTTATAAATTACCTGTGACTTTCATTCTATTTATCTTTGACAAATCAAATGTATTAATCCAAATTAAACCTACAGGCAATACATGCAAACAGCCTCAACATTTGACATGTTGTAAAAAAATATACAACTAAACAATATATCAAGTGGGATCATTGTCTGCCACAAGCTCTTTTGTACAATGTATCTTTTGTTGTAGGTGGACAGCATAAATGACATGTTTGAGGCAGAGAAAGACAAACCACCAACCCTTCTTAGGAATGAGCCCCCAGTGGCGAGGGCCATCCGATGGGCTCAGTCTCTGGTGCATCCCATCAAACAAACCCTCCTTCCCTTCCTCAAAGAGCCCCAGATGCTGGAGTGTGAAAATATCAAAGTGGTGAGTTGTACGGCTGTATAGTTCTGTGTATAACATATATTTTTGTAGGCACCTAAATTCTATTTGAAGCCTTCATGTGACTGTTGCTGTATTCTGCTTAGGCCAAAGACAAGTATGCGGAAATGGCAGTGAAGATCCGAGACTATAAAGTGAAGAAGTTTGAGCAATGGACTGCTGAGACACAACGTAACTTGCCATTGCTAATGAATAACACCCTGTTGGTTGTGAGTGCCGATGAAAACCAAGTCGAGGCAAAGCTGGTATGTATCTCTTAGGGCTGTGCAAATAATCGTATTTTAATATCGATTACGATTTTCGCTTGCAACGATTACGAAAACAACGTAATCGAAATAAAACGATCATTATTTTAATTTTAATTATTTTGTTATTTTTTTTATTGTTTTTTCAGTTGAATTATACTTAAAGTTCAGGGTAATCAACTGTTAAAAACATATTGTTAACATTTCTTTTTTCAATAAATGGATGTTTTCAAAGTAAATGGATAATTCGTTTTTAATAATCGTGATATCAATTATTGACCAAAATAATCGTGATTATGATTTTTGCCATAATCGCATAGCCCTAGTATCACTCACTATTAGTTTATAACTGTTTATAACAAATATACTATCTCTCAATGGCCCCTTTTTGTCTGATTAAAAGGATGTCCCAACGACTCAACGCAAACTACAGGGGGGTGTGAGATACATTGTGAATTTTGCCCCAGAACTCAGGGAAATGATTTCTGAGGCATACCACCTTGAGTTACAGGACCATGCTCTGCCTGATCTGGCTAAAATTATTGCTCTACAAGAGGACAAATTTATCAGGTAGTAAAAATCACCATTAACTAAATACCAAACCAGTCACTGATGCGATCTTGGGCCTGACTAATTCCAACCTTTGTTTTAGGTACGTCAATGATCTGAGGAAGATGATCAACCGCTACCACTCTGTCATGGACAGCCTGAGTGATGCACAGTCCATTATGTTGGAACAACATATCACAGCGGTCCAAGAAGAGATGCAATTTGGATGCAAAAGACTCAACTGGACATCTTTGGGTATGAAGAATAAATGGGCCAAAATGTCTGTTCAGTGGTGATCTGATGTCAGTAAAATTGAAAATGGATCAATTTTGTTTGGTGTTAGGCATCAACGGCTTCATCAAACGTGGCTCTCAGTCTGTGTCGAAGTTTGAATCAGTTGTCAATCAGATTCAGATGAATGAGAAGGAGATTGAGTCCAAGTTGCAAGTCATAGGGATGGCCAGTTTGCTGAAGTTTTCCGTCCCAGATAACGACTTACCAGGTGTGATATCATTTATATGACATGATGATTTTATTATAAGAATCTATTCCATTCCAATATTTTTATTGCCTTACCCCACATTTTTTTCTTAAGGTGTCAAAGACTTCTTTGAACGTATTGAGCGCGACCAAACCAAGACAGTGAATTTGCTGAGTAGGATGTATGCAGACATCGGACCCCTCATCACTAAGACGGAACATTTGCTCCTGGGAACGAGCAGTGGCAATGCCAATTGTATGGCAGGTTACTACAAGTACTGGGAACGCAAAGTGCTAGACTCCCTTACAAAGATGGTGCTGAGGTAATCACCTTATGTTAATGTTTTTCAAGTGTTCTACTTTGTGAGCAGTAATATTCACCCCTCCTTTTACATACAGGGCAAAAATATATGTCTCGACCACTGTTCCATCCTTCTTGTTCACATTTAGGAATCTCCAGTCCTTTAACGTGGTGCTGATGGGAAGTACCGCTCTTTTCCAAATTGATGCCATTCTGCCTGCCCCTAAGATTGTGACGCAGCCCCAAAGCAAAGAGATCTACTTGCTGATGAAGAAATGTCTTAAAGAATGTATCGAGAGCACAAAGGTTTGATCATCAGGATTCTCCAAATACCAGGGTTCTTACGGTCATTAAAAACCTGGAAAAGTCATGGAAATTCAAAATGCAAATTCCAGGTCCTGGAAAAGTTATGGAAAACAATATTTTTCCTAAAGTTTTGGAAAAGTCATGGAAATGTAACCAAAGTTGCATCAAATACAATTTATATTTGATCTAATTGCCGAAATAGTAATACTATAATGATAATAAATACTGTATGGTATAGTAATGAAACGTAAAATGGCATTTAACTGTCGAGGTATTTTGCTGGTGAGAGATTTGAGTTGCTTTAGCGTGTAGAAGCTAGTAAGCCTACTATTTGATTTGTTTTAGATAGGCACAACATGTTTCATATGCAGACCTTATTTTCCTGTTCCATGTTAAAATAAACCATTTTCAGTGGTACCGCTGAGAAAGAGTAATTTTTTTAGTCATGGAAAATTAGCAAAAGGTCCTGGAAAATCATTGGTAAAAAAGTGTATGAACCCTGAAATATGCTGCCTTAAAAAAAATCTGCAATTTAACGATGACACTCATACTGTCCATATTGTTGCTTTACAGCATTTTCTGCGTTGGATGCATGGGACCTGCAAGCTGTGTCCGCCACAACATGTGGACGGTGAGGATGAGCCGGTGATATTTAGCTTCCGCAAAGAAGTGTGGCCAAATGCTCAGATAAATGAGTGCGCCTTGGCGGTTCACCAGAACATCCAGCGCCTGCTCTCCTCTGTGGAACAGCACCTCGTCCACTGGACACGCTATCGGACACTTTGGGAGAAGAATATTACCATCACCAACGAAAAGTTTGCTGCAAAAAATCCATCCTTTGCCAGGTACGATGAAAAGATGAACTTCTATTCTGATATGATTCGGGAAGTGAAGCAGGAGCCACTGTTTAAGAATGAGCACGTCATCCATTTAAACCTGGAGCCTCTGGCTAACACTTTGCGGGAGTCTGCCGAGTCCTGGATCCATTCGTTAGGTAGCCTGCTCAACAAGCCTGTGAAGGAGGATCTGTTCAACTTAAGAGATGAACTCATGGTAAGGAATCATGTTACACAGTTTCATATGTTTTTACAAGGATTTGTATGTGTGTTACATCCAGGGTTCTTACGGTCATTAAAAACCTGGAAAAGTCATGGAAATTCAAAATGCTAATTCCAGGCCCTGGAAAAGTTATGGAAAACAATATTTTTCCCAAAGTTTTGGAAAAGTCATGGAAATGTAACTAAAGTTGCATCAAATATAATTTATATGTTATCTAATTGCCGAAATATTAATACTATAATGATAATAAATACTGTATGGTATAGTAATGAAACGTAAAATGGCATTTAACTGTCGAGGTATTTTGCTGGTGAGAGATTTTAGTGACTTTAGCTAGTAAGCGTACTATTTGATTTGTTTTAGATAGGCACAACATGTTTCATATGCAGACCTTATTTTCCTGTTCCATGTTAAAATAAACAATTTTCAGTGGTACTGCTGAGAAAGAGTAATGTTTTTGGTCATGGCAAATTAGGTAAAGGTCATGGAAAATTAGGTAAAGGTCATGGAAAAGTTATTGAAAATCATTGGTGAAAAAGTGTATGAACCCTGTACATCTCTATGTTTTCTTGACTGTTTACAAAAGCAACTCTCTGAGAATCTACAACAAAGCCCTGACTCTTTTGATGAGCTGAAGTCTGTCCTTGGCACCATATCAGACATCAGGGACATGTCTGTAGATGTTGAGTTGAGATACATTGATATCCAGGAGAGCTACAGAACACTGGCCATTTACAAAGTGCAGGTACTGTGTGTTTCATTTGTAAATGATTGTCCATTGAAAGTTGATATTGTTTCCCTGGTTGAACATCTTCTGTTCTGTTTTTTGTAGGTTGGGAAAGATGAACTGGAGCTGGTGGGAAAAATTGACCAAATATGGAAAGAGCTGTCTGACGAATCTAAACAGGTGGATCGAAGTCTGACAGATGTCAAGACATCATTTGTTCAGGTAAGACATCAAACTCCAGCATTCAGCTTTAACACAACATTCAAAGCATTGTTTTATTTGTATTGGTATTTTCAAATTTATTTGAAATGATCCTACTATTCTCCCTTCCCCTCAAAGACTACAAAGGACAAGATTGGAGAGTTCACGCAGGAGTTGTCTATCTTTGCTGAGAGCTTTAACATGCATGGTCCTGGAGCTGTGGGAGATGATTTGGAGAAAGGTACCTGTGCACGAGATCCCTGCTTTTAGTTTTTGTATTCAAAGCAATAATATATGGTGAGGTGCAGCCCTGCCTTAGGAGATCTGGAGGCGTGTGGCGCAGTGGCATAGTGCGTTGATGTTCGGATCAGGGGAGCACAGGTTCAAACCCCACTGCAGTCAGCATGTCGTTGTGTCCCTGGGCAAGACACTTCACCCCAAATTGCTCCTGTGGGGATTGCCCACAGTATTGAGTATGTAAGTCGATTTGGATAAAAGCGTCTAACAAGTAACATGTAATGTAAAAAAAATGTAATCTGGGCTTTAAACAGTTTGGTCTTTAATTTCGTCTCTAAATCAACTTTTAAATACCGGTAACTGCTTTTCAGTCATTTCATTCCTGTATTTTTTTCTCTTTGTTTTCACTAAACCAGGGTGTCCGCGGGGTCTTAAAAAGTATTAAACGGCATTTTCCAAGGTATTACATTTTGTAGCTTGTTTTCAATAAGTATATGAATTGTCCAAAGAGGTTGTATTCTACAGTCTGCCTGAATGTAATCATTGCGTAGCTGTGGATTGTGATTCTGTGTAGTTTATTTATGGCATCCCGTTGGACGTCATCTGAACAGGACATCGCACGCTCACTGCTTGATAGCACGAAGGTCCGTTTACGCCGGTTGTTAAACAACATCGTTATGGGGAAATGCAAGTTTGTGTCCAAATGGTTGGAAGATAAGGAGGAAGGACAATCAATACTGTATATAGTAAATGTGAGGTAAAGTGTGTTGCCAATGTAACCGGTTAAAACTCCAAGTGGCGATGAGGTCTTAAAATGTATGGAAAGGGTCTTAAAAAAGGTCTTAAAAGGTATTACATTTGACTTCAGGATTCCTGCATATACCCTGTGTGTAGTATGCCGTTACATTTACAAATGTAGTTGAGGAAACAGTCTCTCTTTTTTGTTTTTCTCAGGACTGACCGTAATGGGAACCTATGAAAAAGACCTGGCTAAGATAGTGGCTGGACGACAGGAGCTAGCTAATGCTGAAAAGCTGTTGGACCTGCCAGTCACTGTGTACCCAGATGTCATCAGCATGCAGAGAGACATGGAGGGCCTGAGACAGATATATGGGGTCTATAAAGCTCAACAGGTAGGACGGGGTTTCAAATTGGGACACTCTACGTATCCTTCTGTTAGGAGTCTTTCAAGTGTTCATCCTTTAATCTTTTAGGATGCAAAGGCGGAGTGGTCGCAGATGTTGTGGATCGATTTAAACATCCAGACGCTACAGGAGGGTGTTGAGGGATTTATCAAAAGCTTGAGGCAGCTGTCTAAAGATGTGCGGGCGTTACCTGTGGCCTTCTTCCTGGAGGCACGCATGAAGGAGTTTAGAGAGTCCCTGCCTCTTCTCCTGGACGTGAAGAATGAGGCTCTCAGAGACAGGTCAGTCTGAAGATCGACACCAAAACCTTGAATAAATGTGACAACCAAAACATCAAGGGAGTAAAGAGTTAAGTATTGATAATGTACATACTTCGCTGATGACAAGTCTTATATTTTTTTGTCCACAGACACTGGAAGGAACTGATGGAAAGGACAGGCACCAGCTTTGAGATGAACGACAGTTTCACTCTTGAGAACATGTTTGCTATGGAGTTGCACAAACACGCAAATGTCATAGGTGATATTGTCACCTCTGCTGTAAAAGAGCTCAGTATTGAGAAGGTAAGCTTCCATTCTTATCTCAAATGCCACGTATTGAAAAGTCGCATCACTTTATCAGAGAAGCAGTGGCAAGCCGTCAGGGCCCTCTAGGGCCTCTCTGAGGGCCTAAGATGTTCTACAAAATAATATTTAAAAAGGTTGTTTTTTAAAAATATTTTTTATTAGTTTTACAAAATAACTTGATTTAATTGTATTTAAAATAACATTACCAAAGAAATAAATCCTTTGAATCTGCCTATTAAGTTTCTGTTGGAATGTGAAGGGATAAATGAAAGAAGCTCGTCTCTGCAAGTTACTGTGAAGACAAGGGCTGATTGGTGGTCCTGCTGTAAATTCACAGAGGGCCCGCTATAGTAACTGAACGAGAGAGTAATATCAAATGACAGTGCAATTGACCAATCATATCTTCCCTCTAAATGGGTGGGCTTTATTTTCGCGGACTTTATGACAAGTTCCGCCAGCTGGGAATTGTATGCATGTGTTATAACAACGGGTCAAGATTTTACATAGCAACAACAACTTCCTGTCAACAGCTTAAACTCTCCTTCTGTCATGGACAGCCTGAGTGAGGCTCGGGGGGGGGGGGGGGGGGGTCACGGCTCGCCACTGCAGAGAAGTCACGAAAGTTGTATAAAACTCTATTCCTGTGTGTCTTGGTGCTTCCAGGGAGTGAAGGAGGTGGTCATGACCTGGGAGAACATGAAGTTCAGCGTGATACCCTATTTCAAAGGCACGCAGGAACGTGGTTCTGTTCTGGGTGCAGTGGAAGAGATCATGCTGAATGTGGACAACGATGCCATGAACTTACAGAGCATGGCGGGCAGCCGATTTGTTGGACCTTTCCTTGGCACCATACAACAATGGGAAAAAGATCTATCCCTTATCAGTGAGACCATAGAGGTCAGTGAAAGTTGCCAAATCTCCCATCAAACTTGAACGAATCCGTAAAATACTTTCTGAAAATATATTTCTTGCACAGGTTTGGATGATGGTGCAACGAAAATGGATGTACCTGGAGAGCATATTCGTTGGTGGAGACATAAGCACGCAGTTACCAGAGGAAGCAAAGAAATTTGATAACATCGACAAAAAGTTTAAAGAAGTAAGAGTTGCAAAATAATGCATAATATTTTTTGATGGAAACAAAAGACTGTTAGGGAATAATTTGCTTAGGTATTCAACTTTCAACACGGTTCATAATTTTCTCTCTTTACCGTCTCTTTTCCCATGGCATGGTTCTACGGCCTTGGGTATAGCTGCTATCTCTCTTAAGGAGGAGTAGCTTGGGCGCATTGTTGTTGCCAGTCTATGACAGAGCACAAGCCGCCATGAGGTAGTTTACTGTTCAGGGACGTAGGTTCCCTGGCGCACATTATTTTGTATGGACGAGAGCTCTAGTTAGATTCACTGATGAAGAATGTTGATTGTTACACTCTGAACTAGTTAAAACCTTGAGCTACAGAAAGAGTTCTTCAGAATTGGTTTGGCAACCACTGTGTCAACTCGTGACACACCACCTGTCTTGTCAATTCTCCGGCCATAACTCCAAATAAACTGTCAGTGTTTGCCATCAAAGCTCCAGCTCTCCTCGTGCCTCTCTGAGTCCTGTTTCCAATTGCTTCAGAAGTTTCCCCCACAAAGACTATAACTGGAAATCTCAAATATAATATCCATCCTATTAATTCTCTTTGTAGATAATGAGTGACACAGTGAAGGGTCCAAACATTAAGCGCTGCTGCCTGGTTCCCAACCGGCTGACGTACCTACAAACCCTCAGTGACGATCTAGAGAGGTGCCAGAAGAGTCTAAATGACTACCTGGACTCCAAGAGGAATGCTTTTCCTCGCTTCTTCTTCATCTCGGATGATGAACTACTCAGCATTCTGGGAAGTAGTGACCCTTCCTGTGTCCAGGAGCACATTATAAAGGTATGACACCACTACAGACAAAGCAGTGAGGGATTAAAACAGAACCGACAATCACTGTTTGTGCAACATTTCCTCAATGCTTTTATTTTCTATATTCCACAAGATGTATGACAACATAGCATCTCTGAGATTTGATGCGGAAGGCGATGGGGAGACAGTCGCCGCAGCCATGGTGTCTGCAGAGGGTGAGCTGATGGAGCTGAGAAAAGCTGTCCCGGTGGACGGGAGTGTGGAGGAGTGGATGACAGGAATTCTTCTGGAGATGAGGAGGACCAATAGACTCATCACCAAGGAGGCAATCTTCCGCTACTGTGCGGACATGAGCAGGTGTGTGTAGATACTACAATCGTGTGGGCAATGTTGCCAGGGTCTGAATGTGTGAAAGAGAACACCAGGGCCATTCAATTAGTTTGGAATGGGGCCGGTTGATGAAAATGATCCAAAGCAAGGGGCTGGGAAAAAGATGGCTTGAAATATGAGCAATCCTATTAACACCTCTGAGGCCCAAAGGACTCGGTTCCGTGGCCGAAATCGCGTAATTTACAGGAAACAACGTCGAAGGAACCTTAATATTTAATAAACTATGAATATTTTATATCCATACAACGGGAAAAAAATAATTTAACTGATCTTTTTCATTATTTTTTTTTTAAAACACACAACGCTAACTGTGAGCCTCTGAATTAGCCCCGAGCGAAAAATGCTAACCTATTACTGCACCAAAAATCCCTCCTAGCTCCTTTATCACTTATCCTAGCTGCACATCCAACACATCGTTTATGATAGTAAAGACATAGATTATAACGGTGCCCACCTCAACACTGAAAGATACAAACTCGCGACGTTATCAACAAAAACGTACATCAAAACAAGTGGCGCTAGGTAGCCCACAACGCTAACATGGCTAACCTTCGTCTTTGTCTGGTCTAAACTGGTCTTCAATGGCATTAAAACGATAACAATGATGATGTAGTTAATCCATAGGTTAATATCCAATGTGGCTGTGTCCCCTTTGAAATGTTCTGATAATCTATAAGCAATAAAACTGCAATTCCGTTTTAAAATAGTAGAGCAGGCCATTCCTACGCTCTGTAGCTTCATTGAATGCGCTAAGACGCATGAGTGTGTGCGGGACGATTTCCCTTTGATTCTATTGGCTCTAACGGTGAGAAAGAGATGTCACATGTCAAAATCGAAGAAGGGGTGCCAGAGATATGGAAAATCCACCCAAATGGCCCCAGAAGAGGTTTTTTTTTGCTAAATCTGTCTAAAAAGGTCAAATATCACTCGTTTTGCATCAATCTTGATACAGGGCACTTATTATATGTTGTACTTTGGATTCCTTAAGCTTTAAGTCTACTAACCCATCATCCAAGGTTAGTTTTCACTATAAGTACAAAATATTTTTTTGGACGGACACTATAATTTACAGTTTTTTACCATGTTCAATCTGAATTTTCTTTAAAATAAAAACATCTATATTGATTTTGACTGTTCTACATCCAACTCACAGGTTTATCATTACTTTGAGAAAAAAGATTATTAATTTAACCCTTTTTAGAAGGGAAGATACGGTCATTTGTTCTGGGAATGTCATTTTCGAGCCTGAAACCTGAAAAACAGGCTTGGGGCTTAAGAGGTAGCTTCAGATACAGTAAATACTACAACAGCATAGTGGAGTGCATATATTGTGTTTAATTCAATCAAACAACATAGCCCCAAGGCCTTTATAGATCTAAATGGCAAGTTCAGAACTCAGTAGGCCTACATGTGAAGCTAATTCAACCATCAACATCATTTAATTTAGGTGAAATTATCTAATCACTCACGCAGAGATGCAATCAATGACAGGAGTTGTCACTACAGTAGCTAGGTGGGTTCGAAACCTGAGCCCGCCAAAGTTTTCAGACAATGTCTTCCCCTCTATCTCTCAATTTAACACCCTTTCTGGAATAAAGGCACTCTGGCCCAAAAAACCTTTCTTAAAAAAAAAAAAAGTAGATTACTTTTTAACATTATACTCAAAGGGCCAGTAAATATCACCCCGGGGCCACCAATTGAATAGCCCTGGAGTACACGGTAAATGTCTGGTGTCCTCGTCTCTCAGGGTGGAATGGATGATGCTGTACCAGGGAATGGTGGTGCTGGCTGCAAGTCAAGTGTGGTGGACCTGGGAGGTAGAGGACGTCTTTAAAAGTGTGAAGAAAGGAGAGAAGAACGCACTGAAGACCTATGCTATCAAAATGCACAAGCAGATTAATGAGTTGGTCAAACGCATTACACAACCTATGAAGACAAATGACAGGCGAAAGATAAACACTGTCCTTATCATCGATGTCCATGCAAGAGACATCGTAGACAGCTTTGTACAAAACAGGTATTCTTTTTTTTTCTCATCACACATGTCAGCGTAAGTAATGTGTAGGTGAACTTATATGACAATGTTATTCTCTTTCCAGTATAATGGACGCACAGGAGTTTGAGTGGGAAAGCCAACTGAGATTCTACTGGGTCAAGAAACACGACAACCTATTTGTGCGTCAGTGCAGTGCTTCGTTCTCTTACGGCTACGAATACATGGGGTTAAACGGACGATTGGTTATAACCCCACTGACAGACCGTATCTACCTCACCCTCACGCAGGTCTGAGAATCTTTCCACATTTGTATCACCCAAGCAGAAACGTGTATATTGTCAGCTCGTGATGTCTGTATGTGGGTGTTTATTTGTAATACAGGCCCTCTCCATGTACCTGGGTGGAGCTCCTGCTGGACCGGCTGGTACAGGGAAGACAGAGTCCACCAAAGACCTGGCCAAGGCTTTGGGCCTGCTCTGTGTGGTGACCAACTGTGGGGAGGGCATGGACCACATGGTGAGAAGCTTGAAGAGTACACAGCTGCTGAGAAGTGACTTACACCTGTTCCCTGACTTTTCCCTTAGATAAGACATCCATTCACTATAATCCACCTGGAAGTAAACTCCTTTCGGTTCCTTCGACAAAAAACAATGCAATTTCTCCATAGGAGTTTGGAAAATAGCTCGAAATAAGGTCTGTGGTTGAGACACATTTAAGAGACAGATCACGTTTTGTTCAGCCGGATAATATCCACATGTCTACCCTACTTTTATAATTTTCTAATCATAAATCTATAAGATTTATGATTATAAAATTATAAAAGTAGGGTAGACATTTGGATATTATCCGGCTGAACTCTGTCTCTTCAATTTGTCTCAACCACAGACCTTATTTCGAGCTATTTTCCAAGAGAGGCGAAGTCCCTCCCTTTCCGGGGGACCTCCATGGGACCTTATTTCTGAAAAAGTATGTATTGAAGTCAATGGCGAGAGAAAGATTATCTTTCGATCCCGTTTGAATTGTCCCAAGAATTACACATATGATGTTTGTCAATTTAAAAGATAATTTTGCAAGTCAAAAAAATAAAAATTTGTCGTAAAACTGTGAAGCGAAACTTTTTTTTCTTTGAAACCACTCAATGAACTACATCTCCCGTCTCGCACCACACACCATGACGCCCGTCACGTTGGCATATTTCACTTCTTTCTTTCAGAATGAGGTGAAAAGTATTAAAAGAGCTGAAAATCACTACAAGTCTGGGCACGTTGAGAGCCGTACATACACAAAAGGGGAGTTAGTCGGTTCGTAAGAGCCAGAATGCGGGACCGGGATTCTGGGATTTGTAGTCTTTCTAGTTGCGTATTTTTCATAGTCTTATATTTCAACAGTTTTACGACAAACTGTGACTTTTTTGACATGGAAATGATTTTTTAAGAATTGACAAACATCATATGTGTAATTTGTGGCACAATTCAAACGGGATCGAGAGATAATCTTTCTCTCCCCATTGACTTCAATACATAATCTCCCCGAAATAAGGTCCCGTGGGTCGGAAGTAGATGGGCGGGTCTTCGCCTCTCTATGGAGAAATTGCATTGCTTTTTGTCGAAGGAACCGGAAGTGGTAAAATGCTTACTTCCGGGTTTTAGGACACGTCACTGTGGCACTCTATACTGTAGAATGTAAAAACGGCAACCAAAATGTCACTAATAGAAAATACCATAAAATGATTCGTGTAAATGGCCAAGCTTCTTTGCACGTGAATTGTATCAATCTGCTCAGTTGCATAGTCTCATCTCTAATTTTTATGGTCTGTTGAGTGTGCAAATTTAACTCTGTTGCATTCTCTGCTGGACAAAGGAGTCACACTTTGTATTTGTCACTAGCTTTTTTCCATAAACTCCATTGCATTGTTTGAGGAACCTGCGACCCACGTTACACTTTAGCTGTCTATATGACATTCAAATCTTTGAATCCTCTCCTCTTGGTTCTCAGGCTATGGGTAAGATCTTCTCTGGCCTTGCCCAGTGTGGAGCGTGGGGCTGCTTCGATGAGTTCAATCGCATCGACGCCTCAGTGCTGTCAGTTATCTCCTCCCAAATCCAGACTATCCGCAAAGCTCTCATTCTGCACCTGACAAGGTTTCATGTAAGTATGTTGTAGTTATACAGAACCAGTTATGAATACACTGCAAATCAGTTCCTGAATGTTTCACAGAGAAGGTTATTTGACATTTTTACTAACTTGCTTATTTAGCCTACACACAGTTGTTGAACTCTATTCCCTCTAAACGACACCTTTGTCATTATCAGTTTGAGGGGCAGGAGATCAGCCTGGACGGTCGCATGGGGATCTTCATCACCATGAACCCAGGGTATGCAGGACGCACGGAGCTGCCAGAATCAGTGAAAGCCCTGTTCAGACCGGTGGTGGTCATTGTGCCTGACCTGCAGCAGATTTGTGAGATCATGCTCTTCTCTGAGGGCTTCTTATTGGCCAAGGTGAAGGACACACACACACACACACACACACACACACACATACACACACACACACACACACACACACACACACACACACACACACACACACACAGCCACACAGCACAGATTACATTGTTAGTACGTATATGAGTAATGTATGCTTATATGATATAACATTCACATTGGTGTTCTCAGGATGTTTTAAAATGCAAGGATAATTAATAGTGACTAAAAACATGTAAAATGTGATTATTTTAAGACTAGAAAGAAAATATTACACTCTAGACTTAAAACTGTTTGTCACTTCACATCTCTACACTTGTTCGATTCAGGTGCTGGCAAAGAAGATGACAGTACTGTATAAGCTGGCCCGTGAGCAGCTGTCCAAGCAGTCTCATTATGACTTTGGCCTGCGAGCTCTGAAGTCTGTCTTAGTGATGGCAGGAGAGCTGAAGAGAGGCTCTCCACAGCTCAGTGAGGTACACAATTATTTAATATTCTCACATTAACTTTAGGCTCATTTTCAATACAGAACTGCTTATTTATTCGATTGTCGTCCTTCAGGTATACACTGATGCTTTATTTCTGTTGGGAAAATTATATATGGTATAGATTGCCCGATGCAAGGTTCAGATGAGGTCTTTTTAAGCTGCCGTCACATGACATGCGGTAAAATGACTCTGCGCTGACGTTACTGTTGTTGGTTATTACCGTTTATCATGTGAGGGCAGCTTTAGTGTCTTCCAAGCATCTTACAAAAGAAAGCAATAACTCTGGTTTTAAAGTGCTTTATTAACCCTCCTTTTGTCTTCGGGTCAAATCTGACCGATTTACTACTTTCATCAATCACAATCTTTTTGTTTTGACATCCTTCACAGTAGACGTTTGAACACATAATACAATTGCTGATCACCACTTTTCATTGAATTTTGGATGATTTAGTCAACTTTGTAACACCCATGGTGTTACCGCTCAAAAATGCCGCCATAAAGAAAAGGAATTAGTAACCATCCGGGATCAGATAAAACACACTCACAAACACCCACACACACACACACACACACACACACACACACACACACACACACACACACACACACACACACACATCCATACTCTAGATGTGTTCCCCCCTCCTTATGTGCCCAATCCCCCCATGTGAATCACACCTGCTGGCACTCACAAACACACACACACATACACAGAACAATTTGACACATTTCCCGCTCTTATGTGCCCATCCCCCCACATGGATCACACCTGGCACACGCAATACATGTTCAGTGTCTGTTCTTTGTATATTTACTGCAGTTTTTCATGTATACCAGTAGTCTGATACAATATTTACAGTTTGAAAGGGTGTTAAATGAAATTTGGTGATGATTAATGGTTTTTGTGTTAATGTAATAGCAGTTAAAACAGGACCGGTCAAATTTGACCGCAAACACCAAAGTAAGGGGGGGGGAAACGAAGACAAAAGGAGGGTTAAAGGTTTCAGTCTGGATTAATACCTGACTCTAGATAAATGACCATTCCTTAGCCCCATGTTAAGAAAATACAAGTCTACGTTAATAAACTTAAGCGCCGAAGGTTTAAGAAACATGAAAAGAGGTGAGAGTTCACTGATCTCAAATTGTGATTATGTTTGAGATTGTTAATGAAAAAAGAATAGGTTAATTTGACATGACAGATTTTCAATTGATTTTATTTTGTTAATTTGAAATGGACAATTCATGTAGGCATTGTTGTATTCTACCCTCTCCACAGGACGTGGTTTTGATGCGTGCTCTCAGGGACATGAACCTTCCAAAGTTTGTGTTTGAGGACGTGCCTCTGTTCCTCGGGCTGATCTCAGATCTGTTCCCTGGGCTGGACTGCCCTCGGGTTCGCTATCCAAACTTCAATGATGCCGTGGAAGGGATCCTGGAAGAGCACAAATACGTCATGCTGCCAAACCAGGTTACTCATCTGGGTCTACATTTTATTCTTTGATACACAGGCTGTGTAGTTACATTGGCAAATATGTATTTGGGAATGTGAGTGTTTGGATAATGATTCACCCTTTTCTTCATGCTGTCGGTGGTTTAAGATAGATAAAGTGGTGCAGATGTACGAGACGATGATGACGAGACACACTACGATGATTGTGGGCCCAACAGGCGGAGGGAAATCGGTTGTGATTAGCACATTGTGTCAAGCTCAGACCAAGTCAGTTCACATTGGTTTACATCACCTTCCTGATCTTTTGTGTGAACAATAGTGATATTTATTTTCACTCATCATCAGATTGGGAGACCACACCAAGATTTATCCCCTGAACCCTAAAGCCATGAGTGTCATTGAACTTTACGGTATTCTGGACCCTGAGACTCGAGACTGGACTGACGGGATCTTATCCAACATCTTCCGGGACATCAACAGGCCTACTGATAAAAAAGAGCGAAGGTAAACAAACAGAGAAGTGTTAGCAGTTTTTTAAAAGTGCAGGGTGCGAGTTACACGTCTCATTCATACTATATGAACTCTGCCTCACAGGTACATCCTGTTCGATGGGGACGTGGATGCTCTGTGGGTCGAGAATATGAACTCAGTGATGGACGACAACAAGATCCTTACACTAGCTAATGGAGAACGGATACGTTTACAGAATCACTGTGCTATGCTTTTCGAGGTTTGTCTCACTTTGAAGAAGGCTGTCAGCAAAAAAACCTTTACTGACAATTTACTGCAAAGCAACACTCAGATCAATAATGTGAGGAAACTTCCCCACCACAGGTTGGAGATCTGCAGTATGCTTCCCCTGCTACTGTTTCCCGCTGTGGGATGGTTTTCGTTGACCCCAAAAATCTCCGTTACACTCCATACTGGCAGAGATGGGTAATCGACAGAACTGACGAGGTGAAAAAAACATATGCACCCTATCTAAAACGTGCACATGTGTATCACTTGATTGTATCTCAGCAATGTGGTTTGTTTTTCATCTAGGAACAAAAAGTGCTCAACCAACTGTTTGAGAAGTATGTGCACAGCTCTATTGAAATGATTGTGGAAGGTGTTGTTAATGGAAAACAGGGCCAGAAACTGAAGACTGTTGTCCCTCAGACAGATCTGAACATGGTAGGTTAATCTCATTCATGCAGAATGTTCTCCATTACCAGTGTTGTTCTATCTATGCATGAAGATAAATAAGTCCTATGGTTAACTTCTTGTCCGTGTGTTCAGGTGACTCAGCTGTGCTTGACACTGGATGCACTGCTTGAGAGTGAGAGATTCACTGCTGAAGTACTGGAGTGTTACTTCCTGGAAGCTCTGTACTGCTCACTGGGGGCCACGTTGGTGGAGAGCAGCAGGATCAAGTTTGATGAATTCATCAAAAAACTCTCGTGTCTCAGCACAGTGCATGATGAGAAGGCCCTGGCTGGGCCTGGTGAGATCCCAGGTACATCTTGAATGTGGACTAAATAGAAAACAATATTAAGATCACCCATTAAAAAAAAGTGTTAAAGGTCCCATGTCATGGCCATTTCTACTGATCATAATTCCATTGTTGAGGTATACTAAAATACATTCACATTGTGCAATTTTCCAAACTCACATTGGTTTCTCATACAGCATCTCTGTATAGTATGTGTATTCACTCTCTGTCCTAAACGGCTTGTTGGAGCTCCTGCCCCCCCCTCCCTGTGAGCCCAGTGGCCGTCTGCGAGACAGCGAGACACAGCGAAACCCAGCGCGAAACACACACACACACCCGCAGCCTGGCTGGGAGTTTGTGCTCAGGCTGAGTTCCGCGGTGTCTCGCTGTCTCGCCGACCCCACACCAGTGAGCCAGCTCACACTGTCCCGCTCCTCGCAGCAGCGAGCCTCGCAACGTGCTGCAGCAGAGTGTGTGTGTGTGTGTGTGTGTGTGTGTGTGTGTGTGTGTGTGTGTGTGTGTGTGTGTGTGTGTGTGTGTGTGTGTGTGTGTGTGTGTGTGTGTGTGTGTGTGTGTGTGTGTGTGTGTGTGTGTGTGTGTGTGTGTGTGTGTGTGTGTGTGTGTGTGTGTGTGTGTGTGTGTGTGTGTGTGTGTGTGTGTCCGCGGATTGGTCCAAACGTAACGGCTCCGCGGACGTTACATTACGTCACTATACCCCAAGAAGTAAACAATGGAAAAAGAGAAATGTCCAACGAGGCGTTCTGGGGCAGCATAGACAGGTATTTTCTGTGTTAGAGTTTTACTCACTACAGGGTGTACTTTGAGGGTTTGTGACTCTGCAGACCGTTTACATGCATAACAACCTTCATAACACACAAGAGGACGGGTAATAACCGGAAAAGCATGACATGGGACCTTTAAGGTTATAGTTGATGGTGGATAACATGTTATATTGTATACTATAGAATAAGGGTGGAAGATATAACTAGAGTAGATGTATAAGGATGGTCTTTTATCAAAAAGTACGTCATTTTATATATCATTGCATGCACTTACTGTAGAACAATCTATAAACATGGTTTCTGTAGAATGAATAGATATCATGATGAAAAAAACAGTTATATATTTTTGATATTATTATCTTACCCACATTTATAATGATGTTTTATCATGTCACTTTCTATCCTTTTGTTAATCACACATTTTCTGAATCCATATAGGCTATCTCCCGACCCTGTATGATTTCCATTTTGATGGAACACAGCAGAAGTGGGTTACCTGGAGTTCTCTGGTCCCAAAATACATTTACAACCCTGAGATGAAGTTTGCTGATATTCTGGGTAAAGAGCAAAAACCAAGTGACTGCATTCATACACATGGATTTAAACCTGTAGGCCCTCCGAATCCCTTTCTTCGACTTTAATTAACTGAACCTTCATCTTTGCTTAAGTACCAACTATCGACACCACAAGAGCCAGCTGGATCCTGGAACAGATGGTGAAGATAAAGAGGCCGGTGCTGCTGGTCGGAGAGTCGGGCACTTCCAAGACTGCCACCATCCATAACTTCATGAAGAACCTCAATGCAGACAGAATTGTAATGTCACTATCTAACCTCAAATTTGCTAATTTCTTCTGTCACTTGAGGGGAGTTCATTTCTTACCATCTGTTTCTAGATTACTCTGATCATCAACCTATCATCCAGAACGACTTCCATGGACCTGCAGAGGAACCTGGAGGCCAATGTGGAGAAAAGAACCAAAGAGATCTATGGGCCTACTATGGGGAAGAGACTGCTGGTCCTCATAGATGACATGAATATGCCTAAGGTACATTCTCCAGGCTCTCAGCTCCTTCACTGTGACAGCCCGTGTATGCTTGATATTATGTTAGGAATAATGTGCAGCGAGGCGGTTATTGTTCTTTTTTTCGATAATGACTGCCTTGCTGCACATTATCCCGCTTCTTACACGGCCACATACTAAATACACTAACGACTTGAATCCCAATATTAATTAAAATGATTATCTGTTAATCTGTTATTGGCTTGAAAATTATCGTATTGCTTCCGCTAAGAAAAAAAACGTTACAGCGGCTGAAACTGCGGCAATAACAATTTAATTTAAAATCACGGCGGCACTGATCAATGTTTTCTGTTACTGTCCAAGTCTGTTCACAGTCTATTTTCCTCTAACAAGTCCTGAAACACTGCCAGAGCCCATACCATGATTCTAATCTAATCAGTCTCTTTGTACTTCCGCTCACCCCTACTAATCGCGGAGGAGACGATGAGGCCTCTCTGACCGGTGTTACCTTAATGAATAAGCGAGAAATACGCTGTAATAAGGAATCTGCCATAACAGACCAATCAGAATCGAGTATTCAACTAAGCTGTGTAATAATGTATCGTATGCTCGTCCAGGTCGATAGCTACGGCACGCAACAGCCTATCGCACTGCTGAGGCTGTTATTGGACCGAGGAGGCATGTATGACCGAGGGAAGGATCTTAACCACAAAACCCTCAAGGACCTTGGTTTTATTGCGTCCATGGGGAAGGCAGGAGGGGGGAGGAACGAGGTGGACCCCCGCTTCGTCTCGCTCTTCAGTGTCTTCAACATCCCCTTCCCTGCAGTGGAGTCTCTCCAGCTTATCTACACTTCCATTATCAAAGGCCACACCAGAGTGAGTATTTATCTTTTCCACTTAAATTAATGTCAGAATCTTAATCATCAGATTTGATAAACTTGGACAATGTTTCAGGAATTTGAAGACGCCATACAGAAGGTTTGTGATAAAGTCACCTTGTGCACACTGGAGTTGTACAGCAACATCATCAAAGATCTGCCCCCCACTCCCTCCAAGTTCCACTACATCTTCAACCTGAGGGACCTGTCCAGGGTCTACAATGGGCTGACCCTGACCAAACCTGACAGGTGTGATCTACCACATTCAATTAGACTTTGTTAGAAGTGTATGTTTCGCAATGTAATCGCTTCACCTGATTTCTTTCTGATAGGTTTTTGACTGTCAACCAATTTGTGCGTGTCTGGAGAAACGAATGCCTGAGAATCTTCCATGATAGACTCATTGATGAAAATGACAAAGCCTTGGTAATTATTGTTAATAAGAGTAGTACATATTTACTGTATATTCTGCTGCTTTGACTGCACGGACAAAAAGAACAACTGCTCCTTTTGATCTAATTACATAGGCTCCTCTACTGTATACAGAATAGTTTTGAAGTGTTGTATTCTAGCTACCTTTACCAACATGTGTTATTTATCACCAGGTCCAAGGCCACATAAAGAATCTGATTGAGGAGCATTTTAAGTCCGACATGGAGTCAATTATGAGGGACCCAATTATTTTTGGAGACTACAGGACAGCCCTCAGTGAGAATGAACCCAGGGTCTATGAGGACATACAGGACTATGATGCGTCAAAAGCCCTGTTTCAGGTATTATCAAGTTATTAACTGTCTTGCTAATAGCAATGGGTTAGGGTCTCAGTATAGTTTTATTTTGGTAATCTAAGTGCAAGTACTATTACTCGTTTTTAAATCATTACATGGTTTAGGACCAAAGTATATTGTTGATCTCCTACATAATTACGAGTCATCAAGGTGCCTCAGGTCTTCTGGGACGGGTCTGCTATCGGTTCCGAGAGTAAAAACAAAACATGGAGAGGCAGTGTTTAGCTATTATGCACCGACACTCTGGAACAAACTACCCAAATAATGCATGTCTGCAGAAACTCTTACTATTTTTAAATCGAGACTGAAAACATATCGCTTTGCCGCTGCTTTTCATTGAGCTGCTCATATTCGCACTGCAGGATGCCATTTAAACATGTATTGTATACTTGTTGTGCTTATTTTATTAGCTTTGCTTTGTAATGCCTGTTGTAAAATGCCCTTATATCATGTGCTTTTACTGTGTGTATTCCTAAAAAGTCTTTTAATTTGTTTTGTAAAGCACTTTGAATTGTTGCGTGCTGAAAAGTGCTACATAAATAAACTTGCCTTGCCTAAGTGTGTCATATTACAACAATTTCTAAGAATGAATTCCTGCCATTATCTGTCTTCAATAATAATACTGAAGGACCAAAATGTTTGTGCAGGAAATTCTTGAGGAATATAATGAGAACAAGTCGAGGATGAACCTCGTACTGTTTGTGGATGCCCTGGAACATCTGACCCGCGTGCACCGCATCATCCGGATTGATCGGGGCCATGCCCTGCTTGTTGGGGTGGGGGGCTCCGGCAAGCAGTCCCTTACCAAGCTCGCCGCCTACACCGCAGGATGTGAGGTAGAAAAACACAAGAACCACGACGAGTGTTGTGAAGGGCAAATCATTGTCTATGACGAAAATAGGTCCTTTAGGCTTACGATTACACTTTAAGGAATAGTTCATATACTTGTACTGATGTCATCACTACTAAATACCACATATCAATTTATGCAATGAGGGAATATGTAGACAAGGAAAAATACTTCTAAAATATTATTATTTTGAGCCATAAGAAAAATGTGTCAACGTGATTTTTAAGTCCAAGCGTTGATTCAGTAAAGCAATGGAATATGGACAACTTTTTTGGTAACACAGTCTTCTAAAGCTACAACATAGAGATGTATGGTCTTAGGTCCGGGTTTGTACTCTTTTTTTCTATGTTGTAAACAGGGGTGTCAAACTCAAATACACAGTGGGCCAAAATAAAAAAATCGGTACTAGTCGAGGGCCGGACTGGTTCAATGTTTATTGCAAAACGTATTGAAATTATTGAACTTATTGCACATATTAAACCTGGAACTAACAAAGCTTAAATTATTGCCTATAAAAACAACATTAAACATTAAATAATCAGTTGAGTTCATTTCTTATGGCTCTATCTGCAGCTTTTCCAGAGTCATTTCTTATGATTACATTTTTCCACAGGCCAACAACAGCTTCAAAAAAACTATTTCCCTCAAAGAAAAAAATAAACATGCCCTGTTGTCACAAAAAACAAAGTGCAGAAGGAAACATCCATTAAACTCAGTGTGCTGCTCTGTGATGCTAGTTCAACCCAGATACTTGGCGTCTCATCTTGGGTGCAAGTTCATCAATGTTTGGGCTCAGGCTCTGAGCTGAGGAGACCCTCAGGGTTGAGTGAAGGTGTGCGTGCAATATACCGGCGGGCCAGATCTAATAGTAATTAGAAATTATCCTGCGGGCCGAAATTATGTCCACCAAGGGCCTGATTTGGCCCCCGGGCCCACGTGTTGTAAAACATTAGAGAAAAATAAAGGACGGAAAACTTCAGCATCTAGTGATGGAATCTGCTTTTCCCAGGTGTTTGAGATAACACTCAGCAGAGGATACGGTGAGACAAACTTCCGTGACGACCTGAAAGCTCTGTACCTGAAGCTTGGCATCGAAAATCAGAAGACAGTGTTCCTCTTTACTGAGGCCCATGTTGCAGAGGAAGGCTTCTTGGAACTCATTAACAACATGCTCACCTCAGGTTAGTTATCATTGTTACCTCCTGGCTCACACCATTACTAGTATTATACTATTAGTATTTGTTTTTCTTCAAAGCAACAGCTGTAATACTGATCATGCTCTCTCTTTACAGGCATTGTTCCCGCATTGTTCCCTGATGATGAGAAGGAGGGCGTACTCAACCAGCTTCGTGATGAGGCTCTTACAATGGGAGCAGGTCCTTCTAAAGAGAGTGTGTGGCAATATTTTGTCAACAAGAGTGCCAACAATCTACACATTGTTTTAGGCATGTCACCAGTGGGAGACACCCTTAGGACTCGCTGTAGGAACTTCCCAGGTGAAATGCAGTGTCAGGATTCAGATGATTATATTACACTTTCTTATTTTTCCTCTAACTGTCTGTACTTTTTTCCTCAGGACTGATGAATAATACTGTCATAGACTGGTTCCTGCCATGGCCTCCTCAGGCCTTACTTGCAGTGGCTCAGTCTTTCCTTGGTATGTTTTAACCACGTTCAAATCTTTTTTTATTGATTTGTTATGCACAAGTGTTCTTTTAGTTGAAATGAGGCCTGAAGCAGGAATATAATCCCTGCATTTTGAGAAATTCCAGTTTTGTTTTAATTTAAAGGTGGGGTAGGTAATTCACTTCAGATACACTTTTTGTTATATTCCATGGAATGCTCTTAACATCCCGATAGCAATGAATATCTGAAATGCTTTGACAATAATTACATACAATAATTTCATCTGTGGAAGCCGTGGTGTAAAAAGCACGACCAATCGTCTGAGCCGCCCCGCTAAAATAACTGGATGGCCTACCTGCCTGTCAGCCCTCCATCTGTGCACAAACTTATCTCGTGCCCTCATTGGTCATGTGCGCGTTCGTGTGTGTTGGAGGAGGGGCTCTGTAAGGAAGTCTGAAGGAAGGGGCAGATTTTTTTTGGCTGCGTTCTTTCAAATTCTAGCGCACTCGAGCTGGTTTCTCCATTCTTACCTACCCTGCCTATAATTTTCCACAGGTGAAAGTCCAATGATTCCTGAGGCCCACTGTGCAGAAGTGATAGCTCATGTATGCATGGTCCACAGCTCTGTGGGCGACTACAGCAAGCTTTTCCAGCAGAAGCTCAGACGCTGTAACTATGTTACTCCGAAGAACTACTTGGACTTTATTAGCACCTATTCTAACCTCTTGGAGGAAAAAGACCAATATATTATGGGTGAGAAGATGCAACACACCGTTCATTTGTATGTCTGTGATTATCTGAGAAACTATTTCATAAACAGTTTTGTTAACTCACCTGTAACAGCTCAGTGCAAGCATCTCGGGGGAGGTTTGGATAAACTGAAGGAGGCCAGTGTGCAGCTGGCTGAGTTAAATATCAAGCTAGCAGATCAGAAAGTGGTCCTGGCTGAAAAGTCCATAGCTTGTGAGGCCCTGCTGAACGAGATCGCCACAAACACGGATATAGGTCAGTGAGAACCTGTATCTCTTAACCCTTGGATGCATAAGTGGGTCTTTTTGGACCCGGTGAGGTGGTTTTCTTGAAGTGTCTTTTTAATTACATTTTTTTATCATTTCATATTCCAGCTATTCCTCAAAAAACATGTTTTGGATATCATGCCATTCAAATTTTAAATTGACATTTTATACATTTTAAGAAATTGTAGTTTTTGTATTACTACCCCAAGCTTCCATAAGTGGGTCGAAAATGACCCGCATGCTCTTTCTATGGCATCCTATGGGAACCTTTGATTCTTATCACCTGTTGCTGTCAGGAATACATTCACTGTGGACCACACAGACTACATCACAAGTGACACCTCTCAGGAAGATTATTTTACACAGCAAGATCTGATACCAGTCAGTATAATAATAATAATAATAATAATAATAATAATAGTATATTATATTTGTATAGGGCTTTTCAAGGACTCAACATCGCTTTACAATATAAGGGAAGGTTAGGGTGGGGGGTATAGGACTATCAAACTTGATCAACCGGCATGGATTGATGGGGGGTGGGCTATGAGTAGACAAGAGGAGAAGAGATGAGTTTTGAAAAGGGACTGGAATACTGTGAGGGTCTCATAATAGCGGAGATCTTTGCATCAATATGTTCAAAACGTTTTTTTCAAAATGTAAAAAAAAATTCAAAAATTCAAAATTGTGAAAAATTAAATATAAAATATTTCTAGTCTGAACCAAAATATAATACTAAATACTATACAAGTGATTTTTCTTAACCAAAATGGCATAAAAACACATATTATTCGAATGCGGGTCCTTTTTGTCCCACTTATGGAAGAGTGTAGGGTCCAGTCACTCGTGCATCTAAGGGTTGACTCAGGGTTAAACCGTCCCTTTGAAACTAAACACAGCCATTACAAACAATTCTTTATTGTTCCTTTCCTAGCCGAGGAAAAAAAGGCTCTGGCAGAAGACAAAGCCAAAGAGATTGAAGAGCAGAACAAAGTGATAGCTGTGGAGAAGAAGGAAGCTGAAAGTTCCCTGGCTGAGGCTCTGCCTGCATTAGAGTCAGCCCGCATCGCCCTGCAAGACCTGGAGAAATCTGATGTCACAGAGATCCGGTAAACTCCGCTGCTTACTCAGAGCATCGCTTACATTCTGTCAAACAAATGTGGGGTTGCTAAATCTTCTAAAGTGTTGAATCAAGCCGTGATAAACATGCATAACCTGACTAAATACTTACGCCATCAATCAATGCTATAGCTTTTCCTGCTGTGGGGGAAACTTCTGAAGCAATTGGAAACAGGACTTCGGAGTGTAATAATCAACATTCTTCATCAGCGAAACTAAAGCAATATGGACCCTGAATCTAACTAGAGCTGTCGTCCATGAAATAATGTGCGCCAGGGAACCTACGTCCCTGAACAGTAAACTACCTCATGGGGGCTTGTGCTCGGTCATAAGCTGGCAACAACCATGCGCCCAAGCTGCCCCTCCTTAAGAGAGATAGCAGCGATACCCAAGGCCATAGACCTATGCCGTGGGAAAGGAGACATTGAAAAGAGACAATGATGAAATCTGTCAAAGGTTGAATACCTAAGCAAATGATTCCCTAACACCTGCCTTTTTGATGCCGTTATATTTGACAGATCTTTTGCAAAGCCACCCAAACAGGTGCAGGTGATTTGCGAGTGCATCCTGGTGATGCGTGGCTACAAGGAGATCAGTTGGCAGTCCGCCAAGGGGATGATGTCCGAGGGAGGCTTCCTGCGCTCGCTGATGGAGCTGGACTGTGATTCCATAAGTAACAACCAGGTCATGACAGTTAAAGGTATGTGGGCTTCAAGACCTATGAATGATATTACCCTCGCACTGTGTATGATAGTACACAATGTGCTATCGTTGTGTTCTTTGCCATTTCCTCTGGCTAGGCTTTCTAAGGAACCTCGGGACCAGCTTTGAGGAGATGCAAGCCATCAGTAAGGCCGGCTCAGGAATGCTCAAGTTTGTCGAAGCTATCATGGGTTACTGTGAGGTCGCAAGGGAGATTAAACCTAAAAGAGAGAAGGTACGCTTATGTTTGAACATTCTAACATCATACTCTATGAATAGAAAACCTAATGAAACAGCTTTACCTGCAATACTCTTTCAGTTGGCACGCCTAGAGAAGAACTTCTTTCTGATTAAGCGGGAGCTGGAGCGCATTCAGAGTGAGCTTAACAATATCCAGACAGAGTTGAAAGCTCTTGGAGATAAGTACACAGCTGCTATCGAGGAGAAACAGCTGCTACAGGAGGAGGCTGGGCTCATGGAGAGGAGGCTGATCGCTGCCGACAAACTCATCTCTGGCCTGAGTTCTGAAAATGAACGGTGAGGATGTAAAAGGAAGCAACACACAACACCCCTGCTCAGAGCAGCTCATTTCATTTATCTTAATCTCGTTTATTTCCGCACTTGCCCCACTCAGGTGGACACAAGATTTAGAGGAGCTGAAGCAGCGGCGTGTTCGTCTCCTGGGTGACTGTCTGGTGTCTGCTGCTTTCCTGAGCTATGTAGGGGCCTTTAGCTCTGACTTTAGGAATGAGATGGTTTACCAAGTATGGGTTAAAGATGTGCAGGAGAGAAACATCCCCTTGAGCCAGCCTTTCATAGTGGAAAACCTTCTGACTGATGAGGTAGAAATCAGCAGGTAAGACAATACACAATGTGAGTGTGTCCCATCAGATGTTGGAAATGAGATGTTATGGTAGCAGGTTAGGTGCTTGTTGCATGTATGTGGAATTGTCTCTACTTTGACAGTATACCGGCTCAAACAAACCCTTTGTGACAGATGGGGCTCAGAGGGCTTGCCTCCAGATGAGCTGTCAGTGCAGAACGGGATCCTCACAAGCAGAGGGAGCCGTTTCCCCATGTGTATTGACCCACAGCAGCAAGCCCTTAACTGGATAAAGAAGAAGGAAGCAAAGAATAACCTGAAGGTACAACAAGTCTGTTCATCACTGCTTTAGTGTCCATCCCACTGCTCCAAAACCAGCCCCTTGGAATGAATCCCAACTTGTGGTCCTGAAATGTTCATGGACCTCTTTCTCCAACCTCTTTCCTCAGATCTCATCATTCAATGATCCAGACTTCCTGAAGCAGCTAGAGATGGCCATCAAATATGGCTTCCCGTTCCTTTTTCAAGACGTGGATGAGTACATCGACCCTGTGATTGACAATGTCTTGGAGAAGAATGTAAAAGGAGCAGAGGGCCGACAGGTCATCATGCTGGGTGACAAGGAGACGGACTATGATCCAAACTTTAAGCTGTACCTCAACACCAAACTGTCTAACCCCAAATACTCCCCATCAGTGTTTGGAAAAGCCATGGTCATTAACTATACTGGTAAGATTGTGTTGCATGGCTACCATATGTTTGTAAATGGTGAACTGCATGTTCTAAACGCTTCGTATGTCTTTGTCCTTTGATTGTGTCTGTGTTACGTGTAGTAACCCTAAAGGGTCTGGAGGACCAGCTGCTGAGTGTTATCATGGGCTTTGAGAAGAAGGAGCTGGAGGAGCAGCGCGAGCTTTTGATACAAGAGACAAGCAACAATAAGAAGCTGCTGAAGAACCTCGGGGACTCCCTGCTCAGAGAGCTAGCCACGTCCTCAGGCAACATGTTGGACAACACAGAGTTAGTTACAACATTGGAGGAAACAAAGTCAAAAGCCAGTGAGGTCAGTTAGCGTACGTAAGCTCATGGAATACTAGCTTTTTCACTGAAGTCGTAAATACTGTTTTTTTCTTTGTTTGATATTGTGATCACCAGGTGTCTGAGAAACTAACGTTGGCTCAGAAGACATCCGTGGATATCGATAAACTCAGAGACGGTTATCGACCTGCTGCAAAGCGCGGTGCCATCTTGTTCTTTGCACTGACAGAAATGGCTCTGGTAAACAGCATGTACCAGTACTCTCTAGCCTCCTACCTGGAGGTGTTTGACTCTTCTCTGCGCAAATCTCTGCCTGACTCCATCCTGCTCCAAAGACTGAAGAACATCATGAACACTCTGACCTACAGTGTCTATAACTATGGCTGCACAGGTATATTATAAACATTGAATCATGGAATGGATGGAAAGGACAGCGGTCTGTACTACTGGATTAACAACGTGTCACGTGTTCTGAATTGACCAATCAGAATCGAGTATTCAATTAAACCATGTAATAATATAATCTGAACTAATTGCATACCCATAGGTTTGTTTGAGAGACACAAGCTGCTCTTCTCCTTCAACATGACCATCAAGATTGAACAGGCAGAAGGAAGGTCACCTCAGGAGGAGTTGGAGTTCTTCATCAAGGGTTAGATATTCAAAGAAGTTGAACTTCTCTAAAAGTAGACTACAGTCATTGCACATTAGACAAATGTTTTTTCCTCATTTGTTAAGGTAATCTATCGCTGGAAAAGAGCACCCGCAAAAAGCCTTTTGACTGGCTTGGAAACCAAGGCTGGGAGGACATAGTGAAACTAGCTGAGCTGTTTCCCCCGCAGTTTGGCTCTCTGCCGGACGACGTGGAGAAAAATTCCACTGAATGGAAGTCTGTAAGTGACCAAAGAGACAAGAATCAAAATGGTCATCTTACTTCATCGATGGAGAGTTGACCTTTGACTTTTTCCTCTCTTCAGTGGTATGACCTAGATGCACCAGAACAAGCTCCATACCCCATGAAATATCAGGAGAACCTTTCAGCCTTTCAGAAGCTGCTGTTGCTGCGCTGCTTCCGTGTTGATAGAGTCTACAGAGCTGGGACTGACTATGTCACTGTCACCATGGGCGAGAAGTGAGCCTGTTTCTATTCCAACATTGCAGTTACTGTATACAGTATATCACTCTGTACACAATATATAGAGCATATGTATATACAGTACACCACTGTGTTATTAGACGATGTTAACAGAAGATATCCTTATTTACACAGACTGAAATCAAGCTTTGAGTTTAACTAGATGGGAGGCTGTGGCTCAGTGGAGTAGTGCGCTGAACTTTCAATCAGGGGATAGCAAGTTCGAGTCCCACTGCATCCAGCATGTCGTTGTGTCCTTGGGCAAGACACTTCACCCCAAATTGCCACTGTGGGGATTGTCCACAGTACTGAATGTATGTTAGTCACTTTGGATAAAAGCGTCTAACAAGTAACGTAATGTAACTACTTCCTCTTGTTCCGTTTTGTTTCTGCTCAGATATGTGCAGCCCCCTGTGATCAACTTTGATGCCATTCATGAACAAAGCACACCCTTCTCCCCCATTGTGTTCATCCTGAGCCCCGGCTCTGACCCAGCCACTGACCTCATGAAACTAGCAGAGAGGTCCGGCTTTGAAGGCAACAAGTTCAAGTTCCTTGCTATGGGCCAAGGCCAAGAGAAGGTACTGAATCCCAGTTGTTCATAGTCCAAAAGCTTTATGTGTGGTCAAGTCGTAGAAGTAGTCACACTAAGTAACAATAGTAAAGACATTGAGTGTCATTATCCTCTGTTCCTGTGATTAAGGTGGCACTGCAGTTGCTGGAGATGGCGGTGTCCCGGGGTCAGTGGCTGATGCTGCAGAACTGCCACCTGCTGGTAAAGTGGCTAAAGGATCTGGAGAAATCCTTAGAGATGATCACCAAGCCCAACCCCAACTTCCGCCTGTGGGTCACCACTAACCCTATTACAGATTTCCCCATCGGCATCCTGCAAAAGTCTCTAAAGGTGAAACGCAATTTCTCTTTAGCTTCAGCCGTGTTTTCAGTTAATTATTTTGGATTTGGCTTCGAATACTGGTGTTTTGATGGTAGACATTTTGCAGAGTAACTTAAATAATGATAGGTTTTTTAAGAATGTCTGTCTGTTAACATTTAATGTTGTGTGTATGCAGGTGGTGACGGAGCCTCCCAATGGCCTGAAGCTGAACATGAGAGCCACATACTCTAAAATCTCCCGTGAGACCTTGGCATCATGTCCTCACCCAGCCTTCCGCAGCCTGGTGTATGTGCTGGCCTTCTTCCACGCTGTGGTGCAGGAGAGGCGCAAGTACGGCAAGATTGGCTGGAACGTCCCCTACGACTTCAATGAGTCTGACTTCTCCGTAAGTGACGGGGTAGCCATTTGCAATCATAGAATTTTGTACAATGATAAATGACCACACAATAAAAATATAGTATAAAATAAAATAAAATCAAGCACACCGGTTACCCAAACGCCTGCCGAAACAGGAATGTCTTTAAATTAGTTTTAAAGGAGTCAACAGAGTCCGCAGACCGTAGATGAGCGGGCAGAGCGTTCCATAGCTCAGGAGCCACGGCCTCGAACGCTCGGTCTTAAGGTGGGTACGTGGGACAGACAGTAAATTGTGCATGTGTGACCTGAGTGGGCAGGCTGATGTATATGGATGAATTAGCTCAGCCACATATGCAGGAGTCTGACCGTGCAATGCTCTGTAGGTGAGAGTGAGGATTTTGAACTGTATCCTATTCAACAGGTGAGTATGGAGATCCTGAACACCTACCTGACCAAAGCTCACAACCAAGAAGATAGCGATATCCCATGGGGAAGTCTCAAATACCTTATTGGGGAGGTAAGTCCAACTGCATTGTATTTTATTAGCATATACACATTATGTTTTATATTGCTGGTTGATGCTGTAAATTAAGCAGATCTGTAAAATGTTCAATAGGTGATGTATGGGGGGCGAGCCATCGATAGCTTTGACCGCAGGATCCTGACCGTCTACATGGACGAGTACCTTGGAGACTTCCTGTTCTACACCTTTCGGCAGTTCCACTTCTTCAGCAACAAGGAAGTAACTTACAAGATCCCTCAAAGCGGGCCTGAGAGCTCATATACTGGTCAGTTGTTATGTTCCATTGTTATTTTCATTCATTTACAATCTTTTCCTTAACCCTTAGATGCACGAGTGACTGGACCCTACACTCTTCCATAAGTGGGTCAAAAAGGACCCGTATTCGAATAATATGTGTTTTTATGCCATTTTTGTCATTTTGGTTAAGAAAAATCATTTGTATAATATTTAGTATTATATTTTGGCTCACACTAGAAACATTTTATATTCAATTTTTCACTGTTTATAATCTTAGAAAAAGAATTTACATTTTGAAAAAAAACGATTTGAACATATTGTCCCAAAGATCTCTGCTATTCTGAGACCCAGTATTTATTTATTATTTATTTATTTATTATTATTCCAGTCCCTTTTTAAAACTCATCTCTTCTCCTCTTGTCTAGTCATAGCCCAGCCCCCATCAATCCATCCCGGTTGATCAAGTTTGATAGTCCTATACCCCCCACCCTAACCTTCCCTTATATTGTAAAGCGATTTTTAGTCCTTGAAAAGCCCTATACAAATATAATGTATTATTATTATTATTATTATTATTATTATTATTATTATTATACTGACAGGTATCAGATCTTGCTGTGTAAAATAATCTTCCTGAGAGGTGTCACTTGTGATGTAGTCTGTGTGGTCCACAGTGAATGTATTCCTGACAACAACAGGTGATAAGAATCAAAGGTTCCCATTTTTGACCCACTTATGGAAGCTTGGGGTAGTAATACAAAAACTACAATTTCTTAAAATGTTAAATGTGAATGGCATGATATCCAAAACATGTTTGTTGAGGAATAGCTGGAATATGAAATGATCAAAAAATGTAATTACAAAGATACTTCAAGAAAACCACCTCACCGGGTCAAACCCACGTATGCATCTAAGGGTTAAGAAAGTTGCTGTCATCACTCACAACTTGACCTTTCTATGTGTTACAGATGAGATTGAGAACCTGCCGATGGCCAACACACCAGAAGTGTTGGGTCTGAATTCCAATGCAGAGATAGGATACTACACTCAGGCAGCGAAAGACATGTGGAGTCACCTAATAGACCTGCAGCCTCAGACAGGTGGGATCTGGCACCTTTAATCTCTCTTGCCAATTCATTGAATTCAAAGAAAGACATTGTTACGGTGCTTGCCTCCATATTGACTCTTCAGAAGATCTTCCATGGAAGTAATATTAAAAAAATGTGGAAGTTAAAGATGTTCCATACTTTTACTGCTACTGTAAGGATGTTTACTTTACAATCTTTGCAACCGTGCTTCTACAGTAAGTGCTTTCTCTCTTAAGGCCTTTGAACGCTCTCTCTTGCCTCAGGTGACTCTGGTGGAGGCATCAGCAGGGATGAGTTTATCAGCCAGGTGGCCCAGGACATTCAGAACAAGCTGCCTCAGTTATACGACATAGACGTGATCTGTAAAAAGTTTGGCATGGACATTTCACCGACCTCAGTGGTGCTGCTTCAAGAACTGGAGCGCTTCAACAAGCTAGTGGTCTGCATGCAGCGCTCTCTGTTCGAGCTGCAAAGGGTGAGGAGGAGGGGGAGGACAACAAGATATTGGGGAAACACACACACTGGTGTAACGTCTTTGTGCCTTTCATGGGTTTAGATTTGTTCTGATTGTCTTGTGTCTTCAAGGCTTTGTCTGGAGAGGTGGGTATGAGCAGCGAGTTGGATGAGGTCGCTCGGGCTCTTTTTAACGGTCACATCCCTGCTATCTGGAAGAAGTTGGCTCCTGACACTCTCAAGTCCCTCGGCAACTGGATGATCCATTTCAAGAGGCGGTATGAACAGTATAGCTACTGGGTAAGGAAGGACACGCTATCACGGATCATATGTAGCCTTTGAATAACAACTTGAGAATGTCCATCTTATCTTATGTTATGTTATTGATGATGACACAGAGGCGTGTGGCGCAGTGGGGTAGTGCGTTGGTGTTCGGATCAGGGGAGCACAGGTTCAAACCCCACTGCAGTCAGCATGTCGTTGTGTCCCTGGGCAAGAAACTTCCCCCCAAATTGCTCCTGTGGGGATAAAAGCGTCTAACAAGTAATGTACTGTATCTGGGTATCTTGTGTCCACCAGGTGGAGAAGGGAGAGCCAAAGGTGATGTGGCTGTCTGGACTCCACATCCCAGAGTCCTACCTGACTGCCCTGGTTCAAACCGCTTGCAGGAAAAATGGTTGGCCTCTGGACCTTTCCACGCTGTACACAGAGGTCACTCAGTACCGTAGTGAGGACGAGATTAGTGACAAACCTGGACAGGGTAATTAAATACCTCTCACAGTTTGCTAAGTGATTATAAGGGATGAGGTGTAAGGGGCTCATGGTGTTTTTCCCTGCAGGTTGCTATGTGTCTGGCCTGTATCTAGAGGGAGCCGACTGGGACATGGAGAATGGCTGCCTGGTGAAGAGTCAACCAAAGGTTCTGGTTGTTGAACTTCCCATCCTCAAAGTCATCCCCATAGAAGCTAGTCGCCTGAGATTACAGGTGTGGACCAACAAAGACCTCCAAACAGTACCTCACTATTTACATTTCTTCCCCCTCTAACTCATGTGCATATCGGTGTGTTCTTTTCCGCAGAATACATTACGGACACCAGTGTACACCACTTCTCTGCGCAGGAATGCAATGAGTGTGGGGTTGGTGTTTGAGGCAGACCTGTTCACCACCATGCACCTCTCCCACTGGGTGCTCCGGGGCGTCTGTCTATGCCTCAACTCTGACTGAAGATGGGCTTCATTGAGCTGTTCAGCTTTCACACAATTTGTTCAGACATGCTGATTATTCATAATTAATAGCAGCTTTCTTTAAGAGAAAACACACTTTGCCTTTGATTTATTGGAAAACAAATCAGTTATGAGAAAAGAGTTTTAAAAGTTGATAGATGCACAAAAGAAAACTGCAATTTTGACTCGTATTTTTTTACATTTTTGTATCACTAGATGGCAGCACACATCAGTACTGAGCTCTTCACTCTGGGCAGTAGCAACAGGGGTTTGTTTTGGCTGCTACAGTGCGCTAAAGTGCCAGCAGGCTATGGTGGCTCATCTTTCAGGCCTACTAGTCTTTTACCTTTGTATTTATGAATAAATGTTTGCAGATAATTTAAAATCATGTCTATCTGTCTTTCTTGAACGAAATAACCAATACATCTGTATATTCCTAAAAAGGACAGCTGAGCAGATGCTGGATGCCCTGCTGAGATTGTGAAGGGAACACAATCTGCTGCATACAGTGGAAAATTAACCATTGACCAAAGGCTGCTGAAGTTTTCCACTTTACCCAAGTATCTTTTCAGCTGTTCTCTGCAGTAAAGGTAGCAGTGTGTGCTTTGCTGCAAACAGATCTAGTGCAGCACTGAGTAATCGAGGCTGCTGAGGTCTGCATGCCAAAGCAGGTGAGAAATTAACTCTTAAAATCAGACAGCCCCCGCAGGATCGGGCTGATAGTGTGGCAGTGAGGTCACAGAAAGGCAGATTTTATTAAGTTATAATGTGTGCAACATACATTTATGATCATGTAGCCTGAGCTGTGTATGTGCTGCTCTAATTATGGATATGCTGGTCCGACTATCTCCTATAGGCTGAAATCAGCAACATGAAAATGTGTGTTAACAATGAGGTTTCTTTATATGAGAGGCCTTTCCTCATGACGTCACTGTCTTGCGTGTGATTACTGTATTATGTAGCCTTTAAGACCCCGCTCTGAATGGCTGAGGGTAAAGGTTAGTCAGGCCCACTCTCAGCTCTTTACTGGTGTGACTATCATAAAGAGTGAAGATTAGGACACGTTTATGACCTAACACAGGAGGGGAGGAATGTGTTTCCCTTTTGAAAAGAGGGAAAGAATGGTATGTTGTTTAATGAACCTACACTTCATATGAGTAAGCAGATTATCATTAAGTGCTCAGACAATAATGCAGCTCTTTTTGAGGAAATTATGGAATCAGGAGTGAAACAATAATACGGGATAAAGGGAAAGGAATCCTCTCAATGGAAATGGCCCCCGTCCCTCTCCTCAGAGGTCAAAATTATTTTCAGCTGCTCGTGACTGGAGGGATTTACGTTTACCCTAAACTGCTGCAGTTCCTGTTGGCACTATTGCCTGAGCCAAGCGGCCTCATAACATACTGTGGGTGCCCTGAAACAAAAACTCTGACACACAACTTTCCAGACCTCCCCCTACCCCCCAATCCCTAACAGTTTCCGTTTATGTTATTGAGAGCAGGTGGGTTTACTCAATCCCATTTGAGGGCATGGATGTTTGCCACCTTCTTATTGTAGTATAGGGGGTGATTAGTGCCAGTCTGACTGACTGTGAGTGTCAAAGTGTTAACACCATCACTCACGAGCTGAACATAATCTAAACTACAGCCAGTGACAAAACTCTTTGCTGCATCTTTTGCAGCTGGCGGGACTTGCAGCTCCGCCCATGGGGCCCGAGAGGTGTAGTCACCCCCAACCGCAGATATACATCTTGGGCCCCAGTTTCTGGTTGCAGTGCCAGCCAGGTGTTTGGTTTGGAGCAGAGCCGCAGCGTTTTGGTTACAGGCTGTTTTAAAACCTATGTCCCACATGTCCCACATGTTTGGGTTGGTGGAGGACGGTTACAGTAACCTCAACTATTCTCCTGCCACTGTCTATATGATGGCTTTTACAGAGAGGCTACAGACAACTGCTAAACACAACCACGGGGGGGGGGGGGGGGGGCACATCATGCAGATAGATGTGGAGATACTGTAGATGTATGGATGCATAGATAGATACAAAAATACATGCAGTTGTTGATATTAACTAAGTACATGTACTCAAGTATTTTTGCTTTAAGTTCTTTTTTGACATATTTGTACTTAATTTGAGTATTTCCATTTGTTGCTTCTTTATACTTCTACTCCACTACGTTTCAGATGCAGATATTGTACTTTTTACTCCATTACAATTATTTAACAGTTTTTAACATTTACTTTGTACATATCAAATATCTGATATGCTGATAGGGTATAATGCAGTACCATACTACTCATCTACACAGCATTTCAAGTATCTAAATGTGGACCACATTGATGAACTACAACACTAAAATGCTCTTCCATGTTTTAAAACAGCATAATACAATACTGTGAAAAAATTAAGAGAAACGAGTAGCCTACTTTTAAAACTTGAATTTAGCAAAAAATGCTATAGCCTACTGATTCATCTGTAAATGGCCATTGTGCATAATAAGAACTTGTGTGCTTTAATTACATTTTGATGCAAATACTTTTGTACTTTTACTTAGGGACAACATTTGAAATCAGGATTTTTACTTAGGTAAAGGATCTGAGTACTTCTTCCAACACTGCATGCACAAAGACAGTACATGATGTTGAAGCATGAACAATACTGTGATGAACCTTTATAGGCGTTCAAATATAACTATATAGTGTTTCAATAAGCCAGAACTAAGTAATCATTTATTTTGTATTCAGTTGTGTGTTCACCAAAAAAACACTTACTCATCACCGGCACAGCTCCAGTGATTTCAGGAAAGCCTCGGACTGAGCAGCAGCAGCAGCAGCAGCAGCCCATAATTAATTTAAAGCAGAATAGGCTACAGTGCGTAATGCGCCGTCCCCTTGAGCACGCATTGTCCTGAGCTCTGGGAGAGGTTGAAACGGGGCAGGGTAAAAAAAAAAGAAAGCAGGCTGCGCTTTTAAAAGACCCGGGGAGACTATAAAAGTAGTTTCATGCCCGCTGCAGTGAAGGCTCGGCTCGATATGCGCAGACACACGGAGGTAGGCAGAGCAGATAGACAGCAACACACACACCTAACACCCACACACACAGTATTTAAGGTTTATTTTCACATGTGGCTCACTGTCAAAGGTAGTGCCTAAAGAGAAGCGTGCATTTATGGGGCAGTAATTTTCTTTCTTATGGTTATTTGCAGCGAAACCAGAGTCAGGCAGTGTTTTAGTAAACTGCATGTTTTCCACTTTAGTGAATAGGATGCTCGTCTTCTCCAGCCAACCCGGGGCTGTTTGACACATTTCCGCCACCGAGCTGGATCCACTAACCGGTGTGTTTTCTTACCGGGGGAAGCTGGGCTCATTTCAACTTTTCTGGCTGTACCTTTGATGCCACGGAAATGGAGAGCGTGTCCGCGCTTTGTAGTAAAAGTTTGCCCTGGACGCTGCTGGTCCTCGCGCTGAGCTCTGTGTCTGTGCACGCGACCTGGAAGACCGGGCTGTACAAAACCTACTCAGCCTCCTCAGTGTACCAGAAAAGGTAAGGAGAGCATCCACTTTACTGTGTCTTTATATTGTTATAATACATACACTCAGTGGTGTTAAGTAACTATATACTCAAGTACTGAACAATTGTTAGGCACTTGTATTTGAGTATTTCCATACTTTATGTTACTTTCTACTTCCACTGCTGGATTGCATGGTACCCTGAAGTAGCCTACATGAAGTAATTAAAATGAGTTCCACCTTTACCAGCTTGATAAAAACATCAATAATTATGAACCAAACATATATATGATTGTGAAATGGGCCAATCTGCATAATGAGTACTTTAAGTATATTTAGATGCCAATACGTTTGTACTTTTAGTTGAGTAACATTTTGCAGGACTTTTACTTGAAGAGTATTCCTACACTTAAGTATTTATAATTGATCTTAAGTACAAGAACTGAGTCGACCTCTGCAAACACTACTATACTGTATTCCACTGAACACTAATCTGGTTTTCAGCAAATCCTAATTTATAAATGTAAACATATTTATACACTCTTGTACTATGTGCATGTTTACTTTAACTTCCCTATGTTCATTCACATATTTTTTATTGTATTCTAAAATGGATCATCTGTTAAGAAAATCCAATTTCCACCCGGGGATATCTCTTTTGCATATCTTTTTTTGATCCTATGGTAATCCTCAGTTGTGTTGATACATGACCATTTCTTTCCTCTACATCCTATTTTTAAACCTCACTTTTTGTATCCTCTTGTCTTGTCAATGAGTGCAGAGCTACTCCCATCTCCACCCATCTCCCAGGTCCCTTTGTCTTCCTGACAGTTGGTTTCCTTTTTCCTGTGCCGGCGGCCCACATTGCTCGGGTGCCTCCTGTCCTCATTGTTGTCCCCATTTACACACCCTCCACTCTACGTGGTTGTCTCTCCAGGGTTGTGTTGTCTGCTGATTCAGCATCAATGACTCCATCATCTGCTTCTTCTCAGCTGTCAGGGTCCTCTTCAAAGCATCACCTTTAGTACTCACATCTGTCCTCGTAAAAACCTGCTCTGATGTTGATCCCAGCCGTGAGGACAGGATGCATCTTGAATACGTTATATAGACAGTGAATAGGGGAGTGAGGACCTTTATGCCTGTAATAAAGTGCACAGCATTGATAGTTTAAAAAAAGGTTCTTGAATAAAAACAGGGGATGAGATGGTGAAATGATTGAGTTAGGGTGTTTATGACCAGGAGTAAAACTGAACACAGACATTAACTCAGCTCAGAGACAGGGATTGGAGTTACTTTAAAATGTAATCTGTTACAATTACTAGGTACCTGTAAAATAAATGTAATCAGTAACCTCATCTGAATATCGAAATATACTTACTTTTGGATCACCTTACTATCAAATGCAATGAAAGTGAATAAAAAAGACAGGAAATATCAATAAGATGTTTTTACTGAAGCCTATTATGTAAGACAACAGAACAATGTAACCTCAGAAAAGAAGAAACCAAGATATTTAGCATAAAAAAGTAGGAGCATAGATTCGCTCTTAAAGTATTCGCCTACAGAACAGTACAGAAGAAATCTGCTCCTTTTACAACAAACACAAATATGCTATTTAGTATTATTGTATCCTGCTAGTCATCCCCATTTTTTGAAATGTAACTGTAATCTGATCATGTTATTTTAATGTTACTGTAAGGGAATACAGTTACCATTATTTTTTAATCCTGATTACGTAATCCTATTGCAATTAATCAGCTACTCCCCAAGCCTGGAGACCAGCAGTGATGAGAGGACTTTTCTCATTTTGCAAATATTTATCCTGTCAGGTTGAGAGTGTGTGTGGGCTGTGTCCGGAGGCTGAAACCCTTCCTCTCTCTGATCAGACCCCCTGTGGGTGTGTCCAGGTGGCTCTCAGCGTCCCCACAGCCTCGCTCCACTGGATCGCCCCCCCGCTCAGATCCCCTGTCACTCACTGCCGGCGGCTTGTGGACATGTTTACTAAACACAAGCAGCTGGGACTCCGCCGCATCTGGGCCCGTCCTGGGAGGGAGGGATGCGTTTACAGTGGGTCTGCTGCTGTTTGTAATGGGCAAGTGAAAGGAATGTCAGGATAGACAGAGATGAAGCTGTTGATGATGTGAGTCTTTGGATGCAGAGATGTCGGTGGGTTCATGTGACATCGGAGGACTCACCTGCCCTTTGAACGCTGCGGTTTGTGTCAACAAAGCCAAACAGTGGCAATGGGGTATCAGAAAGCGAGAGGCTCTTATGGGCATTAGCAACTTGACATTGAATGACAGAAACTTAACAAGTCCTCGGTTCACGCACTTCAAAAGGAAATAGATATATATTTCAGCAGATTCTGTCACAGTAAAACCTTCTCTAAGATGTCCTCGTGCAGCAGCCCTGTCCTCACACAGTGATTATCTAAATCAAAGGGGATTAACAACTCTTGAGTAATTTCACACTCGCTCTGCGGAGGAGCTGATAAAGTTTTCGTTCCCCCTTGTCAGTCTTAACGTCTATATGAGCTCAGCACACTGAGGGGTTACGCAGGAAGCTGCTTTCTTTCTTCTTGTCTGGCCCATTTCTTTATCCTCCCTCGGAGGACTTGTCATGGTCTGACAGGCAGTCTGAGCCTGTGGCCGCCCTCATTCCTCAGCCATCTTAACCATAGCCACCTTTTTCTTTAGCATGGGAATGAAGATGACAGAGATTCCAGTGGGCTGAGCCCTGTGTGGCTTAAAGCAGAATAGCTTTAGGTTTTAAATAACTTCAAATAATGTATGAGTTTAGGAACAATATTTCATGGGTATTAGGAAGCCGTTTCCAATTGAGAAACTCAATTTAATCACTGGTGGCTGATACATTATTCAGGGTCCTTCTCAGGGAGGGAGACTAGCGGCTCTGCAGCAATTGGTTGATAAATGGTCGCTTTCTAAGCAAAGCTAATCTCTTCTACTTCTCAAATGTGAGGGTTTGCTGTTTTTCTCAGTTCTATTTCATTTTACTCTCTATGTTGTATACGAGACCTTTGCAGGAATTTCACACTATTTTCTTACTTGCTATGCAGTGAATCAAAGGATAATTAAATGAAATAACATATACATGGGTAGTCAATTAAATTAGTCAGTTTAAATTTTACACGTTTAAGAACAAAAAGACATCAAAAGGACACCACCATAAACCATTAATCGATTGAGCAGGATCATAACTCACACATGCACTGATAATAACACTAAACCCTAAAACAGTGCCCGGTTACAGATTGTAGAGTGCATGTGAACATCCATAATGTGTCTCAGCTCCACATGAGGGTGCATTAATGATCAGGCTGTATGAAGTCATAGTGTGTTAAACGTGACTCCTTGCTGAGAGGAATTCCCTTTGTACCTCCAGCCTGAAACACTTAAAGATGTGCGCAGCCGCTACACACAGAGACACACTTAGAGCTCACAGGTGTGCAGACCTGAAGCAGACAAAGACAAATGGGAGTTTTCCTCGTCCTCTAAGGCGGCTTCCTCTGACCTGCTTTGATCCTCTTCACTGTCCCGTGCACATGGAAAACACAAGGCAGCTTTCAAACTGATCACACACCAGCCTTAATATCCTCTATTAACTACATTTCATATTTATTTATTTTCACATTAGCAACTGTTTTTTCCTTTTCCCCCATAGAAGCTGCAGATTATGACTTGAGGAATGTCTTATCCCTCTTTTGTCTTCATTGATTTTCTTGTGCTCTCCATTTCTCTCTCTGTCGTTCGTTGTTGCACCCCATTCACCGTATGCCTCCTCTATATCCCCTGAGACCAACAGGGCTTCCTAAGATAAGATAAGATTTACTTTATTGATCCCGGTTTATGGTTATTGTTTTCCGTCACAGCAGCATGTTAAAACAAGGCTTTGCACATAGTGTGAAAATTAAAAGAGTAGGAAATAAACAAACGTAAAATATAAACATCTCAACATAAAAAATAAAGCAAGACTAAAAAGTAAACTATAGGCCAAATTACAGCTAATAAAATGTTAAATTAAAGGAGAGGATAATTGTCTTTCCTCTCATTTCCCTGTTCCCATCGGAAGCATCCTTACGTGACCTTTAGATAAAGTAACCTTTGTCTCCTCTCCTCCTCCCCTCTCCTCTCCTCTCTCCGCTCCTTTCCTCTCCTCTCTCCGCTCCTTTCCTCTCTTCTCTTCTCCTCTCCTCTCTTCTCCTCTCCTCTCCTCTCTTCTCCTCCCCTCTCCTCTCCTCCTCCCCTCTCCTCTCCTCTCTCTGCTCCTTTCCTCTCTTCTCCTCTCTTCTCCTCTCCTCTCCTCTCTTCTCCTCTCTTCTCCTCCCCTCTCCTCTCCTCTCTCTTCTCCTCTCCTCTCCTCTCCTCTCCTCTCTTCTCCTCTCCTCTCCTCTCTTCTCCTCCCCTCTCCTCTCCTCCTCCTCTCTCCTCTCCTCTCTCCGCTCCTTTCCTCTCTTCTCTTCTCTTCTCCTCTCCTTTCCTCTCTTCTCCTCTCCTCTCCTCTCCTCACCTCCTCTCCTCTCCTCACCTCCTCTCCTCTGTCTGGCCTTTTGCCACGTCTGTCTTTTGTCCTTTGTCCTCCTCAAGGTTTTTTTTCCCCACAGACAGAAATCTAGAGAAATTCCTTTACATTTCCATCCCTGCTGCATTTCAAACATATCTCTGAGTGTTGTCCCTCCCACAGTACTTCAATGAAAAAGGGAGTTGCTGGGAAATGTTTCAACGAACAGCGTTCCCTCATCAACAATCTTCTCAGTTCACACGGATAAACTCCCCACTTCGCTGCAGAAAGTGCATAACCTCAGAAGTAATGACAATGCATCCTGCTTACAAGGCCGAATGATGGGAACCCAGATGTAGCGTTACACTGTATACTTTATAGATATACGTTTGTGGGTTTTCTGTCAGCATTCACATTTACTTAGGGTTCAGCACATTTGTATTCCCCTCAACTGTTCCTACTGTCTTGGCGTCTGTATGTCAGGGGACAGATGGGACGAAGCTGTGATTTTTCCATCCCTTAAAGATTGTGGATTTCTTTCAGAACTGTTGGCTGTGGCTGTGTGCGACTGTGAGAGGTTTCTGATGATTTATTTAGCTTTGGCCCGACGTTCAGAGTCTGCCATGTGTGCTTAGAGACCTGATACTCTCTGAGGGCCTGCTTGGTGCTGTTGCCAGTGAAACAGCATGGTGCTGGTGGGTTTCACACTTCATAACACAAGAACACCTCCACTAAGAGGAAGGTGTTGACTATGAAACATTTAAGAGGGAAAGACATCAAGCACCTGTGTATGAACAAAGCCAGACAAAATGTAATGGACCTCTTTATAATGAAACAAAAAGAGGGATTTGCTGTAGGGCATGTACTGTAAGTAAGGCACATTTAAATATGTACTCTTTGACATCACAGAGATAATGATGTTACCTGTATCCAGCTAATACAGTTATCTTTAGGCATCTCCATCCTCTCCGCTGCCTTGCACTCATTATATATTGTGTAAATCAGTTATGTAGGTAATGCAGGTATTCGTTTTCAAGCCACTTGGGAGATTGTTAACTCCGTTTTACCAACTTCTTTTGTTATTTCATCCACTAAAGTAGCAGCTGTTGGCATTTCCTCTCTAATTGCATAAATGCAATCCAAAGAGAAAGGGGAGATCATAAACCCCCCCCCCCCCCCACCCCCAGCACTTCCCTCCTCGTACCCCCTGGTGACAATATTAGCTGTTCCCAGGTGAAGCCTCTTCCCAGCCTGGGAAACTCAGATGTTTATCTGTCCTGGAGGATACATTGTGGGGAGGGGTTGGGCTTACCCCCCCCCCCCCCCCCCCCCTCGTTACTCCCTGCTCTACCTGACCACAGCTCCTTCAATATCTGACATTTTTCACCGATGATTGGTGAAAAAAACCCGACTCTTTGTGGACACAGGAAAGCAATCATAGGGTAATCATACAGATCAGTTTTCATTTTTGCATTCTTAAGGCTGACGGATAAACTTAGTAAGAGACATGGAAGAAGAGGCTGTATTTAAATAACTTATAGCAGATTATTGCCTACCGTCTTTACGAGAGAAGCTTAAGATCTACTCAATACTGTTTCTTACTATCTTTGCTTTTAAAAGTCCATATAACATTTTTGAAGTTGATCTGGGGAACCTTTTTTCAAATTGGCATTATTCTCAAGGCCAAACGATTATTACATGTATGGAGAAACCTCAAGTTTAATCAAAACTCCAGACAGAACTAAAGCAGAGGGTCTCATCAAAGGAAATACCTGCAGCAGTGTTCAGACATTTCTCAGAGGTGCTCCTGCTCGTGGGCTCAGGTCTGTGTGTGCGGCCACCACAACATGTGGGGATTGTTAATGGGAGCTGGTTCAGGGCTGCTTCGCATCCTCCGCCCTCGGCAGTTTCCTTTAGTGTAAACCGTCCCTCACACACACAAACATACGGTCTCACATATTGACAAACAGACTTTGGTGGGAACACACTCCCACACTTGCAAACATGTTGGCAGCAGAACACACAAAGTGTAGTTTTGTGCCCAGAGCCACACAGTCTCCTTTGTGGTTTCTACATAGAGCCCCCTTTATATACATCTATTGATTGTGTAAACACAGGCTATAATAGTTGTTGTCCTCGTTTCTCCTCCAGCAGTAGCCATGTGAAGGTAATGTGGGTATTTGTTAATTCAATAATAGTAACATATGGCAGCTCAAACAGCCTCAGTGTGTTTTCCATACATTAAGCAGAGAAATCCCCTTTGGTGTTTTGTTGAAATGATAAGTAGGGGGATGAAACTGGCCTCTCAAGATAAACTTCTCTCCTAAACGACTCTCGATGCCCCGCAGGAACACATACTGTATGCCCCTCTTACAGGGAGGTTTCTGTGAGGAATAAACCAAACCGGTTAGCCCTCAAATAAATCAACGTTAATTATAAAAACATGATTTGGCTCTTCTAGTCTAACGATGGCATTGTTTGAAAGTATATAATTGTTCTCCTGGAAGCCTATGAAGTAACTTGGAGGTGAATGTAAGTGAATGCACTTGACTCAGCCTGCTCTACGTAATCAAGTCCTCCAAAATATCAGATCTTATCTTCTGACCTTGATATCATCTCTGTACCGCCTAATACCCGGGTTTCTTTTTTTTTTGTGATCACATTTTTTAAATTTATTAAACAAATGGTACAATCAATAACATAAAATGCAATACAGTACAAAAACAGCACAAAACTAAAGAAAGAAACAAAACCCAGTGACGTCCCTCCCTCCCTCCCTCCCTCCCCACCCCCTAACCACCCACCCACCCACCCAGATCCCCATTAGATAGTTATCCTAATATGCTTTTGAGGTTCACAATGAGCGAAGTCCACATCTCTATTGTTGACTCCTTTGCCCCATGTACCCATGTACCGCGATATGTTAGAACCCAGACCTTACGTGAGAGGGAATGGGGAGGCTTCCACCGAGTCGCAACCAATTGTTTTAATACCCGGGTTTCTTAAGAGCCTGAGTGAATCCTGATACAGGGTTTTCCAAAGCCTTTTCTTAAGGAGCGGATTTATGACCAAGAATGAACCTGTGTGAAAGACTTTAATCTCCGTATGGGACCTCGTCTTGCTCTTTATTTCATCCTAAAACTACTTTACCTCCTCTGAGAGCAAACGGATGTCATTGATAGGAGAGAGACAGTAAAAGAGTAAATACAGCCCACAATGCACTCCTGCAAATGTAGTTACTGATTTAAAACTGTGTGAAGAGGTTTCAAAACAAAGTGTGGGGGAAAAGAGGAGCGAATCTCATCCCTCGGAAAAGACAACATACTGAATGTGCGGGCATGGCTTAGTGTCTTTTGTGAGCATGCTTGTGTGTGTGCACTTGTTTGAAGGTGTTTTTACTATATAAAGTTTAAACCATTCTTTCTTGAGTTTTTCTTAAAATAACAGCTGTTTGATGATGTCATTCACTCTTTCTCGTCCTCCCTTCAGGAACTGGTGTCCTCACACGGTCACTAAGACAGTGACCTGCCAGGTGCAGAACGGGACCGTGCTACAGCGGGTGTACCAGACGTGCCGCTGGCCGCAGGGATGTACAGGAGGAAGGTGAGAAGACTGCCCTAAAGAAGAACTCACCTTGCAATGCTTAGAACAACTCATGGGGAAGTGCAGTTTGAACATTGTTAAGATTTTAACAATTGAGGAGTTCAGAAGCAGAAAAACGTTTTTGTTTTTGAGGATCATGTTATTCTCCGTCTGTAAAACCCAGAGGCTTATTTTAGCTTCTTGTTCAAGTTGTGTTTTTTAGCCCACACTTAGGCAGCAAGTTGGAAAACCCTCTGCGCAGATTTGCTATGTCGGAGATATAAGGATTTTGTACCTTCACGTTCAACTACTTCCTGCAATATTTCAAACTAATCTGCTGTCAAGAGATGCCGTAATCGACTATTGTCTTGCTTAACGCATCACATTTCTTGTTCATACTCAATGACAAAAGTTATCTTGTGTTTTTCCAGGTCAAAGCTTTTTAATGTGAAGATTGTTTTGCAGTTAGGGTTAGGCTAAGGCTAGGGTTAGCGGTAACTTAATACAGCATTTTATCCAGCAATAACGTCACAAAAGCCTCATACTCCTAATATTCCTAGTATTAATAATATGTGAATTTTGCAACAAATGTGTTAGTGGGATATATGCTCAATTTAATGTGTGTTATTTGCTCTTAGAGTGGTACAAACAGTAGTAGATAGTGACCAACAGTCATTATTTAAATGAAATACTTTTGAGTATTTCTTTTTAAAGCTCATGGTTTTACAGTTGTTTCTCTTCTGAACCACTTTAAAAAATGACACACAGCACAGAAAAACTAGCTTGTTTAAGATATGTTATTGTTGTGATGGGGTAATAATGTTTGAGCTCTAAGATTAAAAAAAAACAACTGCTGGTTTTCTTGTTTCTTCACACTCTTCTGACAGTGAGTGATTCATGTGTCACTCAGGAGGAAATCTATTGTTAGAAATGCCAATGTCTCAACAATAGATCAGAATGCAACGCAGCTGCACCACATGTTATGTTCTGGGTACACCATGTTACGATGTGGTACACATGTTCCTCAGGGTAGAAAAAAGGCATTATGGGAAATATAGGAAATCAAAAATTCAGCGATATGGAGATACTAAAGACTAAAAGACTAACGTGCACCAGTTATACAGTTCATGAAAAAAACATACATTTTTATTTGAACACAAAGTTGTCAGATCACACACCCGAGTTTACACACAGACAACTATCGTAACCCGTGTTTGTGTGTGATTGCTTTTTATTTCGTGTGTGTATTGCAGCTACAGGACCGTGGTCAGACCTTCCTATAAAGTGGTGTATCGCACTGTGACCTCTCTGGAGTGGAAATGCTGTCCAGGATTCAGCGGCGCGGCCTGTGGAGAAGGTAAGTGGAGACAGAAGGACTCGTGCACATTATTTAAACAGCAGCAGAAAGTAATGAACAACAGTCGGGGCCCTTGGGAGGGGGCCAACATCACATTATTATTTCGTCTATGTTTCCTCTTATTATCATTCTTCATCTCTTCAAGCTTACCCACATTTCACCATGTGCATCCTTCTGTTGTGCATTGCTGCCTTATAGCAGTGTTTTCCATTAGGCTTACATAATGCAACTTCTGTCATCTAAACACACAAGTAATAAGATCCTTTAGGTGCTCCAGGGTGAGGCCTCCACTTTATTAATCAGTTTAAATGTGTCCATTGTTCTTCGGGGTGGACTTTGTGTGTGTGTGGTTTTGAGTTGTAAGGTCCAGCTGGAACCAAGTCGTCATGCTCTTAATGTGCCAATCTAGCACTGATGTTTTCATTTTTCAACTACAGTAGCTGCCCCACACACACACACACACACACACACACACACACACACACACACACACACACACACACACACACACACACACACACACACACACACACACACACACACACTCACGCACACCAGTGTATAGTGACTTCCCCTGGCACCGGCCCCTCTGTCGCTGCAGTCTGGGGAGTAGGGTGGAGGGACCCAGGACGTGACTGGGTGTAACATAAATCGTCAGTCTTTGCCCCACAAAGGACAATAAATGTTTACAGTGGTTAGAGTGGTCGCTTTTCTGTGGTGCTTAAGGCGGGGGCTGTTTTTTCTTCTTTTACGCCACCACTCCCAGGTTGTAACTACTGTAAGAGTAACTCTCAGCCCTGCACTTCAGAACTGGCTGAATATCCTGCTTGTTTTAGAGCTCTCCCACTTTCAAAGTCAAAGAACACACTGAGAGTCAGACAGCCAAGACTTTACTTAACAAAAGCAGAGGAACACACAGTCAAACAGGGAGGAAATTATCCAATTAAGTTGTTGCTACAGGAGATTCCCCTCCGGTTGTCATGGCGGTAGGGGGCTGTCGAGCCAGGGGGGGTGCTGGGATTAGCCACTTATCTGAGCGTCGTTCCGGGTGGCTCAGATCACAGGCAGCGCTGAGTGGAAGTGACAGGTCCCATTCACGGGGCCTTTACTCTCCGGCACCATGGATGCTCACCAGGGCCATGGGCGCTTTGTTCTGCTCCTGCCGCATGAGCAGAACCTCTTGCCAGCGCAGAACCTGATACTGCTGTCTGCCTCATTTGCCGCTTTAAGGTGAAATAATAGCTTGCCACATGGGTAAAACTTGAGAACGGATTGAGCTTAAATCTGTTGCCATAGTATTGCCAAGTGAAGTTAAAGCTGCACTCGTAGTTCAGTGAGAGCAAGTTTCAAATCCAGGCTCTTAATACCTGTTTATGGCTGCCTCTGCAAATCTCTACGCATTTCGTTGTGTATTTCAAGACAGCTTTGAGAACTTGTTTGACCTTGATTGAGGCTTAATTAAAAAGGCTCGGTACAAAAATCAGCTGTGCTATAAAAAAGATCAAACAACTATCCTCCTTTTGGAAGTCTAATGTCTAGTCCAGACATTAAAAACATAGTGCTTTTGATCTCATAAATCCCATAAATAACGAACACCGGATACATATATCTTTAAAGATCATTTGGATTGCCAGTGTTGTTTGTATACCTGTGCTCCCATCATCCCTTTCCTTCTGCTTTTCACAGACTGTGGAAAATGTGTATGATCCACTCATTTACTTGTGATGCCGTGCTTTTAATTCCAACCTTCAACCCAAAAGCCCCTGGCCACGTCTGACTCCCAAGGCCCTTCTGCATTACAGCAGATATCAACAATGTCCATTCCGGCAGAACTCTGGGGCTGCTCTACGGTGCAAGAGGGGAACATAAATGCGTTTAAGCCAATGATATGGCTATATTTAAAAAAAATGAGTTTTCTCTTGTGTCCCTCTGTTCTCACCCTTCCACCTGCCAGCCGATAGGTCAACATTATGTCAATCAACAAGTCCAGTCTGAAGTAAAGATAACATGTCTTTGTTTAAGTTTTTATGTGTTTCCAAAGAGGCAGGCTGAAGAGATAAATAAAATAACTCTATGGGAAGAAATCACGTCATGCTGTCATACAGAGGACTCTGAGGCTTTTTGACCTATCACGCTCATACTAAAGGCTCCAGAAGCAAAACATTACATCACACTCAGGCTGATAAACAAACTCACTCCGTCAGAGTCCGAGCGGAGAAAGATAACACCGCATCAGGGAGGCACTTTTCCCATTCGCTCTCCATTTCTTATTTACTCACCCCAACCATAGGACTTGGCTTGAATTCCAGGCCGATGCTGTAATTACTAGGTCCTAATTGTTTTCTATGAGTTTGGGGAGATATTGTCTTACTTGTGGATCTGGAACACAATGGTCTTTATCTTTGATTGAGCCTGAGAAAGAAAAAAAAGGTTAAGTATTTGCAGATGGAGGCACTTTCATAGCTTGCCAGGAGCAGGGATTTAATGTATGCCTGGTTGGCTTTGGCATTCCAAGTAAGTAGATGCTTGTTTTCAAATGGATATCCCAACTCGTGCTTCATCAAACACAAATATCTAAATTACACCTAATTTAGCAGCAATTTCGTGATATCAGAATATCAAATGTAACCCACAAAGCATCATTATTAAATTAGAGCTGTCTCTCAAAGGCTCTGATACAGATTGCTTAAACACACAGTACAGCAGTGCAAGATGATTGCACGCTAAGCAGTCGTGGAAAACTGTGAAATTGATAGGTATTCTGGACTTTTGCCCTCTTCCTTTTTGTTAGAAACAACAGTTGATATCTGTGCGTTGATTTATGACAGAACAAAACTTAAAAGAAATATGGCTGCAGTTTATCACAGGAGGGGGCCGGCATGCAGGAAAACATATGGGGGGAACGTAGACTTGAATTAGCATGGCTGTCAAAGCTCTGCCGCGGGGGGGGGGGGGAGGGGGGGTCCCCATCAAGCCATATCTTACAGCCAAGCGGAGGCTGCGGTTTTTTGGGTCGTAATTACGATATGGCTGGGAGGCGCGCTGTCTGTAATAAGCCGCAGAAATGTAATCTGTGTTTTCACAGCTCAGCGCGGCTTATCACAGGCCTGCACGCTAAACCCCGCGCTTTAAACATCAGCCGGCTGCAGCTTGCCATTAGCAAAAGGAACAGTGGGAGTGCGTGGACGACGGTATATGTGTCTGTCTGACTGCCAGAGCGAACGTGTGGGTGGGAGAGCGAGGTGTGGAGGATTTGTACAGTGAGGGATGCAGCTGTTTGGCGTGATTAGTTGCTTTAATGGCAGCAGGCTTTAGTAGCTGTGAGTGGGGCGACCCCAGCCCGAGGTCAGAGGGGAGCGAGCTGAACGAGAGCAGGTGACCCCCACTCCCACTCCTCTCAGACCACACAGTGAAGCAAAACAAGGAGGCACCTTTTCATTTAGCCTTCTCTCTGTCACATTCCTGGATTCCCTTGTGTTTGCTTTAGCAGGTGTTCAATATTTGTTGATTTATGAGTTTATTCCACTCATGGCAATAATGTTATAAAACCAAACATATGTTCACTTTAAGCAGATAGCCTATGATGGAAAGGAGCAAGGAGAAGAAAGTCTTATTTAACCTGTCCCTTACTAAAAAAATGGATGGTCTGTCAATCACAGCTGCTTACATACAGTAACATGAAACCAAAAACCCAATCAAAAGTCAACACAATAATCTACCATCAGCTAAACATGTTGCCTGACATCTTCATACTGTCTTAATATTCTTTCCTTATATATTTTCTTAAACCTAAAGATGTTCATACAGCCCTTTAAATCATTTGGTAAATAATTCCTCAGTTTAACACCAACTACAGAAATACACAAACTGAAATTCATTCACAAAAAACACATTTGATGAAAGATATCAGCTGATTAGTTAAGCCCCTTATTACAAGAAATCCACAATGAAACATAAGAGGCATACGTTCAGCAGGCAGGCTGTAGCAGAAGAGGCCACAGCAGCTGATGATCACAGTTATGTAAATGGGCAGCGCAGCACAAGTGAACAGTCTAAATTGAAAGCAGCTGAAGTTCAACAAACAGGGCTGAGGGCCCCAGATGAGATTAGACATGGTAGAGTCCAACTCCTTCAGCCCAGGGGAACTGTCATTATAGTAATTAATTAACAAACAACAACACTGAAGACACAGAACAGCCAACCTAAAACAAACCAAACAGCAGAGGCACGTGTTCTCCTCTCTCCTGTCTGTCCTTCCCACCATACATTTGTCTTCTTATGCATGTGTGTGCTGGTATGTCTATTAAGTATGGGAAAAAAGGGGTTCACATGTTTGAATTGCATATTAATAATTATAATAATAACATTTTGGAGTGTACCATACAAACCGCAGACAGAGCCGCTTGTGGAATAATAATGATAGGGATATAGGAATTATAATTATTACTCCCTATGCTTTTAAGGTTTGACCAATAATGTCGGGCCAAATGCAAAAGACAGGCATAATTATGGTAGATTAAAACTTCCTGACCAGATACATTCATTTGATTTATTATGGTATACATTTTATGTATTTGATATCCTGTCTATACATGGAAAATAGATCACTTTTTTCTGTTTTGGTCTGTCATTATGGCAGAGGAATTTCTTTAGATGCAACCTTTGAAGAGTTAAGTTTTGTGTATCAGGGTCTGGACTGGAAATGCTTCTTCTGCTTACTGATTTATTTATTATTCCCCTAGACTTTCCCCAGGAGTGCATTGAAAACTGTTTTTCCTCCAGTCTGAAAGACATAAAGTGGGCCGAGTCAGCAGTGAAAAAAAAAAGTTTTAGGGGATGAAAATAGACATGCACACGCACACGCCATGGCAGCTGGAGTATTCTTCTGTCCCCAATGAAGCGGAGGCATTTCCCCCCTTGCCCTGAAGTCTAAGTGGTCTGGTGAGCTCCCGGAGTGACACAAACAGAGATGCTCTTTACAGCATGACGGATCACGCAATCGGAAGCAGAGAGAAGTAAAAATGCCCTCTTCCTGGTCAAGATAAGGCCAAATGAACTGCTAAGAGACCATTCGTTATTTGAAGAAAAAAAACTTTAAAATCCTACCCTTTTTAAGTCTCCGCACGTCTAGAGGTGTGGGCTCTACCTTATTCTCGTCTCTGATCCCACTTACGGATGCCATTGAAGCTGGACGAACCCTGTCTGCTCTCGGCCTTTCAGCATATCACTATTGTTCATCTTGCAGGTATAGAGTGGTACGCAATAACACGGCTGCTGTCTTTATGTGGGCTCTGAGAAAGTGATGAAGTTTGGCCGTCAGTGCAGAGACAATGAGACATTTGATGTTGTGTGTATGCACTTGGTCCTGTTGGTTACATACAGCTGTGATGAGTTCAATGGACCCAATAGTAGCCTGCAAAGATACATGTAATCACAAAACCCTAACTTAAAAATCACCATCTTTGAACAAATGTGTCCAAATGATCCACTTCATTCTGTCTCGATCTGCGCTTTCCATCTTCATTTGACTTCCTCACGCTGTATGGTGCATTTTTAGTAATCTTCTGTTTACTTTTTCATAGACATAGGGGTGCAACTTCAAAATGATATAGACCATTTTCTTGGCAAAACCATAACACTATCTAAGAGAAAATGCTCAAAGTCGTGTATTCAAATGTCTTCTTTTGTGTGACCATATATCCCAAACCTTTAGTAGTTTTAGTTTCATGCATTCTGGACCACAGAAACATAAAAGTACATTTAAAAACAGTTGCTTTCTAATTCAATATGTTTATCCCACACTATGAGTCTGTGGGTTGTTACCCTTGCAGTAGTCCTGCTGATTTAGCTGCTCATTTGTCATTGTTAGGAGTTCATAAACATATACAACACCACATAAGAGAGGCTCGAGTGTTGTGGTTCAGTGGGAGGGGAATTTATGAAGCCGACCTTCAAACCTCCTCCACTCCCATGTTTACTAAACCACAAACAGACCACCACATCACACATGTTGTTGTGGTGTGTCGCAGTGACATCACTTACGGCCTCTCGTGTCACAGACCTCCCAAACTCAACCTTTCAAGTTTAGTCTCAGTTTACCGGCCACTCAACGCTGGGAAACGTGTAGAATTTAAAAGTCGTTCCCCCCGTCTGACTCTATTTTGAGTCTTAGCATATATTTCCATTTGCTCATGCAGTGGATACGGTGCTCCTCAGCGGGAATGAGGGGAGTGGTGATGATGGTTGTGATTAGTTCTGGACTGAAGACGAGATCGGAGAGGAGGTTTGGATGAACTGCACCAGCAGTCAGCCTAATTGGAGACATTCCTGGTTGGCTTTAGAGCTAAAAACCTGACCGAGGAGCAGGCGTTCTCCTCGAGGAGCCAATCCTCTTGACCAAGGGAAAATGACCTCACTGGATTAGCTAGAAGAGGAAACTGTAGAGGATAATACAACTCGACCCCAAGAGATCAAATGTCTGATTAATAAAGCTGAAGCTATACGAGGCTGACAGAATGGGACTTTACAGTAAGCCGTATTATTAGAGAGCTGTGAGAAATACTTTACTCTAGTTTCAGGGCAAACTATTGGACCTTTAAATTCAAACTTTGAGGCAACCAGAAGTGAGTCTGAATGTACTTTATAAATGAATGCACTCTATGTGTCGTGGTACATCTATCAAGTGAGTCCCGTTGAGAGGATGTCCTGACAGCAGGAGCACAAAAATAAGCATATATGGTTATATACAGAAAACACAATAGGAAGCTAATATCCACAGGAGCCAAATATCGGGCATTGAAAAGGCTTTAGTTCAGTGATCAGGCGAATAAAAGTTTATCCCTGGTAGATCAAAACTGGTGTAAAAAAATCAACTCAACTTTAAAGCATTCCCCATTATCCACTTTTCACTAACATCCTGAGCTTTTAAACGAGATATCAGGTTTAAAGTCTCGTGGTGTTTTTTTGTTAAGTGATTTTAATGTATTTTCTAAAGCCCTACCCTTTTGTGTTTCAAATGTGTAAAATAAACGTACTTTTCTGCATACGTTTAAACTTCAAGTCTCCAGTGCCGTAGTGATTCACAGAAAGTGCTGTTCACCCTGCTCTAATAGAGCATAAGACATGCATCATTTAGGAAAGTGCTCGTATCTCGTTCGCTGCATGGTCTCTTCAATATCCACACTTTTATGTGTCTAGACACACATTCAGGCATGTTCCCTCTACGGCGCTGCACAGACGGCACTTCCTTTCACCGTCTTTTACTTTACTTCTTGAACACACATCTTGTTGGGATCATCTCAGGGGCACGGAGTGATGTTCACATTGTTCAGGAAGTGTGGTTTGCTTCAGTGGTCCAGGACCAGTGCAGGCGGAGGTGGTGGCCATGCGCTGGGGAGGCTGGTGGGTCGGGGGCCGGGAGCCAGAGAGGCCCCGGGGGTGAGCTCATTAACAACAGGACGTACCCCTGAACCTCTAAACCCAGGCCTGCATTCCCTCCGCTCCGCTGCCCCCTGGGATTCATCCAGAGGGGCTTTAACAGCCCCGTTGTTTTGGTTGGACCCTCGCCACGTCCAGATCCGAGCGGTGTGCCCCCCCTCCCCCCTCCCCCCTCAATCAGGATCATAAATACAGTCCAGAGAGAGTGTCTGTGTGCTCCTGCCTCCTCAGGTGTTTATTGCCTTCTCACTCATTCATACTGTGCTCACAGTCGGAGCCTGGCAGCAAACAAACACTTGCACACATGCAGACTTGTTTAAAGACACTTGCTCACACAAACACAGACACACAAGTCTGTGTGTACAGGCTGAAAATATATTACACCACGAATTACTCACAAAAACTTTTACAAAACAGGGAGCTGAACTTGCTGACTTATAGTTAACAAACTTCACACTGCACACTGACTTCCTCCTGTTTCTGCACCAATACACACTGACACACACACTGGATATCAGGTGTGTGTCTCATGATGGATAGACAGGGCAGGTAATCACTGCTGCTGGGCCAGATTTAGAGCTACCTGCTTTTCCTGCTGCTATCATTGCCTATGTGTTGACGGAGGATGGTGTAATTGCTGCCTTCTCCGTTTCGGCTGGTTGCCCTCCATGTTGTCTTTCGAAATCTCCCCTTTTTAAAGATATATTTCTTTACTGTTATGTAACGGTTGTAACACTGTCTGTGTTAATGTGGATTTATGTGTTCTAGTGCAGCAGTGTTGCTGTAGGTGTTTCCAGTATAGGATTTATTTTATGATTTGTCTACACCAGACGGATTGTACATTATCAGATCATACAGTGCTTTAAATATATTATCCGTTGCAAATGTGTTCCCATTCTTTCATTTACTGGGTTAGGGAGTTAAGGTCATGGAAGGCAGAAGGTTTGCAGTAGAAATAACTTTGCTCGGTGTGTGTGTTACTGAAAAGACGAAGATTATTAAAACCTTCTCATCTTTCATATATGTCGGGAATCTCATTTGTACATCTGGGATTTTTTTTTAATGAAAAACATTATTCAATACAATCTCCAGCTCCAGTTTTTCTTCTTTGAGAGTGTTCTGCTTATCATCGTGTTCAATGTGATTGAAATAAATGATATTGGTTTTTCGGTATTTTGAATAAGCATCAGCTTGGGGTTTAGAGAAATCTAAGGAAAGTGTTGGACCATTTATTGACTGAAAGGTTAAACAGATTAATACGATTATTGGTAGATTATTTATTGATGGAACTAATTATCAGTGGTATCCCTCAAGTAGAGAGAAGACCTCCTGAGTTGTGCTTCATGTGTAAAAGGGATACTCCTTGTAACTTCTACCCCTGATTCTCCAGACATTATCCAAAGTGCCCTATATTAGCTAAAGCGAGGCTACGAAAGCTACATTAATAGTCTCTGTTCTTACTCTGTAAATCTACAATGAAAAATACATCTGGCTTTACAGGTTCAAGTCTCATTCTGGCTGGAAATAATAGGTTTTGTTTGTCTGTGAATGCTATCTAGGTGCTCACAGTGGGAACATATTTGAAGTTTTTATCTGTTGTGAGTTATTGCCTGAAAATGGGACTTTTTGCAATGAGATGAATGTTGAAACTGATATGTCAGAAAGCAAAGTTGTACAGTTCAAAGGATCTTGTACTGAACCACAGCCTGTGAACAAACTAGTCTCTCTGAACTTTTTCAAAGTGCTTACCCTCTTTGGACATCCCCCATCATTACATCCTATTTACAAAAGACCAAAAGGATTATTCTCAGTTAATGCGTTTTATATGAAGCCCTTCACTTTGCCTGTGTAAACCTAGCTACTCAAGTAAACAGAGCCCCATTGAAGCAGAGTTACTAAATCTGCGGCCAGATGGGTCCTCAACCCTGAGACGAAGTGGAGAGTTACCGTTTGTCCTGAGAGTCCAAGCTCGCCTCTGTCTTCCCTCCGACCTCAGTAATCTATTAATCTGCTCCATCTTTTATAGAGACGAGTGTGTAAACCGAGAGTGGCTGCACCAGCGAGGGGTGGCACAGCTCCAATGGGACACGTGTCTCATAGTGCTGCCAGGTAGAAAAGGCAAAGAGAGCGAATGTGTTTCTCCTTTTCTGTTGTTAAAGAAATGTTATTGTGTTAAGCCAGACGAACGAGGAAACACTATAAGGGACATGAAGTGAAAAGGAAATGGAGGGGTGTTCTTTACCGGGTAGGTCTGCTCATGTTCCTGTTGAAAGGACAAAGAACAGGCTGAAGTAATAAGCATGATGACCATCATTCGTTCTTTCTATACGAGCCATAACCACAATGATCCTTTGCAGCCGAACTTTGGAAGTAAAATTAGATTTGAGGCTCCCTTGTCTTTGTGCGCTCTGTCTCACAGTCCACGCACCGCTACCCCTCGGGTGTGGGTGAGTAGCCAAAGGGACGCCAAAGGGGTGAAAGGGCAGAGAATTGAGGTCTGCAGGGGTATGTGCTTTCCTGCAGAATAATAGCAAGTATTGTTCCTCAAGTGGCAGCACTATATGGAGCTTATCACAGGAAATCTCTTGACAGACTCATTCGGTGTCTGTCTTAAATTTCTGCGACACTTGAGGGCTGTGTGTTGTGTTTGGGTCATGCTTAGCGAGTACAATGTGTCCCTTTTTAGCGCCTGAGAATTAAAAGAGTGATTAAAGCAGGAGAGAGTGCCGTACAGTTAAAGCGCTTCTTCCTAAATAGTGTTAAACATCACAGTTTTTTTTATCAAATACAAGATCAATATGCAAACAATTGCTTAAATTCAAGAAACATGGCAAACTTTAAGAATAATATATGCTTTACTTAAAATGTAAATAAAAAAATACTGATGGGAATATGAAAACGAGGCATCATACAGTGAGAACATTCTTTTTGGGGTATTTTTGAAAGCAATGCAGCGAGGTACAGTTTTTTGGTGTGATTGAAAAGCCATTCCAGAACTTGGTTCCCCTTAATCGGATGGTACATTGGGCTCTTTTCTGTATGTATGAAGTATTTATTGAAGGGCATAAGAATGATTCCTTTACGTGAAAATATTTTTTTAAATAAAAACACAAATTGGATAATTTATTTGATTTCATAAACTTCAAGAATGTGAAGCCTGTTAAACAAAGCCACAGATTAGATATGGGACAGGTTGCAATCCTTACGAAGCGCTTCTGAGGTGACACAATCTTATGGAGAGTAGTTGGGAAAGTACTTACTATATGTTACAATATGAAAGGTGTGGATGATTTAGAAAATAAAGAGTAAGAAGACAATTTGAAGGGACAAAAAGGCTCATTCTCCATATCCAACCAGTTGATTTATTCATTTTTATACTCATCCAGTCATGTTCTCTCCAACTCAAACTGTCATCAACAATAACTCCCAGGAATGCTGTACTTCATATGCATTGTTGGACTGGAAACTGCAGTCTCTTTATCTCTGGACGCCTGCCAGAATGAAAGAGACTCCAGTGTTCATTCAGAGTGACAGCTAGGACTCAGCTGCAGACTAATACTTTCTCAGTGGATATCTAGCTGTGATGGAGGTGTCACACGCTCTCTGATCTGCACAGGGGCAGGAAGGAGCAAACTGGGAGATAAATTACAAAACTCGGCTCGAGACCACTGATCCATCAGAGCAGCTCTTTTTCCGCCAAGTCTAAATTCCTTTCTCCTAGCTGAACCTGATAGTGCAGAAACCTTAGCCCGAGCTACCGCCGGTTCACTTTATGTTCCAAAAGTGCAGCTGACTTTTTTTTAAGGAGTTTCTCGGTCGTGACGGAGGCAGCCGGCCTCCTTTCACTCTGGAAGATTTATCTCTGAGGCCGTGCTGCGGACAGGTGGAGCGTGGACGGCTGCAGTCAGCATTTTGAATCTGATGCTGAAGTTTTTTGGATGAAAGTTAGGATGATGAAAGGGAAGGGACTAATGTGGCACCGTTGACAGGAGAAGAAGTGGCATGCTTATAGGCCAAGGAAAGAGTAGTCATTTCTAGAAAACCAGGATTGTGCAATAGGCTGAATGTTCTCTACCATCTTTCAGTTGGAAAAGTTCTTACACCCTCAGTCACAAGCTCTAAACATCTCTAAACCTGTTTATGAAGCTGTGCAGCAATACGTTTATATTTGTATATTCTCTTTGCAGGATGTTTCATGTCCCACATACATGTTTAGGACTTGTGTGGGAGTGAGGGGAATGCTGTCGTCATGTAGCTTTTTGAAGCTCTTACAGACACGAGTCACACAGTGGCCTAAAAGCACAAAAAGTACCACAAGCATGGAGAGCTAATGCTTTTGCAAGTTGTCATATCAATGATTTCTCACTGAAAATTAAAAGTACAATGATGACTGCATCTATGAAATCAAGACAGTATACTTTTAGATCATAATAAATCTGTTCATTTTTATTCCGACACGCCACCAGAGTATGTTCTATGTACCTCGCTAATTTGATCATTATGGTTGCTGTTCTAAGATTGGATGTGGATTTAAATTCATTTAAATTGTACTGCAGTGCAGTGTTTTGAAATTACATGTTGTTATTTGGTCAAATACCTCGTGCTCACTACTACCTGACGAAGGACCTCAAGTGGCCGTGTGAACGCAACTCTTATCAGTCAGGAACAAAAGAGATGAGATTACGTCGGGGTGGGCGGATTTGTCAACAAAGCGTGTGACTTTTACATTTTTTTTCCTACCGACATTAACCTGGACCGTGATCTTAATTTAGCCTGTCGTCGTGTGGATACTTTTTCTATCATTTTTCTTTGGTTGCCTTGTTTAGAGTATTTCTTTGGACCTTAAAAACTGTACAGATAGCCGGGGTAAAAAATGGCCGCCGTGTGAGTCAGGTTATTGGTCGCACAGAGCTCTGGGAGACACAGAAGTGTTGGTCTGCATGACTCAGCTCCACAGATTCAAGGATTATCACTTAACTTTGACACCCTGAGGCTCGACAGCTGTATCTCATGATCTCATGTATGAATTATGATAACTCTTTGCACTCTTGAGTTTTCACCCTGACCGAATCAGGGAGAAAAACGACTTTAATTTTCCGCTTGTGTTGAGTCTGAGCATCTCACCGCCGAGTGATGTCATGTGTAATTTCGGAGCTTACTTCTTTTAATAGCGGTCTGGTACATAGTTTTATGTAGATGGGCGTATAATGGTTTTTAAAGGTTGCTTTGTCCTAAATTGTCCCTCGTGATTTTTTAAACAGCTTTATACTAAGTCAGCCTTTTCATTTTGTATTTCGTATCTGCATGTTGAAACTTAATCTTTCAATAGTGACTTTTATGAATCATTAAAACAGTATGAAAAGCAGAGGATTAAAGGCTTGTGAGAGGTGCGGGTTATGAGTTGTGACTGGCCAGTGCATCTTTAAATCAAAATTCAGGAGTTATTAACTTTAACTCGTCTGTTTTTTCCTGCTGTGAGAGGAGAAGATGAGTAAGCACTACACTATTTCCTTATCTCAAAGTACCACAGCCAGAGATATACATGTTTTGGGCCTTGAGTCACAAAGCAGGACGCATCCCTCTTTTCTTTTCTCCCTGGAGATATCAGGTCATTTTCAGCCAAGACCTCGGGTGGTGAAGAGGGGAGGCCAGAGAGCATACATCTTGTTCACACAATGCACACACACACACATACATACATACATACATACATACATACACACACACACACACACACACACACACACACACACACACACACACACACACACACACACACACACACACACACACACACACACACACACACACACACACACACACACACACACACACATACATATACATACATACATACATACATGCGAGACAGACTGACACTGCAAAGCTACAGACACACATGCGCTGCAGACATTAAGCCGAGACTGGCCATATGTTTTATCTCAGAGAGTAAGTGTCAGAGTTTTAATCTCTGGAGCGCCGTACGTCATCACCACAGATATGACCGGGACTGCTCTGATGAATTACACCATGCTGAACAAGGGGGAGGTTCTGGCCTGGACGTGAATTAGACCCCATAGACCATCATTCTCTGACAGACCTAGTGCGATTCCTCCCTTTTCTGAAACTCGATAACTTTGTCTTCACCTCCAGGACTGTTTTATCTCTAAATGACTTGATTTGATGAAACAAAAAAATAATATTCATGTGATGATTAATACTTTGCTGATAACGGCAAACAGTTTGATTTCAGTTCAGTTTGTTCAGTCCATATGTAGGTCAGTTATGCTGCCAACACCTAAACATGATTTCATAATTTTTCCAAACATTTGGTCTACCTACGCTGTAAAATGTATTATCTCTTCGATTTACACACGACATCTATTGCACGTCTGTCCTTCCTGGGAGAGGGATCCCTCCTCTGATGCTCTCCCTGAGGTTTCTCCCATGTTCCCCTTTAAACTGTGGGGTTTCTCTCTGGAAGTCTTTCCTTGTACGATGTGAGGGTCTAAGGACAGAGGGTGTCGTATTGTCATACTGATATTCTGTACAAACTGTGCTGTTGTGTTTGTTGTAAAGTGTCCTTATTGTAAAGTACTTGTACTGTATGTACAGCACTTTGGCGTTTAAAAAATGTGCTATATAAATAAAACTTGATTTGATTTAAGTCGTTAAGCATTGGTTTGGTGAGATAGTCGATGATTGATCGATTTAGTCAAATAGCTAATTAATTACAATTATTTATTTTGTTTATAGAGTATTATATTTTGAATTGCCAATCATTCACTGTTCCCAGCTGCTCAGATTTTAATACTTATCTACGATTTCTATGGTGAATAACTTTATAAACAATTATTTCATTTGAAACATGAACATTTCATTGTTCAAGGCTACTACAGCTTGGCTCTATGTTAGTAAAGTGTCTACTGCACAGTTTGTCTGGAAGTTTGTTATTCTCCCCGATCAGCAGTTTCTCACAGAGCGGGTGCGAGGGAGTGCAGCAAAGGCTGTTGTTGAGAAACGATGTGAATGCCAGCAGGGAGGCGTTTGAAGGGGAGCTTGTGTCTCTTTGTAATGCGGGGCTGCGATAACGGCAGCGTCCAACAGCCGACCCCTGTTGACCTGAAACTGTGATCACACCGTCCGTTTCATGAGCTGAGGAGAGATGCCTGATGGATGGTGCGGTGTTGTTCGCCTCTCACTTGGTCTGGTGTTTCTAAAGGCAGTAGTGCTTGTGCTCCGTTTTGATCCTCTGATCCTGTAATCTGCTCACACTCCCCTCTCCTCTGTGTGTGTTTGCTTTCATCCTTGTGTGCATGTCAGCTCTGTCTGTGGGCATGTTGTGTTAAGTGCCTTTCAGAGATAAGACCCTCATTCTGCTGTGTGAAAACGCTGTGAATAGAAGCATCCCATCTTCCTCCCTCCATCTCCTTTTTTCTCTTATCTTCACCCCTTTTTCATTTTCTTTCCCCAGCAGTTGTCCTGAGTCTCTCTCTCTCTCTCTCTCTCTCTCTCTCTCTCTCTCTCTCTCTCTCTCTCTCTCTCTCTCTCTCTCTGCGCGTGATGTGTAGCAGAGGCAGTACATTGCAGTGTGAACTGTGGGAGAGTTCCTGTGTCACAGTGTTTAGCCTGAGAGCGACGGGGAATGGACTTCAGATTAACACCGGAGCTCTCCATCACCTAGCAGCATCTTGGCAAATGGAGACAGGGAGAGAAAAAGTTGGACATAAAATAACACTGACTGAAGGAAGAGTGCATCACTGAGAGCTTTTCCTTGACACAGATCATTCAGAGGCCCCCGATTGTGTGTGTCGACCAAACAAATGAGCAAAGAAACCTTAAAAAAACGAATCCCTTCATCTGCTCTACAACTAACAGTCATCTGTGTTGAACGCCCAGTAAAACTCTTGATTTAAATGAATGCATTCATTTCTTTACCCAAGACTGTTTTTTACATTATTTGTAGATGCGGTATACATCATTTAGTCATTTTATGATGGCTGGTATAGTGGACTGTATTATGTTGTTTTATTGATACAAAATACAAGACATTACATTGCATTGCATTTAGCTGACGACTTACAATAAGTGCATTCGACCAAGAAGATACAAACTAGAAGGAAACAGAATCATATAAGTACATCAGGTTTCAAAGAGCCAAAACATTTCAAGTGCTGCTCAACTGGCTTTAGATAAGCCAGTCCTTTGTTAGTATGTAAGTGCTTAGTTAGTATCTAAGACAATTGGTAATTTAGGAAGCTATGACTGCCGTTTAGATGTTTCATGTTTTAAGTTAAATCAAAACACACAAAACTCCGATAACACTTGAAGTATTTACAACTTTAGTTGTTAGTGTGAATGTACTCCACCTGTTTTTGGACCATATGTATGTTATGCTTTCTTCTAATCCTAGTTCTTATTGAAATGTTCTTTGCAAAAAAAAGTTGTTGGTCTTACAGTAAAGTTGTTCTCTACACCTGCAGTTGGAGTTCTGTCCTCCTTAGACTATTTCCCCACTGTGTGCACATAATAAGAAGGTGAAGTTGTGCTAGAAAGTCCTACTCATCATAATTCATACACACAGGTGTGCCCTGAAACTGCCCGCCTTTTCTTTCTTTACCTTCCTTTCTTTTCTCACATGCTCAAAAACCCAAGGACCCTGATCTGTGGACAGCAATGTAGAAAGACACTTGCTTTACCCTGTGTCTGTATTTCTGTCCTCTGCACTGCTCAGCTCAGACCCCCCCCCCCCCCCCCCCTTTAGCTTATCGTCCTTTTGTAGAGCACACAGAGCATGCATACTTATCTCCAATGGTGCAAAACACAAACAAACCCCCACATGCTTCAGGGTTCGCATCTGTCAGAGGAAGCAGACAAGGGACAGAACTTCATGTTGTGGTGAGACTGCCCAGATCTGAGGTGTCGTCGCTGGGTCCGTGCGGGTGATGGCGGGGGGGGGGGGTTTGGGTTTACTCCAGAGCTGAGAAAGAACATGTAGATGCAAAGAGACACCTGTGCAGAGGGCGCACAAAGGACCGTCATGAGTAATAATCTTCCATCTGTGCTGAGAAATGAAGAGCAGGACTACCACATGGAGATCATGTACTGCAGTTTAAACTGCATGCACACACAATCAACTTTGTTTTTGTTTGCCAGAATATGCCTGTCATGATTGTGCTTATCTGCAGGGTGCTGAAATCCTCTGAAGGTCATGTTGAGGGAGTTTCCAAAACATGCAGCCTGTTAGGGTTTTTCATCAGGATTGAGATGCTATTGATATCTCTGGCTCTACATGGTTTAGCCTTTCAAATTCCTACATCAAGTTGTTTTTGTCTTCCACTTTCAACGCTCATAGTGTGGGTTATCTCCCTGAATACTGCACTTGCATGGACCAATTGATTTCTCATTCATATTTGAAGTTATGCTTGTTTTCAGCATGCCCATAGGCTCTCCCTTTGTTGGCCTTGTTAATCCTGCTCTTATATTTCTGACAGAAGACCAGAGCTCTGTTGCTTCTATGTCTGTGTATGTTTCTTGCTTTGGGCTTGCTTTTGTAATTGAAAAACATTGTGGTGACTGATAAAGACTTCCGCTGGGTTGTCTTAATTGGATTAAAGGAAATCAGTTTTTTCTCCTGGACTAAAGGTCAGACCCGGTCTGGATCTGTGGGGGTGTTCTGAGGTCACTAAGTACGTATGTTTTGCTAGATTTAAGTTTAGCCGATGTAAAGCCTGTGGTGCAGTGGGAGCGATCAGGAAAATGAGGTCCAGTCTTTCACATACATGATCATTTACATCTTCAACATGAAAGGCACCTTATACTGTGTAAACTGAACGCTTGACAGAAGAGAGCCGTGATCAAAATCTCCCTCGTTTGTGATTCGTGTTTATGTAACCTCAGCGAGCCGAGGTCCGGCATACCTGGATTATTGCCGGAGTTAAAGCCTCACCTCCTGCAGGCCAAGGATCAATCAGCGCCGCGCCGGTTAGCGCTGTGCTGGATTAGTGCAGGTTGACCCCCACCAGGTGTGTGCGACCTGTGTCGCCGTCTCACATCTAGGCCGTGGTGTCAAGTTCTCTGGTGCCTCCCCTGAGTGTCTACCTGAGTGGAGGCTCACCATTACACACGCCATCGACCTGAATCCAAAAAGCCCAATCAGGTTTGATCCCACCCTGCGGCCCCTGGAAGTAAGTGGGGTCTAATCCCCAGAAAGCCTTAGAAAGACACAGAGGAATGCCTGGCACACAGCACACCATTCACTCAGGGATTAGACTGAGAGAAGCTCAGCCTCACACAGTCATTTACTCCATTCTCTCTGTGGGAGTGTGTGTGTGTGTGTGTGTGTGTGTGTGTGTGTGTGTGTGTGTGTGTGTGTGTGTGTGTGTGTGTGTGTGTGTGTGTGTGTGTGTGTGTGTGTGTGTGTGTGTGTGTGTGTGTGTGTGTGTGTGTGTGTGTGTGTGTGTGTGTGTGTGTGTGTGTGTGTGTGTGTGTGTGTGTGTGTGTGTGTGTGTGTGTGTGTGTGTGTGTGTGTGTGTGTGTGTGTGTGTGTGTGTGTGTGTGTGTGTGTGTGTGTGTGTGTGTGTGTGTGTGTGTGTGTGTGTGTGTGTGTGTGTGTGCATGTATGCAAATGTTGCACCAATGCATATGGTGGTAGACGCAAAAATCTAAAAACCTCAAAAATACTTCTCTAACGTTGCCAGCAAGCTGGGTCAAATTAGGTTGAAAGCTAATTAGCAGCATAGTAAAAAGAAGTTTGGCAACCAGCTCTTTGATACTTTAGGCTTATGTGAGTTTTCAAAGCAGTGCGACCTCCAAAGAGGCAAACATATTTGTGCCAAGGCTAATCATGCACTAATAAAACATGAAAACCGTGTCCAAATTTGAGCATGGCGATTTAAAAAAATCTATACGAATGATCTCAACAGGATAATTACAGCTAAAAACCAAAAACTTGAATTGTTCGTTTATTAGTTCATAACAAAAAAGGACACATTTGGACAAGTCCACTTGAAAGGCGATAAAGTGCAATGGTTTTGAATTATAAACTGGCACTATTGCAAAGAATGACAGCAGAAACCAAATGCTTGATGATCCCATGGAGGAACAAAGACATGTCTGAAGTAAATCCCTGTTTCCTCACTGATTAAATAACTGTCTTTTCATTTGTCAGTCTGCAACCTGAAGCGCTTTTGTAAACACCTGTGACCCAGAAATCAACAGCAGGAGATCACCATCTGACTTGATCCCACCAACACTCCTCTAAGGAGAAAGCTGAGAGCACAAACCTTTAATTACACTTTCCCTTTCTGCAGCAGCAGGATCATGTGTGTCCACGAGAAGAGTATGGCCCCGTCTGTCAGCGCACCGATGCAGAAGTATCAAGTGGATGAGTGTTATTCAAACTCAAGTAGCAGATGCACAATATCGTGGTCAGTCTCAGTCCCTGGTGTGTGTTTAAACAGGTGCACAGTTGCACTGAAATGCATAATGATGTAAAGAGTGATGATCAGATTTGGGGTTGAGTTGATGGGGAAGAAGATGAGGTCGCGGCACGCAGCAGACTCATCAATCTCACACTGAACCTGAGTGGAGGGAGGGATGTTGATCCTGGCTCCTTGCCTCCTCTCTGAGAGCTTACCCACATGTGACTGTCTTTATGTAATAAAGCGATGGAGCATCAGTACGTGGATTTCATGTGATCTAATGGAAGAGATGTGAGAGTAGAGAGTAGTCTTCGTAGCCACCTCCTTCCTGTGGTTTTCTGAGTGAAGTTCATTTTTCTTAGGGCAGAAAATGATCCAGCCTAATCATGCCTTTGAGACCCTGCTGTTGAAACAGGTCTGTGTCTACAGTAAAAGACTGTATTACTTAACCAGGGTCCACAACAAAGGAGGTCTTCAAACATGCTGCATGTCCGACACGCACTGCTTTTATCAGCCAGACTTCCATGTCTGCTTTCCTTTCATGCATGAACATATCTGCTGTCAGGGAACCTATTATGAATCCTAAAAACTCAAAGTGCTGATACTGTGTCTCCGTGATGATACATTACAAGAACCTATGAACCATTAAGGGCTCAGTATGCTTTTAACAAACCAAACCTCTGATAGTGATGCGTAATAAAAAAAAAAGTAATATTCAGTGGGGATTGGCATTTCAAGCAGAAACAACGACTACTTTTTGGCCGCATTTCCCCAAACCATCTGTTGATATGTGAAATAGTGGCAAAACTTCAGCAGATATTTGCATGAAGTCTACCACAGACATACGAATGCTCTTGCTAGACTGTGTGCGTGAGATCGGCCAAGAATCAAGCACGCTATTAAAACATTGCTCCATACTGCTTCTGGTGATCAAATTGTGAAATATAGAAAGGTTATTAGGGTTTGGAGCAGGGGTGTCCAACTCAATTTCATCGCGGGCCACATCAGCATTATGGTTGCACTCAAAGGGCCGGTTGTGACTTTAAGACTTTATACATATATAAATATATAATATATATAAAATAATGTATTATAATTCATAATTTCCTGTGCATTGGATTATTATCGGATTGGGTAATAACTTCATAATTAACTACGTCTGAAAGCAGAAGTCTAGGGCAAATAATTGCAAGTCTCTTCAGTGCGCATGTCACAAAACCAGATGCATTGTGGGACATGTAGTTTATGGGCAACGTGCTCCTGTAAACTGGCATGTAACCGTATAATAAACGTATTATATTCTTTGCATGCTCTTGCGGGCCACATTAAATGAAGTCGCGGGCCGGATTTGGCCCCCGGGCCTTGAGTTTGACACCCCTGGACTTTAGACCATTTGCTAGAGGTAAAAATTGTTGACCCATCAACAAGAATTGATAACATCTGTCCGAAATCTTTCCAAAATGCCAAAATGTAAATAATATAGACCAATATGGGGACTGAGACAACATGACTTGCGGGAATCCAGAGAAAAACTCTTGCTGGTATTGGTTTTGGTATCAAACTTTGACATTTGGCTGCAACACTTGGCTGTGGGGCATGTTGGTGTGGCTACAGGGGTTTTGGTGTCCTGTACCAAATCCTGGTTCTATCTGGGAGGCTTTGGGTTTATCCCGGACACTCCTCTGGGCACAGTTTAGCATCCCTCCTGACCAACAAGCAAGGCATAGTTGATGAAATAACGTTTCTTAGTTTTCGCAATATCTTCATGTTAGCTGAGACAGCTGACAGCCTCTTAAAGACGGTTAGTGGGAGGATGGGGATTTCAGAGACTCTTCAATGATGCGACAAGACATTTTGGTGGGTTTCATGCTTCTTCTAGCCTTAAAGGGGTAAGTGGTTGAACTGAGATAATTGTATTTCCCATTGAGTCTCTGAGTTTGAGTTTCAAATTCCATCAGTCCGTCCGTTTCACACAACGTAATTCTTTAATTTGGACGCCAGTTAAAAATGACAATAAATAGGTCGTCCTTGAGACTCGGAGGGTTTTTTTACTCAACGGTTTACGTTTCTACAGACTGTTTATATTGGCAGTCAAGCATATTTACAAAGACGAGGGGAATATATGATGATGTTGCAAATAAAATGTTCTTCTCACTTCTTCCGTCGTCCGCCTCATTCCTTTTTATAAGTACGTGTTGAAACAGTGGTCTAAAGCTATTTCGGCATGTAATGTATAACATTTTTCACCCTGACAAACCTCTGAGTGAGGCTGAATACTTCCACAGTAAAAAGATTCAAACTCATGAAGGCAAAATGGAGATTAGGGTGTTATGAGATGTCCCAAAGGATTTGTCATGGTGGAGGAAATGGACAATGCTCTCTGAGCGAAGCTGAATCATGAAAAAATTAAAACAATAGTGAAGAAAGAGTTGGCCTACTTCTTTGAACACATGTCTGCTGCTCTCGCTTTGTGTATGTCCCTGCAGAGTGAGGCACGTTTATGGTTTGCTATTGAAGCAGAGTATCGTCCTGAAGGGAGTTGGAAAAGCTACAATCTGGCATCACGTCTTGGCTCAGGATGGATGAGTGCAGTCACTATCACACAGTCCTGGTGATCAACTGCAGCTTTCGGTGTTTGGTTGTCATGGATCCTGCTGCACAGTTGTCAGAGCGGGACTCGGTTGTTTATATTGTTTACATGGACTGCTAAGGACAAATATTGAAACCTTTTTCATCACAAGACTTGCTCTTATGTACTCACACACAAATCATACCACACGAGGGAAATTACACTTGGTTGGTGGGGCAACAGGCCTCTAAGCCGTAATAAGCGAGCGTTCAGACCAACCTTGGACAAATAAACTGTGTTTGACTGGACGTGTCCTTCAAACACTCAGCGAGACACGTGTGTTCTGCAGAGGACAGGGGGCAGGATGTTTAGCTGAAGGTTTGTGGATTGGCCCGCTCTCTGCTCGGCTGCAGATGTGGGCAGAGAGTGCTGTCAACCTCAGGATGGTAATGAGCAGGGTCAGAGCAAAGGGTCTGCTGGCCGGGAATCCACCGCTGGGTGTTTTTGCAGAGAGCAGCAGTGTGGTAACTCTGCTTCTCCCCTGCTGATCTTATTGCAGTTTGTAAGGTCACTCATCATATTTGCATTGTTCAGGTTTTGCAAGCTATTGTTTGGATATGTTTAATCCTTCAGTAATGCCGTATTTGGACACAAGTTACAGCCTCGGAGATTTACGCAAAATCCATCATCAAGTTATTATTTAGCTAATACATAATTGTAGGGTTGATCATTATTGTTTCCACACAATCTTAAACATCTTGTTGATGCACTTATCATTAATGTGGGTATAATGACACAGTGGGAAAAGTAAAATGTACATATATCTACAAATATCTAGTCTCATATCACAATGTTGCTATAATATGAACAAATAGCTCAGCTCTAATAACAGAACCTTATTTAGTAACAATTAAGAGATTTGAAATGTATTGATCTCATCTACAATCTCATTGTCCCTTATTTATTCTATGAATTACACATATGAATGATCTAATATGTGTGAAGGATTTAATATGATGCACCATGTGAGTTGACACAACTGCAATTTTGTTAAGCTTGCATAATGACCATAAAGTTATTGCCCTTGAAACTTGCTGGGGTTCGGTACACATAATGGCCATTCTTCCTATCAGTAAAAGGATTTTACTCACCATGTTATAAATTATTAGGGTTGCAAAGGGGCGGAACATTTCCGGTACATTTCTGGAAAGTTTCTATGGGAACTAAGCAGGGGAATTTTGGAAATATTCGATGCAAAGTTAAACAAAAAACATGACATTTCAACAGATTTAAAAAAAAAAAAGAATGTTTTAAGTAGAACAGAACAAGTTTTAATTATTTTATTGAACAATTATTTGTTTCATTGTAGAACGAAAACAGGATTGTTGAGTTAAATATTACTCATCCCCCAACACCACTCATTAAAAATGAACAAAAATGCACCCCGCATCCAAAAAATCCCCACAAAGTCCCATTCAAAATGTTAAATGAAAAGAGCCCTTCTCCCTGCAAAAAGTCATATTAAACATGCACACCTTCCTTCAAGCAATCCTCTGCATTTTTGCTAAACCCTTTCAGTCAATGGGCTCTTCCTGGGCCTCATCAACATCCAACTCTGAGGCTTCCTCTTCAGTGTCACTGTCCAGCCTTGTTGAGGATGGCTCTGTGTCAGGCTCAGAGAACCTTAGGTTTGCCCGAATGCCAACCAGTGTTTCTACTCTCACATTTGTGAGCCTGTTGCGAACCTTTGTGTGGTCTCAATAGCCATGCAGTAAGCACTGTGCTATGGCATGGATATTCAAGTGTACTTGAATGACATCTGTTTGTTTTAGTCAAGATTATGCTAAAATGTACTTTCCCCAACTATATTTAAGTTCCCTATGAAGAGCCAACCTTCAATTTTGAAAATTCCCAGTTTATTCCCATACATTCCCGTTTATTCCCACGGAAAGTTTCCATCTTTGAAAATTCCCGGAATTTTGCAACCCTATTAGTTATACAAGACAAGAAGAACCAGCAGTTTTGTGATTAAATATATGTTTAAATACAAATTAAACCAAACTAATTTGAAAAGTTAGGGCGAATGGTAATAGCAAAAGCTTTGACCTACCACACTCCCTCATTGCTGTTAAGTCTTTGTTGTCTTTTTTTAAACTTCAAATATTGGATTTGATAATCTAGTTTAACTGTTGGCATCTGGAGAATTTCTCTGCTTATGTTTCTTGCTCCATCAGATTTTATTGTAGCAATGTTACCGTGCCCTCAGTTCTCCCCAATTACTCTGGTGAGAACATGTCACAACCAATAGAGACGAAGGCGTAACAGCGCTAGACCCAAGTTGTATTAAGGAGGAATTATCCTTTAAAGGAGAACCAGCTTCACAGAATTTAGACAGAGTTTGCTTATTTTAGTCACAAAGGGTTATAAAGTACACGCTGTTTAACTACTCAGCATGTGATTCAAAAGCAATAACTTGCATTTAATGTGCTACAGTACATACTACTGTGTGTGTGTGTGTGTGTGTGTGTGTGTATGTGTGTGTGTGGAGGTCTGATTCTGGTCCCGGTTGTTTATAGAGCTTTTGTGTGTTAGCCACTTGCGGCTGTGAGGAGTGTGGTTTAATTACTGCTGCGTTCGTTGGGAGTGTTTTATATGGAGAGGTCACAGACAAGACGGACCCCTCCCTGCCGCACTAAAGCAGCAGCCGAGGAGTGTGTGTGGTTTAATTCAGTCCGAGTCCTGTTTTCAGCGGTTTCCTAGGTGACCGCAGGAGAGACAGCGATGGGGAAAAGGGTTGCACATCACTGGATAAGATGCCAACCTATAGGTCACTGAAAATGAGAGAGACTCCAAGGAAAAGTTTACAAAGCAGCTTTCATTTGGGTCACCCAGGGTCAGGACGAGGGAGGAGGCTCCATCGGGGCTTCTGTTATTGTGTCTCTGTTAATAAAAGTGAAGGGTGTGAGTCGGATCGTCAGCCACACTTTTATTAGACATCTGCTGCTTTCAAGTGGAGGAAATGTTTTTAAAAAGAGTGGTGGGTGGTTGGAGTGCAGCCTGTCTTAACCATGTACTGTTTGGAATCCGACCACTGCAATCTGAGAAAAGTAGCCCCACAAAGACCACAGCATTGTTGCTTGCATTGGCACCATCAACAGTTTTTTATTTAGCAATGTATTTAAAGATTTGTTTTTGGATACTTCTCGGATAACAGCAAGTTAGATATAACCCATCGTTAAATGTACTTCTTGGGTTTGTTTATTGTCTTAGATGTGTGTGACCACCAGATTTTCTTTCTGTTGTCTCTCTCTATCTTTGAACTTAAACCTTTCCTGTTGTTGTGAACAAGAACACAACCACACTTCTTCTACACCCCACAAAAACAAGTGGTTAACAAACAGTGGATGCTGCTCACTAATTAGATACAGAGGTGGTGAGTGATTGTGAAACAAAGCTCAATTGTATTCCTGTAATTAGTATCTTTGAGTGCCTTGCAGGTATTCTCGGCAGTCTGGACCAAATGTGGGGAGGATAGTTGTGAGTTTGTCATGATGAAACCTTCTGGAAAATACAATAAGCAGGAAGCCTGACAGGGGGGGGGGGGGAGGAGGGGAGGTTATGGAAGGTGAGATGTGCATCCTGTGCAGAGATCTCTACCCCACAGCTGTGTCTGTGCCCTGTGAGGCCAGTCTCCTGAGCGGGAGTAATATAAAAAATATTGCATTTTATTCGTTGAGCGCTTTTCAAGATACTTAAAGACACTTAGCAGAGTAAAAATGTATAAAACAACCCACTTAAAATATATAAAACACAACATTAATTACAGATTAAAAACAGGTCTGAAAATTGAGTTTTGATTTGTGATTTGAACAGATTGGGGCAATCACAGGAGGTTGGCGTCTGAGGGTCGAAGAGGTTTTTCGTACTGACGCTGGTCTTTATTCTTTTTCTCTATTTAAAGTCCATTCTTCTTTCTTTAGTGAAGAAAAACTGCCCGATGTCAGAAAGCATCCTACTGCTCTTGATGCCATTTTGTTTGTTCACTTTGGGAATGCCAATGGGAGCACATACCTTTAGATCGGACACCATCATCGGCGGTCACTCGTAGTCGAGTATGACTGTCCTCCTTCTTGGTCCTTGTGGGTCTTCAGGTGGGCATAGAGGCCGATTCTGGACCCGATTATTCTTGTGCAGTGTGGACATGGGAATGTAGTGGTGGAGGGTTTGGGTTGGACCTGTTTGGTGGTTGCTCTCTCCTTCCTGAGTCTGCGCTTGTCTTGTGCAGCATGGCAGAGGTCATCATTGTATAGTGCAGCACCCTCACGGACAAGGTTTCTCCAGGTCGCCCTGTCTGTTGCCATGTCTTCCCAAGCTTTTAGGTCTATGTGCGGTGTATGTGATGCACTTCTTTAGGTTTGTTTTTATGTTATCTTTGTACCTCTTCTTTTCGGACACACACCTCTGTCAGCAGACCGCTGTCACACTAACATTCAGACCAGTGCTGTAATTACACAGCGCTGCCTGCTGGGAGGGGGGGGGGCTGAGGCTGAGGCTGAGAACCCGTCACTGCTGTCAGCATCACTATAGGCATGTGCTGGAAAAACAGAGAGAGTGAGAGAGACGGGGAGAGTGAGTGAGAGGGAAGGTGAGGTAAAGACAGACGGCGGCAGACCCTCCTCCTTCCTGCACAGATTAGAGGCTGTGTGTGTGAGCACATCTGGAGGGGCTGGAGGAGCTGAAGGACTAATGTGAGAAGCCAAACTGGAGAAGATTAGTGAAGCTACTCTGCTGATCGCTCTGTAGTGGTAGATTTGTGTCTTTGTGTCTGTGTGTTTGTGTGTTTGTGCACCATGCCGAACATTTTTAGAAATATCTTCACACATACTTTTAAAATACGTACTTTCAATTTTGGCGAGATCTGACCGACCTCTTTCTCAAGTGAAGGTGCAGCTACTTATTTTATGTATTTCATATACATCTTAAAAGTAACAATTACTTTACAGTAAATGTTACTGTGTATGTTAGTAATGACATTACCAAATCAGTCAATTCACATTTTAAAAGTGTAACACAGTTTATAATACATAAATACACATTATATCAGCTTGGTTGAGGTAGTTTAACTTACTATCTGTAAAGGGCACAAAATAAACATTGAAATCTGGCCATATTCATTTTATTTTTCCTTTTTATGTGAACTACTAAACTTAAAGGGACTAAAACACATTTACTGAACGTACAAGTACATAAATCATCTCCTCAGGTACATTAACCAGGCTAAATCTAATTATTTATTTCCATCCTTGGTAGTGACTGATGGAGGTCTAGCTCTATGGGGTGAGGGTGGTGTGGCGAGTGTGTGCTGCCTCACGCTAAGTGTCTGTGCTGACTGATGAGGTGAGGTGTGTGTGCACGAGGTGAGAGACGCTCTCACCTCAGGGTCCCGCGGGCTGAAGCTACGTTTTATTTGCAGCAGGTCTCTGCAACACCTCACCTAGACTTGTAAACCAGAGCAGATGTAGACCGGCTTCCTCGATGCACTTGTTTTCAACTTAAACACGGTCCGTAGGTAAGGATTCAGTCTCGCTCAGCCTACCTTTTACTCTGGGATCAATTATGTGACCAATTCTTAAGGCATGCAGCGTTTCCTTCTCACCTGTAATTACAGTTGAACCTGTCCAGTGTGTGGGCTGCTCCACTCTCAGGCTGAAGAGGAAGGAAATGATGAAGTGTGTCCCACCCTTTGAGTCAATCACCCAATAAAGAAAGCTGAGACCCTGGGAAAGCACAGTAAACACTGGGTTCAGATGCAGGTCTGCACTGTGCAGAGCACCGTCAGCTGTTTGGGAGGTGGAGGTTGCACATGGTCTGCTTTAAATATATATGTAATATAATACCAACTGAGCTTAACATGAATCCACCAGCATTTTAAGTAAGCAACCAGTATAGAAGATCCACATTATTTCAACTTAAAGCAGTTGTACTAGCTCAGCCCATCTGCTTATACATAGAACTGATCTGATACATTTCTGACCTACTGATAAATTATGAACCATCCAGATCTCTCAGGTCTTCAGGGACTGGTAAGCTTTCTGTCCCCAGAGTCAGAACTAAACATGGAGAAGCCGCGTTCAGTTATTATGCTCCAAATATCTGGAACAAACTCCCAGAAACCTGCAGGTCCGCTGCAACTCTGACTATTTTTAAATCCAGACTAAAGACTTTTCTTTTTGTCGCTGCTTTTAATTGAACTATTCACATCTTAAACTCCACTGTAACTTTTATTACAACATTAACCTTCTTTTAATGTTTATTTCATTATCTTTTCTTTTTTAATGACTGATTTGAAATGCCATTTTCTTAATGTCTTTCATTTTTGTTAAGCACTTTGAATTGCCTTGTGTTGAAAGGTGCTATATAAATAAACTTACCTTGATCCGATAATAGTGCTCTGTTTCCAAAATGTAAACATCTATGTACATAACTAACTGTAAGGAAATCACTGAGAACATTTTTCATAGTACATTGGTGTGTCCATCCGCAGCATGCCATGGTTGAATGAATTTAGCTGATAGTGAAAATACGGTATATAATGATGAAAAGACATAGATACAGCCACATTGTGAAATACCTGTTCTGAACACCCAGAGAATTGTTGTTTCGACATCTTGATACCACATAATGTAGAAAGTGTTCATGTTTTTTTCTACTGCCTATCATTTTTAGTTACATTATACAACGTAGTACAATTGTTGTGACTTAAAGGTGACCTATCATGCAAAATGCACTTTTGTACGTCTTTTATACTTGAACATATGTCCCCGGTGTTCCAGGGAACTCACCAAGTGTCAGAAAACACAACCCTCTCTATTTTCCTCCATACCCAAAATCTCTTAAAAAGGGGCTGCAACGGATCTGATACAGACTGATCCAGATTTGAACACTTCTATGACGTCACAGAAGTGGCGCTACGGCTATTGGGCCAACTCCACCAATCAGGAGGAGACAGCCACGGACATTGCCATTCGAAAGCGCTGGAGACGCTGTAGTACATATGCCAGGCCTGTAGATGGTGCTGTTCTCATAGAATCAGCCCATGCAAAGACAGTGTTCAATTGATTGAAATGAGGAATGGCTCAAATGCATGATCTGTTTGGTATTTTGAAAAATAAAAAGTATAAATACGCCTCATATAGGTATGGTCCTACACTATATTATTCAAATATAGCATGATAGGTCTACTTTAAGTTTTTCTTTGCATATCTACACTAGCTGTTCATATGAAAATAAAGCCCTTCGAACCATTGATCAACTATCTTTGGGAGTCATTTAAAAAATGTATCATTACTCATGAAGTTCGTTTTTGGAAAAGGGCTTTTAGAGAAAAAAAGACGAAGAGAGAAAATGAAACAACACCCAGATCAAATCATCTCAATCTGTTTATTTTGCATTGAGAAATAGGCTAAGGAAACGGCTGGTTTAGCAAACATATGTTCTGAGGAGCTACATTGTTTAGCTTGGCTTCACTTCGAGGTGTGTGTGTGTGTGTGTGTGTGTGTGTGTGTGTGTGTGTGTGTGTGTGTGTGTGTGTGTGTGTGTGTGTGTGTGTGTGTGTGTGTGTGTGTGTGTGTGTGTGTGTGTGTGTGTGTGTGTGTGTGTGTGTGTGTGTGTGTGTGTGTGTGTGTGTGTGTGTGTGTGTGTGTGTGTGTGTGTGTGTGTGTGTGTGTGTGTGTGTGTGTGTGTGTGTGTGTGTGTGTGTGTGTGTGTGCTAGGCAGTGCAGAGACAGAGATAAACGCCTCCCCTGGTTGGCTGTCAGCACCCGGTCTCTAATGATGCTGCAGCGCGCTGAGCTCAGCTAATTGACCCGACAGAGATGGATCAGGACCTTGCACTGTGCTGTGTCTGCTCACCATGTGTGTGTGTGTTTTTTAATGTTTGTGTTGCCAGGGCCCTCTGCACTGTATCTCCATACAGAAACATCACACATCCTTATATGTTGTATTTGTCCATGTCTCCTGCAGAGCATATGGGACGACAAAAAAAGTCTGACTTTTATATTCATGTCGCTCCTTGAGGACTGTCTGTGTGCAAGCTGCTGAATCTCTCTGCAGTAGACCAAATACATGGTGATGAGGAGATGTGTGTTAAAGGGCTCCAGTTGGTAGAGCTAACTGGTTTATATTCACTGGGAGAGTATTACTGAAGAAACAATTACCATAACCCATAATACAGATAGTGTGTTTGTGTGTGATTGTCGAACTCAGACACACAGAGAAACACACACACACAAACACACACACACACACACACACACACACACACACACACACACACACACACACACACACACACACACACACACACACACACACACACACACACACACACACACACACCTCATTTTGTAGTTGGTTTTAAAGGGCCAATAATACAAGTTTTGAAATAAAACTCCCGTAATGATAATATAATGGTATAACAGTAAGACCTTGTCGTTAATGAAAATGTAGCTGTCCCAGTTTGCACTTAACAACCATTCACACTCTTTCTGTCTGCACATGTCTCACTTTTTGTAATACTTTGTTTTATTTGAAGTTTGATCCTGTATGCGAAGGAAATATAATATAATCACAAGTTATATCTTAAAGACATTTAAGACACATTTAACACCTCATGTGAGCGGCAGTTTTTCTCTGCTGGATCTGAACGGTTGTGTGATTCAACATGCAAAGCCTGAACAGACTGCGAGCGTAGCATTGATGAGACTCGATATATATATATAAACAATATATATACAAGAGTTAAGCTAGTTTACTGACCCTCAGTGTTTTTCATTTGTACGAGCAGTGAGTCGAGGAGAGAAACTCCTGTCGCGGTAGGAGCTAACCTTAACCTTGTGTGGCTTCAGAGCTCCATAATAGACTTTAATTTAGATGAATTCATTCACAAAAAGGGTTTCTGCTTAATCTAAATTGCCTTTTCCAAGCTTATCTTTCACTGCCAGAGTCCTGCTGCTACAGCAAAATTCCTCAATACACAATATGCAGTGGATATAATCATGTTCTTATAACGACATAACGACATAAACGACATAAACAGGCCTGAATACACGCACTCATTATAACATTTGAAAAGATAACCTTCTGCACTTGACATTCTTTTGTATCTTCTTCCTTTTGCTTATGAGAATATTGCACCAACAGGGGCAGAGATTATTTATAGTGTTTGAAAACAAATGATCAGAGAGAGAGAGAGAGAGAGAGAGAGAGAGAGAGAGAGAGAGAGAGAGAGAGAGAGAGAGAGAGAGAGAGAGAGAGAGAGAGAGAGAGAGAGAGAGAGAGAGAGAGAGAGGAGAGAGAGAGAGAGAGAGAGAGAGAGAGAGAGAGAGAGAGAGAGAGAGAGAGAGAGAGAGAGAGAGAGAGAGAGAGAGAGAGAGAGAGAAGAGAGAGAGAGAGAGAGAGAGCTGATGTCAGGACGGCCTCTGGCCCACTGAACTCTCTGTGGGGGTTTTCTCCAGTGAAGAGCTCTGACTCAGTGATTAGGGCCCAGTGCAACATGGGGGCAAAAAGGTCGGATACGTTCACACATTTCTACTACGACCACCCCCCTCTGGGGCAATTAGCCCACTGAGAACAAAGAGAGGATACAATGACCCGCGTCTATCAGGGGACATTCATTAACTGTGATGATGTTATTGTTGGCCAGAGAGGGATGGACACACCACTCGAGGCATCCGATTCATCCTCTTTTTACAGGCCCTAAATACACACACACACACACACACACACACACACACACACACACACACACACACACACACACACACACACACACACACACACACACACACACACACAGTGTCATTAACTGTCACTCAGGAGATACTGAAGAAGAGAGGGTTCCTGCAGGACTTGAACTTTGTTGTTTCAAGCCAGAAGGTGTGTGTGTATGGTGTGTGTGTGTGTGTGTGTGTTTGTTGTGTGTGTGTGTGTGTGTTTGTTTGTGGGAGACAATAGTCCTTGCGACAAACCTGGGTTGGATCTCCATACAATAGCTTTAGCGTGGGTGGGTGAGGGGATGTTGTCACTTGAATGTTCTTTACTCTCAAGGGGCGAGAGCTAGACTTCCTGAGCCCCCTTTGTAATTGAATGCAGCTATCTATATGAGCTCCAGCATGCACGCACACACACACGCACACGCACACACACACACACACACACACACACACACACACACACACACACACACACACACACACACACACACACACACACACACAACCCTCTCTTTGCCCCTGCAGTATTCCCCATGTGGACTAAAGTGTGCTGTGGATGATCGTACAGCATATCAAAGTGTGTGTTCTCAACGTCCACTGCTATCAAAATGTGGGAGAGTTTTCCCAAATCTACAGCGGATGCCATAACATCTCAGTCTCAGGTCTTACATGCTTTAAATCCATCTACACTTATAATCCTCTGAGAAATATCCAGGAACCCAAAACAGTGAAATCATGAGCAGAGGTTGAGGGGGGGAGTTATTGAAGCGGTCTCAATTTACCCTAAACCATGTGTTCTCTCAACTTTTCATACTCCTCCCTTGCCCTCTCTCTCCCCTCTCTTTCGGTAATCACTACCCCCGTTATGCTCTCCTGTCTTAAGTTCCCAAACGTTTATTTTTCTTCGTGACAATAAGCTCTCCATTTGCCTTTCCTGGGCCTGCAGTGGATAAAGATTGGATCATGATATCTGATGTTGTGAGGCTGTTTAGGAAGACTAATGTTCTCCGGCTCGGTGCTAGCAGGTGCTATTTCACTGCTTCTTTTAGTACGACACTTGGCGTTGACCGCGGCCACTGAATGGCAAAGACGTGCTTCCTGGTGGCTAATGAGGTGCTGAACCCAGCCTCTTGTTTGTATCAGAAGCACCTGGGCTGACCCGAGCCAGACAGAGAAGTCCGTCTAGCTTTTCCACAAAGGTCTGCCCATTCAAAACATCCAGAACCCAGGGACACAAACTCCCACACTTCATAAAATGAAGGCAAGACAGAATGCGAGCGGAGACTGCACATTCTCTCAGCACAAGGCAACTATTGTTTGTCTTTACACTCCCTCTCTCACAGGCTTTGTGATTTTATAATCCATAAAGAAACAAGGCCACTTGGCAATGATGCAACACACACCGTTTGTCTCTTGGAAATGTATCAGACAAAAGAGCAAGAACTGTCTTTGTGGATTTCCATTTGTATCTTTTCTTTATACTCGGTAGTATTGTCAGCCAACAGTAAGAGGCTCACATGAAGGATACAAACCTACACACAGAAACTACAAAGAGTTGGTTTCTGGTATCTTCCACTCTGAAACATCTTCATAAAACCCACAGCACAGTATCTTTGGAGCGTTTGCTGTTTTGCATTGTGTGTTAAATGAACTGCACCTATACCTAGTACCTTAACGAACAAATGGCTTTACAACCAGCAGTTGCCATATGAATGAAAGTATCAACCCACGATCTAAAGATATTGCTTTTGATAAATCACTATAATTTGCCATAGAGGTGACACGTTTCTCTATCTTCATCTTCTGTTACAGATGCAGGGAGCCAGCTTGTAGCACAAGAGGCGGTGAGGAAACCTTCAACGCTCCGCCGCCCGCCTGCACGCACAGGAGAGCCCATCTCTAGTAAGACCTGTGGACACGTTAATGCTGTGACTTAACAACACAACAGCAAAGGTGCACTACGTGTTTACATGTCTGAATGTAAAGAAAACATTTAATTTGTTTTTTAGGTTGCCTGAACTGCAGCCGGATCACAGCTCTGACTGACCGGCTGAGCTCTCTGGAGGCCAAGGTTTGGACTCTTTCAGCCATAGGCCCCAAATCAATGAGATATGAAACATTTAACAAGAACATTGTTTAATTGCCCACACTTGTTTTATGTCTTGCTTCACCAGGTCCAATTACTCACTGTCCCGGCCTCCGTATCACAGCGCCCCCCTCAGGTTAAAGGAGAAACTGCAGCAGAGGCCTCATTACTGATTGGTGCTGTGCAGGCTCAGGGAGCTCCTGGTGAGCAGGGACCTGCAGGTATGGATATCACGCTGCCATGCATTCATATGTTTTATGGTCAAACGTTTTGTGCTTGGATAATTGAGTCAGAAATCCCTCCATGCAGCTTTTTCTCAGCGAGCAGCAACTCTTTTTCTGCGCTCTACCTGCTCCATCTGCTCATATTTCCTCTACCGTATACATGCTCATTTCCTCTAGCAAAAAAAAAGGTTAGTGCCCAGTTGACTGCTGCTTACTTTCAGCGCTCTGTGGCTGTGTGAAACACTTGAATCAGGAAAGTCTCACTCTCTCTCCTCTCCTGGAGTCCAGCCCAGCACTGCAAGAGTTCACTAACCCTGCTGCACTGTCACAACACGTTAAGGAGAGAGTATTCATTTTCATTACTTGTGTTTATCCAACAGTCTTACTCAGTTGTAGCCACCCCGTGAAGATATTTTACAAGATTATACAATCTTTAAAGTGTCTCTGATGTGTTCATTTGTAGATAAAAATAGTCCATCTCTGTGGAAAATAAGTGCAGTCTATGGCTTTGTATAAAATCAAACCAGCTATCACTTATTCAATCCTTTCAATACCCAGTGGGATGGGTACCGAGAACCGGTACTAAGTCAATACCGGTACTTGATTGGACGGTATCGTATACCGTTAAGCGGCTGGACAAACGGTGCTGCTATCGGTATATCTGTTACGTCTACTTCCTTAGTTTAACTTTAAACCATTCTGGTTGGTTGGGAACCCTCATCCCGTGTGATGTATCCAGTTTGAGACCCCTCTGATTGGCCACTGTAAAAGCCACTCCTCATCTATCTCAACAGCGCTCTTATTATTGTTGTGAGACGCACGCAGGCATGGCGGACAGAGCGAAGCTATCCAAGGTCTGGGTGCACTTTAAAAAATGTTAGTGGCGACAGTGCAAGGTGCAATCTATGTACTCAATTAGTTGCTTGTAAAGGGGGTGACACAAGCAACTTAATGAAGCATTTGCAACCGAGACACTCATTGAATCTAAAACGGTGCTAGTGATACTGCTAGTGCTAATAGTGCTAATAGTGCTAGCGGGCTTCAGCCGCGCCGTGTGTAATTGTGACCTGAGCGAAGGTTCGCAGGCAGGTTAGCTGCTGCGCACGGGTAATAATAATAATAATAATAATAATAATAATAATAATAATAGATTTAATTTGTTAGCGCTTTTACAGGTGCTCAAAGACGCTTTACAGATAATAGTGAAGAAAAAAAAATAGTAATATGTTTTGTTTACCTGGGTGCAGTCTTGCAGGCACATCGCCTTGTCTTTTTTTAGTTTATTAACACCAAATTATTGAAAAGTATCGATAAGAGTATCGAAAAATACCGATACCGATAAGCAGTACCGGTACCGGTATCGATAAAATCCTAACGATACCCATCCCAATGCAACTCGACCACAGACTAGTAGCGGTGTAAGAGGTCAGGTAAAGTGCCTTCTTTCTAACTCCTCACCTCCAGAGTTTCATTGTAATTCTTTTAGAAGCAACCAACACTGAGTCAAGTGACGTCTCTTAAAGGTATTATTTCAGAGACGCTTCATTCCTCATTTCTTTAACAAATGCCTTAATTCAACCAGCCATCATTGTTAGAAATCCATTAGCTGAGTCAAAATGAATGGATAATACCTTGAGATCGTTGCTTTTCTTCAATGAGTGAAAATATTAAGTTGAGATGAGTTGCTTTAACGGAAATATAAGCCCCATGGATGACATGAACAAAGAATTGACAAGTCTTTTTCTCTTATACTTAGAAATGGAGAGTTGTACCTAATCCCCCAGTGGATTTACACCAAGATCCTCCAGGTGGTTGAAGCCCAGACTTTTTCCACCTCTTAATGAAGTCACCTCTCTGTTTTCCTTGCAGGTCCTCAGGGTGAAAAGGGGAGAGATGGGCTTTCTGGCAGAGAAGGTACATTGTAACTGTAGTTGACTTGTAGTGCATGTAAAACCTTTTAAGATATTAAGGCTTCATGATTACTCATGACTGTTTTCTTCCTCTCAGGGAAGCCAGGGTCTCGAGGGCTGCCAGGTCCCAGTGGGCCTAGGGGGGAAGCCGGGGGGAGGGGCCCGTCTGGAGCCCCTGGATTCAAGGGATCCTCGGGACCTGCAGGTACTACAGCCCCCCGCTAGCAGACAGTCAAGAGCAGAAAGGAACAAATGAACCTGTTTTGTAGTAGTTGTTGACACAGTGTGTCAATGAGCTTCTTGTAAATATGTGTGTGTGTCTTTGAGAAAACGGTGCAAGATAGTTATATACCTACCCATTTAAACTATTGTCCCTATAACAAGACATTTGAATGGCTCACTGTTGACCAAAGACTGCTTGAAACAAGAGCGGAAGAATCAGAGAAAGGTCTGCCCGTGGTGTCCTGCTGCAGAGTATTTGTCTTTCTTTTAAACCACTCGGGTCGACCCACAAACCCTCCAGTGGTGAATGTCCGTCTGCTGGTTACATGATGGAATTTGGGTATTTTGTTCTTTGGCTTTGTTTAAATTTTTCTAAAAATGCTATTTTCTGTGGTTAGCAGAAGCCTTTATTTATAGATACAATCCCAACACGGGTGCTGCTTACCAACCAGCATCATAAACCTGCGCCATGTATTTAGAGCTCCCTAGTTTTTGACAAACAATAAATGACCTATTGGGCTTAATGTTAATCCACAGGTAGCTCTGAATTGAATGAGGGTCAAATAAATGACAGAATACATTTATCACAACATCTACTCTTGCTATAGGCGCTTTTCTCTCTGCGCTGCATCATGAAGGGAGTGCCTCTCCTCTCAAGCTAACATATGACCCCTCCTCTGTGCCTGCTGCTGGGTAAAGATGAGATTTAGAAGTTAAAATACAAACCCACTCTCCGAGAAGCACCATGTGACTTCAATCTGAAATGAACCTGAGCTATATATACACAAATCCCAGGTCTTTATGATTTCCATATGGCTGTGGTGTTATTGTTTTTTCTATCTCCATTACTTCATAAGTACCCAAAACCAGAGCGATGTCTTGTATCTGAAGCTCTGTTTTTCTTTATTGAACTGTTTTTTTTTCACTTTAAAGAGAAAGATAAACACAAGACTGGAATGGGTCCAATGTCATGGAAAATGTAGACAAAAGTGCATTTGAGCCGGAGGTTATTGAAGTGCTGGGAAAAGAGTGAACTTTGTAGAAGTGATATTGTACGTTATGATGAATCATGTTGAATTACAAATGTTGTCCCATGTTTTGAAACAGCATCCCCTGGTTGCTCTAGTGATTCATTATGTTGCAGTAAGAAATGCTAAGTGTTTCCCACAACATGTCACAGGGCCACTTTGAATCGCCGTTCAACCACTGTGCCGCAGATTGTAGCTTACAGTCAGCCCGATGCAGCCAAAACACAGACGGTCATGCTGCAGTGTTTACCGGCGCTAAGTGAAAACGGCCCGCAGAGGTGTCGAATCAGAGCTGTAATAATATCACCTTTCAAAGCAGTAATTAGTGGACTGTCATTGTCAGTTGCATCGGTACATAAACAGAGAGGTGATGAGTCTGGGTCTTTCGGAGTGCAAGAGGTGGTGTTTAGGGGGCAGCATTACCTCAGGAGAGTCCGAGCAATGAGGTCAGATGTAGCGATGGTGGTTTTTTCCCACCTTATAAAGATGGCTTGGAGGAAGGACTATTTAACTGGCACATGTACCAGCTACAGTACAGGTTTTCACTCACACACACATTTAAAAAAAACTTACGGTGTGTAAGCAGGGAGCATTTAGCTTACAATAACCCAGTGCCAGTAACACTATTCAGAGTTTATTGGTGTTTATTTGAGTTTAACGCAGGTCACAAAGTCAGGTCCAAGCCCCCGACTATTAAAGACCCTGCTTCTCTTAAAGACAGAAGAACAAAGTTGGCCAGCTCATACACTTCTCTGTCTCTCACACACACACACACACACACACACACACACACACACACACACACACACACACACAGACACACACACACACACACACACACACACACACACACACACACACGATTATAGAGTATCATTGGCACTTAATCTAATCTATTTCCTCTCTGGTCTTTGTTATAGTTTACCCTTCCATCATCACATCAACCAAAGTCGTTTATCATTATCCTGTTGCGCTGTGCCTCTCTAAGAGAAACGTAATGATCTAACTTAGCTATGACATAGTTCTGAAGCACAGTATCTCTGTCACCACAGTGACGTTTCTGTCATTTCTTCTCTCAGGGCCCCGTGGACCATCAGGACCCTCAGGAGAGAGGGGTCTATCCGGCCCACCAGGCCCTCCTGGCCCTCCAGCTCCGGCCAGTGCCCACATCCCAGAACCAGACCAGAGTAAGACTAACACACTCCATACATTCACTATGACACCAATTCCACCGCAAATAGATAAAAGCACTCCATATATATATTTGTGATGAATACGGGTCTTTAAATAGTACTCCATCCACACGGCACTGCCTTCGGTGATGGAGTTTTCGCACACATTGTTATTTTTTGTCAAAACCTGACGCCAACATGTGTCAAAAGGTGCTGCCTACATTACCCACAATGCAACTCTACAACCAAGCATTTGTGAAATGTCTTGGGGAAATTTATCAGAGCCACAAAAGGTTTTATTTAAACAGTAGTACTATACGAGACATGTCAAACTTGGATGTGTACAAACAGGGCACTTTCCCTTTAATTCAGGGGTGTCAAACTCAAGGCCCGGGGTCCAAATCCGGCCCGCAAACTCATCTTCTGTGGCCCACAAGAGCTTGCAAAGAATATAATACATTTATTATACGGTTACATGCCGCTTTACAGAAGCAGGTTGCCGATAAACTACATATTCCACGATGCATCTTGTTTTGTGACATTGCGCACTGAAGAGACTTGCAATTATTTGCCCTAGACTTCTGCTTTCAGACGTAGTTAATTATTACCCTATCCGATAATAATCCAATGCACGGGCAATAATGTAATATAATACATTATTTTATATATATTATATATTTATATATGTATTTTTATATAGTCTTAAAGTTGCAACCAGCCCTTTGAGTGCAACCCTAATGCTAATGTGGCCCGCGATGAAATTGAGTTTGACACCCCTGCTTTAATTGTTTTAATTAAGTTTGCCTTGAAACCAGTACAATTACATATAGACTAATTAAATCAAAGCCTTTGTGTTCAGGCTGGATGATATAGGTTTTTCAGACTTTTAGCTGCGAACTGCTGGTATTAATGTTCTCTCCTGCTGCATAAAAGCTCTCATACATTTCAGACCTGCTGATTACCAAAAGAAACAATGACAATGAGAAACAGACAGGCTGGTGGTAAATCCTACAACCCCTCATTGTCTACCAGCCAAGTAGTAGAGAATCAGAGAGTATTAAATGGAGGCAGAGGCAGGCTGAGATCGACTCAGACTTCACATGCTGGGATGAGAACCTGTCCGTCACTGATGTCACTCAACAGCTTCCAGATGTAGGACCTCCGCTCAGACAGCTGAGGTCGGGGGGTGAGAGACAGATGGGGGTCTGCGTCGGCTCTTTCAAGGTCAACCCAACGGTGGGCTTTATTTGTGGATTCAGTGGTAAAACAAAGTATGCAGTCCATAGATTAGTAAACTCTGGGTTCCTGTGTTGAGAAGCTGTGGGTACGCTGAGGTTGGCAAAATGATTTCAGAGCCATTTCTATCACATCAAAGTAACAGTAGGGGACGTGCTGAGCTTCCTTCAGAAAACACTGGTTTATTTGGCTCGTACGTCTGCAGCAGGAGGTTGGAATTCCCTTCTGCTGAACAGGAGAGGGTTCCCAACCCAGCAGCCAGGACGTTAAGTAGGGAGGAGGAGCATTGTTGTCTCATTTCAGTCTTTGTAAAAGTGTTAACACGCACCGGGAGCTGCTGCAACAGACTGCCATACACGATATATATTTAAAGCTGCTGTGCACACTTTTTTAATGTATAACACTATGTTTATATGTTTAGCAGATTTTTTATATTAGAGAGTATTTTAATGTGTTCTGTATATTTTACAGTGTTTAGTGAATATATGTCTATCCATCTATTAGGTTAAGCCACAGATCTCAGTACATTCTTTAAAGGAAATAAAGAGAGTCTGTAGAAGCAGACAAAGAAAGGGCATCCCTGTTTTTGTCACATCAAGTAGTGGTGTGCAACATTCTGGCAGCAGGAACTTTCTGGCTAAAAGCTCTCCTCCTCCTCGTGTGTCCTGTCCCTGTCTCATGCTGTGATTGGATCTCTGTTTCCTGTCGGTATGAAATTACCCAATGACCGCACAACTTCTTCTCTAGCTGAAACTTTCACCACCTTCTTCCTCTCATTTAGTTGTAGACGTCCAGTCAGTGGTGTTACACAGAATATATTAAACGTTTTTACTTAGGATTAAACTCGTTTGTAATGAATTTGGAACACATATCTTCTATTGAGAGTTTTGTGGACACATTTGAGGGAAGTTTACTAACCTGTTGAAGTTATTCGTTGAATATAGAGTATTAGTTGGAAAATACTGCCCTCTGGAGGTTACCATAATACAACGGAGAGTCGAGCTACTCAGGCAGCAACACAGAAGGATTGCTTTGTGTCACAGCGTTCACAGCAGGACTTCCGCAGCAACAACTATATAAGAGCAAAACATCACACACCAACAGGCTTTGAGAAGTAGTATTCAAACGTTTAGATTTATGAAATCACAAGTGCAAAAGTTTGAAAGTTACTGTCAGGCAAAATCATGCCTTGGTAACCTATCCGACATCCATACATGTTACCAAAATGGATTGATTATGGGAATTGCCTGGAGGTACAGTATCACAAAAATTACTGCATACCCAAAATACAAACTTGCATTTACAAAACATTACATTGTTTTCACATAATTTCTTAATTTTTGTCTTAGGGTAAGTGCACTTTGGTGAAACTCATTTAAAACAATTATTAGAACCCTTTTGAGTCTCAATGATCCCTTAAAGCAAATCAAAAACAAGATATTTGATCGAATAGTACATTTATAATACAGGTGAACACAGGTCGTGCAGTAATACAAATCTAAAATACCTCCCATTAAATGCACATTTGGTTTTTCCAACTCCAGGTCGTAGGAAAGACCCTTTGTACAGCAACACTTTCCATGACTCACGAGGGTTGCCAGTCCCAGGTCCTCAGGGCCCCCCCGGGCCTGTCGGTGAGTGTCTATCACTATTCATATTGTGTGTGTGTTGTGTTTAAATCTCCCTAAACGGTTTTATTTTTCCTTTGTCAAAAGCAATTAAAAAAGTTTCATACAAAAAGGCTTGTTGTCAACCAGGTGACCAAACACAAAGCCTTCCTCAAGGATGAGTCCACAAACTGAGAGTTACTTTTTAAAGGTCATGGCCATTTCTACTGATCATAATTCCATTGTTGAGGTCTACTGAAATAGATTTATATTGTGCAGTTTTCCAAACTCACATTGGTTTCTCATACAGCATCTCTGTACAGTATAGTATGTGTATTCACTCTCTGTCCTAAACGGCTTCTTGGAGCTCCTGCCCCCCCCCCCTCTCCCTATGAGCCCAGTGGCCGTCTGCGAGACAGCGACACCCAGCGAAACCCAGCCCGAAACCAGCCCGAACACGTGTGTGTGTGTGTGTGTGTGTGTGTGTGTGTGTGTGTGTGTGTGTGTGTGTGTGTGTGTGTGTGTGTGTGTGTGTGTGTGTGTGTGTGTGTGTGTGTGTGTGTGTGTGTGTGTGTGTGTGTGTGTGTGTGTGTGTGTGTGTGTGTGTGTGTGTGTGTGTGTGTGTGTGTGTGTGTGTGTGTGTGTGTGTGTGTGTGTGTGTGTGTGTGTGTGTGTGTGTGTGTGTCCGCGGATTGGTCCATTCTTGATTTTTCGGGTAATAACCGGAAAAGCATGACATGGGACCTTTAAGTTACAATCTCAAACATTTCTGTTTTGTGTTCTTTGGCGGCCTCTCTGGCGACAGGTGGTAACTGTAATTTGGGATCTCACTTCCAGAGGTCCCATCATTGCCCTGCTTTAGGGCAATGATGCTTTTATTTATGATTTTATGATGCTTTTATTTTTCCTGAAGATTCTGCCACAATCACCCAGTTTGTTAAACTTCAAATGCAAAGGCTTTCAACGGGCCATAGGCTCCATTACTATTTGCTTAATAATACTTCCACATTTTTACAACTGCAGAGCTCTTCCACTCCTAACTCAGGCCTACTGTACATATTCTTTCAAAGTAATTGGTCAGATTCTTTTTTGTGTATTTGGTGTAAGTTTTTATTTTAGTTTGTATAATATTTGTGCATTTGCTCTACTTGTACTTATTTACTCTTGCTGTGTGTATGTGCATCATTATTCACCTAAGCAAATTCTTGTATGGAAAAATCTACTTGGCAATTAATCAAATTCCTGATTCATTTGGCGAAAGATAGAAAAGAAACAGGCATTTATTTGAATACAAATCTTCAAAATGATAACTTGAAGCTTAAAATAATAATACTATCTTATAAAAGGCTTTCAACGAAAAAACAATAACAGGGTCTGCAGTGTAAGGATTGGTAAAAGCAATGGAACCAACAGTGACATTTATAGAAAGAGTGAGAATAATAAATGAGTGTTTCTATCTGTATCACAGGTCCCCCCGGTCCCAGAGGCCCAGTAGGACTTCCCGGCCCATCAGGACAGAATGTAAGCTCACTCACAGCAGAGTCCTGCGCTTACTGAGTTTAGCTCCGTCAGATTCATCATTGTGTTTTTAATTTACTTCCTGAATCTATACAGGGTAAAAATGGAGCCTCTGGAGCGCTGGGCCCTGTGGGGCCAAAGGGCGAGCGAGGGGAGAGAGTGAGTACACCCACAGCTCCATGATACTCTCCAGTTGTCTCCATTTACTCTACATCCTTAAACAACATGCCTTTGGTTTCTCAGGGTCCTTTAGGTTACCAAGGCGAGAGGGGCTTCAGAGGCGAGTCGGTAAGCCACCTCCACCCTGCTGTTGCCATGATTATGGCCCAAGTAAACGAGCATATGGGGGGGGGGAAACATCAACACATGTCATAGCTGGTTATATTATTGTAAACTACACTAACCAGCAGCGTTACAAACCACACCGACCAGCAACGTGCTCCATCTGTCATTGAAAGTGATGCAACCTTTTCTGTTGTAACATCTCTCTGCAGGGAACACCGGGTTCAAAGGGAGAGCCAGGAGTGAAGGGCTTGCCGGTAAGAAAGTAGTTGTGGGTATTTCACATGTTGACCTGAACAGGAGGACTTTAATTACATGTATTTTGTCAACAGATTTCCCATAACTGTATTAGTTTATTTAATAATAGGTTCAACCTAATATTATTGCTTTCAACTAACCTAATTCAGTAATGTGAAATCTACTAACATAATACATTTAATCAAGTTTTTTTTAGTGCATGTTGACGAGGCCTGAACGGAATGGCTTGACTTTAGATTTTATATATTACATAACAATAAGTTTTAAGATTCCTTTGTTAAATATTTCTCTGTGTCTGTCTAACCCTTATTTTCCTTTTACATCCTTCTCATTTTACAAGAGCAATCTAAATGTAAGATATATTTTTAACTATGTCATCACATGTTCACTTTGCAATGAATCTATTCTGTAATCTAAATCAGGTCCAACAGCTCTTATGGTTATTGTTATGATCTTTTTACAATCCCCATGTTCATGGCTGTGATTGGCCACGTGGTGTTCATCTCTTCTCCTCTCAAATCCATACTTTTCCTGTCCATCATAAAGTGTTGTTCATTGTGATTCCTGTACGAGTATATGTGATTGTACCTGTTGATTTCTCTTAATTTGTGTGGGAAATCTTTTGATGTTATTGTGTTTTTGTTGGTCCTTGGGGTGTGCTCTGGACTGCTGTCCCCTGTCACGACACTGTCCTCTTGACCCTAAAGCTGTCTGACTCCCTCTGCAAGCTACTGTCCCCATGGCTACCTTTCACAGTCACTTTTTCAGCATCTGACTTTGGCATATACATGAAAATAAACCAAGAAACAACGTTAATACTGACCCCACGCACCAATCTCAAAGAGTAAAATAATCTAAAATGTAGTCAAACCTCTCTAGAAGTAAATTTCCGTGCATTTTATTTGAAATCAACTATTTTTGTTTGGTTTTACGGAATTAAAAAGCAAACTTCAAAGCAAAAAAGTGAAATGTATATGCCAAATCACTCCATATGTGTCAGTGGTCGGTCCTGTTGGGTTTAGAGGTGTTGTGGTCTGATGTGAGTTGAGTGGATACAGCTACCCTCTTTTATCCCACAATGCAACCTTGCATGAATGTATCCTTAAGTACTTTCTTTCCTGGATGTAAAACAATCACACAATGCATCTACTAAGTGAGATAACACAGTGCTGTTAACACCGAACTAAGGCAAAGTAGTTCTAAGTCTTATTTGAGAATTATGTATCTGTTCGCAAGAGTATGCAGCCATGTTAATGTCCTAGTGAGGCTGTACTGTAATGTCAGCATGTTAAAATGTACAAAATGTTAACTTGCTGATGTTTAGCAGATATGTCTACAGTGGTCGCCATCTTGGTTTAATAATTAGCTAATTCTCACTTGACACAAAGAACAGCTAAGGTTGATGTTCAGAAAGTCAGAGGATCACAACAAAACAATTTATCCTGAGGGCATCATGAATGTCTGTAAAAGATGTTAATGGAAACCACACCAACGTGTCAGTACAAACCAAAGTGGTGGACGGACCAAAGAACGTAGCAAAGCTGCTATTTTATCAATGCTTCAAAATAAAATGTAATCAGTCATTGCAAAACTTAGAGACACTTTGCCTTTTTTCTTTTCTTGGTTTGTCTTACTAATGGAAACATTTCACCAACAGCTTCAGCTATTGTCTGCATGCCTTCTTTTGTGATGTTACTCTTTCAGCTGTCCTATTTATTTCTCTTGTTCAAATCCTTTTCCTGTTCTTTTTTAACGTACAACTCATGAAGCCATTGATTTATGCTTTCAAAATAGATAGACGAGATTTCAGTGTAAATCTATACTGGCTTCATTTTGTATATTAATAACATTTGTGACCGCAGCGTTAAGAATGAAGGCTGTGGTGCTGAAAAAAAACTTGCCTGGCTTAACCGCTACCCTACAAAAGTAATGCAGATGGCATGATCAAATCTAAATCCTGGTTATCCACATGGTTATGTCACCAACAAGAGGCTGGTCTGTAACGTTGCATGCTGACGATGCCCAGCCTAGCATGGCAGAGACTATAGCAGCATGGCCAGAGAATGAGGGAGATCCAGAGAAATACAGGGTGCCGATATGTGGACTGTTTTAACCTTCTAACTGCTGAACTGTATTGAGAGAAACAACATGACTTGCATCTTGGCGAGCAGTTCTTTGGCTTGTGCTCCTTACCTTGACGGCTGTATCTATCTTCACAGGGGGACGGCATACATCAGATCAGAGAGGCGCTGAAGATCTTAGCCGAGAGGGTTTTAATCCTTGAGACTATGATCGGTATTCATGGTGAGTAGGAGGCCTGAGGCAGGGTCAGCTTTAGGCAGGGGTCAAAAGGTGGGGATGGGCAAAGTCTCCCAGCGCACCTCACTGCTGGGACAGGGAGTGGGAACAGTTGCGAGCAGCCCCAGGACTCAGGCTGGTGTTTCCACCCCCCTCACACAGTTCCCCTGTCACTGCTTTCTGATAGGACATTAGCTTGCAGATGTTCCATGACTTGCAGGCAGACCTTGAGCTTCTGGCTCGCAGGGTGACGCTGCTGGAGGCGATCATCTGGCCAGGTAACGCTGAGACATCCTCACCCACAGCTCCGCCGGCCCTCACTCACCTCTTTGATGAGATATAGAGAGTCTTGATCGAGTGTTAGAGGCATACAATGACCACTTGTTGCTGAATGTTGATCTAGTCACTGAACAGCATGTGTTATTATCATGTATGAACTGTTTTGATTGTAGAAGATATTACAGATATTCATTTAAAGGCCCTGAAAACGTGTTTACTCAATCACACAAGGTATTCCACATAAAATGTTTCTGTATTTTTCTGTGCTCTTTTAGCTCGTTGATCTCACAAATTTCAGAGCACAAATGTAACATTTAGCAACATTTAAATCAAAATCAGATTACGGTTCTCTTGTATTTAGCCAATGTCAATCAAATGTGATCAAACCAACCCCAACAGTCCATCTGTTTGTTTTACCTCAGCGCCTTTTGTGTCTATTTTGTAACTTTGATTGGTGTTATCAGGTCCTATATGTTATTGAAAATAATTAAGATTGGGAATCAAGTTTTCAGGTGCTTTAATCTTTTGTATAATAATGGTGCTATGTAGGTTAATGTGAATCTAAGTCTAGGCCGTAGAGCTGCAATGATCTGTCAAAATAACTTCGTAATCAGTTGAGTAATTTTGATAATTGATTGTTCAAGTCATTTATTCAGCAACACTTTGTATTTTTGGCTTTTAAACTGTGAGGATGTTCCGCTCTTTATCCTCAGACATTGAATATCTTTCAGATGTGTGCATGTTGACAGGATTGTTCATTAGAAAACACTCATTGCAGCCCTGCTAGCCAGATCCGCCTCCTTAACAAAAAGAAATCAAGCAGAAAAAGGAACCGATAAATCTCTTAACCATTCTGACTAGTTAGTTTAATGAAAAATTCTGATGTAAAAAAACTGGGCAACTGTTGTCCAATCAAAATGAGATCCCACGCATGAAAGCTCCAGGTTAACAGCTGCATCAGACATGGATTAGGACTACAGATCACATGTCCTCACACACTGATGGACAGCGAGGCCCCGTTCCAACTGCTGTCTTTCTTCAACAGAGCCTGATCTAGGGTCTGGGGACGGAACGTTTGACACAGCCTCCCCTAGTTTCTACAGAGATAAGCGAGCAGGTGCGCTTCCATATCGACTTGCTTCTCCTCTGTCCTCCAACACCAAGGTTCGAGGGAAGTAGCCCCCACCCCCCGCTCACCCTGAGGATCAAAGGCTGGGTTGACTCCCCCTCCTCTAGGTCTCATCTGCAATCAACAGATTTAGACCTTATCTGATACCCTCTCTGGGCTTTGCTATCAGATTAAGGATGGGGGACACCTCAGGGAAACTCCACTGATATCCCACAATGCCCTCCTCCATCGGGAACCTGAGAACTAGTTTGACCCGTCCGCATCGCCATAACCAAACATTTATCTTCACGTAACACAGCCAGCAGCTCCTTCTGTGTCTCATCTTGAAATAACGTTTTTAGTGGTTATAAAAAGGAAAATCACAATCTTCTGGACAATGAGGGTCGTTTAGTTATCAATGAAAGGAGGAATCAGATGTGAGAAACTGGATTTGCGTTTTTCTTTTGCTTCACAATGTAACTGCAATCTGAAGAGATTCCACTATTTAAGTATATTGAGCATGTACAGTTTGCAGGACACAAGTACAAACAAACCTCTTCTTATAGTATTCATTTTTGTTATACTTCTCATATTGTTATGTAGTGCACTAAAAAGATGAAGTCATCTCTACTCTAAGATATGTGTTGCCAACAGTGATTTGTAGCTTACTGGTGTGAGTGTTCCCCCCCCTTCAAGTACACACGGCTAAAACGATTAAATAAACAATAGTTTATTAACATCCTTCAAGGCTAAAAAACAAAAGCAACACAATTTGGTTTTGGTGGCATATCAACAGAGACATTATTTTTTCTGGAACATGTTGATATAAAAATAACTATAAAAAGACTTGCTCTCCATTTCCAGATATTTTACACACACACACAGGAAATAACAAAACTGTTAATGGAACTTGAACATATTTTTTACCACTGTTGACAGCTTAAACTGTCCTGATGAAAAACTTGATAATTGTTTTTTCATCTTATATCAAACTTATTGTGAAACTATTTAAAATGATCAATTATTTTGTATGTTGTTGTGTAACCATTTCATATTTCACTCTACATTTCTTTTCTTGAAAATGTGTTACTGTGTTAAGATAATCCTGTCTAAGTGATTGATGTAATAAAATAATGTTAATTTTTTTGTATAACCATGTCATCTCTTTTTATGTGTTGCAACATTACTTATTGAGATTATAGCATAAATAAATGACATCCACTCAATCAACGTGCATTCAGAAATCGTCTTCAAAGCAGCTGTTTGCATCTTCACATGATTAGATTCACAGTTGTGGAAAAAGAAAAACTCCTCCCCAATGTTATCCTTAAGTCAGTAATACAAGTAGCCCACAGGGGAAAAAAAGGTTAAAGCTCAGCAAAACCCAAGCATACTGTTCGTCTAGTTTAGTGTACAAGAGCAAAAATGATTAAGTGCTCTGCTTCCCTTTTGATACCATCACGGCCTGTTCTCCGACGCTGTCATCAATGAGCAGGGAAATGGCGCCATCCAGCTGTTTGGAGGCTGCTAACGCCACTACAGCTTTCTCTGTGGGGAAGCCCATCTTCTCCAGCTGCTGGAGTCTGAGAGAAAAAACAACATTGGTGTTTTAATGAAGGATTACTTAAAATCACATAAATAAAACCACTGGGAAATAATGTAAGGCATTTAAGAGGAAATATCTTCATATTCACCAAAAATGCAAATTGGCATTTATTAAGATAAGACGGACCTTTATCGATCCCCATAGGGAAAGTCAGTTGTCTTAGCAGCAACAGCAATAAGCGTTATAATATGATAATAATAATAATAGTATAAATAAATGTAAGAATAAAAGTGCACGAAAAATATGTTTAAAAAATTGGCAGTATAAATTCAAATTAAGGGTGTTTTACATATATACAGATATGTTTAGTTATGGGAATGTTAAATATATGCATGTCATTTGGAAGTGCGTGTCCAACTATCTACATCATTGTGAAAGATATGACTTCATTACTAACCGCAGAGAGGAAACTGAGGATTTGGGCACTTCCACTTTAGCATCAGGGTTGTTGGGAGCATCCTGTAATGAGGCCAGTATTCCTGCCCTTAGCATCTGATCCTCCAGCACGTCGGCCTCGGAAAGCGCAGCAGACTCGTTCAGTATCCAGGCCGGCACTGGATCCACCCATGGGTGGGGGTTAAAACCAGATGGATCCCTCACAGGGGGAGCAGCCGCCTGATCTCCAGGCATCATGTGAGAATGTGATCTAGAGCTGTGACAACAGATAAAGACAAATTGACTACATTTGCCCCTGCATGCATTTGGCGAGGGGGAATATTTCCTGAGAGTTTTGATGTTAACTATCACACCTCTGTGAGGTAGTGTAGGTGGGCAATCTCAACCGGGATGAAGCACGGATATACGCCCAATCAGGAATTAAATCCAAGAGCCTGGCCTCCTCCAGCTCCTGTAGCATCCCGATGAAGGACTGGTGATCTGAGAGGTCCATTAAGTATTGTAAAAAAACGATTTTGTTCTTTATATTGAAATATGCTTCATAATAGATCTGGTGAGGGACTTTGCACTTCAGCTCAAAACACAAGTAACACTCCTTTACAATGGGTAATGGAAGGTTATTTTTTCAGTCGCAAGGCCTGAAACAAAGCATACACAAAAGGGTGTCCATGACTAAAGTCATTGTTTTTAAAGAAATGTTAAATAAATGATTATGGGCTGGAGGTGTTCTTAATTACTGTGGCTGATTAGACCTATGCTCAGACAGAAGTTGGGCAGAGCTATGCTAGGAATAACATGATGTCAATTTCTATATAATAATAAGAATGAAAAAAGTGTAAATAGCTTGTAGCCTCCATGTTCAACAAAACTAACAGGGAATGGAGACTGGTTGCATTAAACCACAGCCTGTGCATTCCCCAATCAGTCTTTTGTTGAGGCTAATGAAAAACCGCATATATACTATGTTTGTTGGTAGGATATATTTTGGTACAAGCATAGATGACTTTACAAACAGGAAAGGATACAGTTGTGTCCGATGAATATTGTGCAGAAGTGCAGCAGGGCGGGGGTCCCGGGCAGCAGAAGGACACCCATCAGCAGAAGAAGCCAGGGGAGCAACCAGACGGGTAAGATCCTGAGCAGCCTCCTCTGAGCCACCTGACGACACTGCGCTGTGAACAGGGCCAGCTGGATGGCAGAGTGACCGCAGATTCGACTCGTCTCACTCCCCCCGACACAGAGGACCAGAGTATAGAGAAGAGGTGATATGATGGATGTGAGGGTGGAGAGGGACAGGAAGGCGACGGTTCCCCAGCGGCGCTCCTGACACGGTCCCACCACCAGCAGGAAGGCAACGCTGACCAGCAGAGAGGGCAGGTCATCGTGACTGAGAGCATACAGGAACACATCTGGGGAGAAGAGAGAGGAGTTAGGAGAGAAACCTGCTTTCTATGCTTTGATTTGGCTTTGATTTAAATAACTGTTATTTTCAAAGCTGCCGATTATTTTCTAATTGCTAAAAGTGTACATGTTTTGTTTTATAATAATTGCCAGGAGTGGAATAAATAAAAAACATTAATCGTTTCAGCTCTAATTTAAACATTGAATTACTATATATTTCAAAGATTCAAAGGCTTTATTGTCATATAGCTCCAGTGTAGTTGTTATAGCAACCAACATATTAACTCCCAAGCTCCTCCAACAATGCAACATATTATATATCGGACATTAGACAATAAAACAATTGTAACAATTAAATAAGAAACAGAGTAAAAAATAGTAGAATACAATAGTGCAGATTATGTTGCAAGACCATGCAGATGAAGTAAACGATATGTATTTGCATAAACCGTGCAAGCAGATAAACACAGTTACCTCTGACTCTTGGGAACTCTCCACCTGGACCCAGGCTGAGGCTGGCCTGGATTCCTCCAGCATACATCAGCAGCAGGAGAGCTGTCAGGAGACAAGTTCCCAGACAGAATCCTCCACGATCTGACCCAAACCAAAACCATACTGACAATAAACGACGAGGCATTCCTTCAGCTGTAGTTTGTCCAATTACTTGTCCTTATGTGGCATCATTCTGATAATCTGACACTGTCTGTGCTCATAACAAGAACAGCTAAAAGGTGACAAGGGTAAGCTTCAGACATAAAAGCCGATTTATGTATCAAGTGTACATGCGCATATGTTATCAAGTGGTAGCATGAGACTACATTCAGTCCCTTGTTTATCTTGTCAAATGAATCATCTCTGCCACTCACTGTATTCGTACAAAGAGTCTACGAGTGTAACTGCTATTATAAAATAACCATGTCCTCAATAATAAATGAGTAATAAATGTATTTAAATAAGAAAATGTAAGTATTTAAAGAGCTCAATGTATTTCCATTTCCTCACTAGTGCACGTCTTCTTGTTCTTTGTGTTTACTGGCAGTTGGCAAACGACAGTAAATGCACATTACTGCCACCTACTGCAAGGAATTATGTAGAATATATATATTCTTCCCGATTCTTCAAAAACAATTCTCGAAAAGTATTTGTGTTTCGTGTAGTGCAAAACAATATATTAAAATGTATTGATTATGATGTAAATATTTTGATTCCATAATGACATTATTGGCACTCTGTTGTGGAAATGTATAGATAGCCTACCAGACAACCTATGATAAATCCCAAATTAGGCAAGATGTTTGTACATTTATCTTGGCTATTATGCATTATTTATTTATTTGTATTTAATCTTTTATTTGGCAGGGACAATGCACAATAATGAACACTTAACACATTAAAATGTATCAAGCGTAACAGTGCCAGATTTAGCTTTAAACTCGTTTCCATCCGCAGTCCCTCACATAAAACATTTAAGAAAATTACATTTTACAAACATAGCAAAAACAAAATACATGATATGCAAAAAGAGCCAGAGTACACACATTGCACAAGTATTTACCACATGGCAGTACAATATAGCAGCAACGACATAAAGTGCAAGAGGAGATACGTACTAAAGTGCATTTAGCGATGATTGCACGTCTGTTTGTTTCTCAACCATTCTTTGATTTCGAACTTCTTCTGGAAAATGTTTATTTGTATGATTGTATTGATAACTGTATTGGACTGTTTGTCAGACAAAACAGCTATATGAAGATGCCACTTTTCTCCTGGTGCTTTTTAGGTATTATCAGAGGTGGGAGAAGTAGGCTACTCAGATCTGGTACTTTAATCAAAATAGAAGTACCATGGTGTGGGAATACTGTAGGAAAATGTGAAAAGTCCTGCAAAATGTTACTCAAGTAAAAGTAGAAAAGTGTTAGAATCAAAATATACTACACGTTTTTTTTCAACTTTATTTACCAATTGTGCATACATCAGAAAAAGGCACGTCTCATAAATGAATTCAAACTTAGAGAAGGAAAAAAAAACATTGTTGGGATTTTTTCCTTTTGCAACATTTAATAGATATTCTATAGTTTCATATACACATACTGGAGAGGGTTTATTCAGGGCCGTCTGTTCACGCGCATACATCTCGCGAGAGTTCGTGTTTCCTGCGAAGAGAAGAACGTTTCTCCAGCAGCTCAGCAGCAGCCAGAGTTTTCCCAGTCGTCTTGAACCAAGCACACTAAAATGGCGTCGGCTCCGGGTGAGTTACTAATTGTGATCTTTTATACAGCTTTTTGACGAATTGCGGGTATTAAACTTAACTAATTTTGAGGTTCTGCGTTATTTAAAACAGAATGTGCCGGCATTAATATTCTGTTCGGCTTATATCAGTTGAAATATCGTCTGGGTTTAGCTAGCTGCACAAGGCCTAGTCATTTTAGCTTGCGGTGTTTTCCATTTGTTGTGTCTGCACTCTTAGCTTGATGATTAACACCAGATTACTAAATTCATCGAATAGATTTTCGATGCATATGCCGAGTACTCCTCGTTGCAATAGTTAGCTTTTACTCATCGTCCTTTATTGAATGGTTTGACCGAGTTTCATCTGCGTAAATGAATGGCGACCTAGCAACGGGTCAGTGTCGCGTGCTGCTAGCATTAGCTTCTCTCAACTCGCGCGCAATTAACGTTTTGTTTATAGGCTAAACTAACCAACATGTATCTGTTTCTTTAGCAGATTACAGCACCTACAGCCAGACCACTGCACAGCAGGGGTAAGTTTTCAATTAACGCTTTAATCTGAATGAATGTGATATTTTTAAATGCGTTTGTGTGTGCCGTGATGTGAAGTAGCTAAGCACAATACTTAAGTACTTTGCTACTATGTACTTCTACCCCACTACAATTGGTACACATGGTTTACTTTTACTCCACGACATTTATGTTATACCTTTTTTAGTTACTTTACAGATTTGGACTAATGATATGAAATATAATCAACACTTAAACCACATTGGACTAATGATATGAAATATAATCAACACTTAAACCACAAGCTACACTGCAGCGTACAAAGTAATAAAAAAAAGTGCTGTATCTTTTACCAGGTGTGATAAACACATTATTGCATCAATATGTATAATATAAACATGTGGGTGTATTGCTGCGAATATAATTTCAGGAAAAAAATAAAAATAGTGCTCACCCACCAGTTGAATGGGATTCTATAACCGTGTTTGTGTTTTATAGGTATGCCTCTTATGCTGCCCAGCCCTCTCAGACCTATGGACAGTCTGCTCAGGTGAGATTCAACAGCCGAGCCTGTTTTTTTCTTGGTGCAGGGCTACTGATTTACTGTGATGGCAATGTTTCATTTTAGATTATTTAAAGACAGACTATTTATTTTTAATTTAATATACCAATATTAATCATAGCGCAACTCATGCTTGCAACATTTGGGAATTCAATAATACATTTTTTTTTTTATTATTTAACATGTAATACTATTTTTCAGCAGAGCTATGGTCAACAGGGTTATGGATCCTATGCCCAACCTGCGGCTGCTGATGCGAGCTACACCCAGACAACCCCTGCTGCTGCAGGCTACACTCAGCAACAGCAGACACAGTATGGGTCTTCATATGCCCAGCCTGCTTCAGGTCAGTTGTTAAAATAGGAGCATTTGACTAATTTTGCCTCAAGCATATTAAGGAATGTTTTTATATATACTAGAATAATTTCTAGTTGACAAATACCCTAACTCATGGTTTTAACATTTGATAGTGTTTATACTAGCCAAATAAAAGACAATATTTGTAAAATTGATTACACCACACGCTCACTTGTGGTCAAAATTTGATTTTTGAGCCATTTCGACTTGTCTGCCCATCAGAAGACTACATTGCAAGTCATTAAATGCAAGTCCTTTTCATTGTAATTTACCTTTTGGTTTGAAACAGATGTCCTTCAGTCTGGCTGTCCAAATCAGTTTTTACAAACTTGTTACATTTCAGTTGACTAACTCTTTTTATATATGTAATGCCTTCAAACATGCAATGAAATAACCTTTGGTTTTTACTATTTCTGTCCCCACAGCTGGGTATCCTGCTGCCCAGTCTACCACGCACACATACTCCCAGTCAACCCAGGGTTATGGAGCCAGTGGTTATGACAGTACTCCAGCGGCTGCTGCCCCTGCTGCCTCCCAGTCTTACGGCTCTCAGCCAGGGTATACTGCCCAGTCTGCCTACCCTGGTTATGGCCAGCAGGCTGCTCCCACTGCACCACAGAGGTATGTACCCCTCAGCTGGGAACCAATTAAAAAAAAAAACTATTTCCACACGAACATGCTCATGATTTCAATGAATGCTCTGTCTTTGTTTGTCTATCAGTTACAATGCTAGCAGCCAGCCTGCCAGTTACAACCAAAGTAGCTACTCCACGCCCGCAGCATATGGACAGCAGCAGGCAGGCTACCAGGCCCAGCAGGCGAGCTACGGCCAGCAGCAGGCCGGCTACCAGCAGCAGACCCCGCAGCAGCAAGCTCCTCCTGCTTACCCTCCCCAGACTTCGGGTTCCTATGGCCAGCCCCCGGCCAACCAGTACAGCCAGCAAGGTGGACCTCCCAGTTATAACCAGTCTAATCATTACAGTAAGCTCTGCTTTGGCTGTGTCTGTCAAATCTTCAAAAATTCAGTTCAGTTTAATGGCCTTGTGAACAAAGTTTGATGCATTCCTGTTTCTTTTTTTGTAGATAACTACAGACAGGAGGGCCAGAGTGGAGGTTCTAGTTACTCTGGCTCTGAGTCTTCGAGGTACCCAGGGTCAGGGGAACGGGGCCCGAGCAGGGATGGCTTTGATCGAGGTGGAATGATGCATCGTGGGCGTGGCGGCATGGGTCGTGGAGGCATGGGGTAAGTGTCTCTCATTAGCACCTAACTTGACATTATTATTTTGTTTCTACAGGTCCAGTGGCCAATTAGGGCAGGGCTGAGACAATGCCTGTCCCATTTGATTTAATCTAGTATAATTTGCACATCATTTTACCCTCTTATTTAAAAAAAGGCAATCATGATTTACCAGAAGTTTATGATAATAAATCATGGGTTTCCTCATTTCTGAGGTCAAATATTGGAATCTTAGTTTATGCCAAGATAAGATAGTACTTTATTGATCCCAATTTGGGACATTTTTGTAAACATGTACTGTAATTGTAGCTTTGCTCACTCGGTATCTCTCAGCCCTGTCTCTAACTAATTCAAAGGTAAGAAAAGGGTTGGTCTTTTATTTAAATGTGAAACCTGTGCATAAACATTTAGTTGGAGCAGCGTATATCATAGTCATTAGATTATGATCCAATAAAGTGTTTAGGATAACTTTAAAAATCGCATATTATTGGTCAGGGAATGTGATAGAACCATATACAAAACATTTCATCTTATTCACACACTATCAATATTCTAATGGGTTTCCTTTTACGAACAAATTAAACAGTCTCACTATCAGCCCCCTTTAAACTAGTTTCACACGAGGGTGCGTTCTACCCTAAAGACTGACACACTCACAAATGCTACAAGAAGAATGCAAGGTTGTTCCTGGAAAAGGCATTGCTCATGGTACCAGCCCCCCACCCCAAATATATCTTTAAAGATATAGGTACTCCTGCCACCCCCAATTACTGTGACTGCAATGCCGTTGCATAACATTTATTTTGAGGAGTTACAAATAGACATGGGCCTCATGCAGTATGTTCGGTTGCATTTAAAAGTGCTGTTTGGGTGAATATGCCTCCTGCCTAAGGTTTTTCCCTTTTCATTTACAAATACATTTGCTGGTGTCGTACGCTTATGGTTGGGTTTTGCAAGGCTGGCAATAAGCATTTCACCTCAATTGACTGGGTCGATAAAGGAATACAGAGAGAGATTGGATCTGTGAACCATACAGAAGTCAAAACTGCTAATGCAGTCATAGATTGCACCCTACAAAGAGAAAACTAAAATTAAGAGAACTTTTCCTAGTTTTCTAAATTTTCAGCATGTAGCTCCAACACTGGTCATAAAAGATAGGTATTTATCAGTTGACGCTAAAGTTCCTGAATCTCTTAAATGTTTTTGTGGTCCACTTCTCAATATCCATTCATGCTAAAATGTCATCCGTGATAACTTTATATTTGCATTGAGGTAAAAACAATTGCTACAATCTTCTACCTCATTCATAAAGTTGAAGTGTCACACCTCCTTACACATCTGGAGGAATACAACTAGTCTTGTGATGTTACAAGAGGGGAAACGCAATGCTTACCAAAGCTGTTTATACAGACGTACTTTATTTGTCCACTGTCTTTGTGCGGATACAGTCAATCAATGGAGTGTTGCTGTAGTGTGGTCCAGTCTGATCTAAAGAACTGCTGTCCAGGTGTCATGTACTTTTTTTTGCATCGCACAAAGGGGTGTGTCGCAGAAAGGGGTGTATCCCTCAAGACGGTTTCGCAGAAAGGGGGGTATCCCTCAAGATGGTCTCGCAGAAAGGGGTGTATCCCTCAAGACGGTCTCGCAGAAAGGGGTGTATCCCTCAAGACGGTGTCGCACAAAGGGGTGTTTCCCTCAAGACGGTGTCGCACAAAGGGGTGTATCCCTCAAGACGGTGTCGCATAAAGGGGTGTATCCCTCAAGACGGTGTCGCATAAAGGGGTGTATCCCTAAAGGGGTGTATCCCTCAAGATGGTGACGCAGAAAGGGGTGTATCCCTCAAGACGGTGACACTTAGAACTAAATTGAGTTGGTCTTGGACACATGGCGCCGGGTCAATCATTGCGCCGGCACTTCAATTTGCTCTTGAAGTGGATTAGGCATTGGAACAATTAGTTTCATTTTGACTGATATGCTCAGTAGCTGTGTACCCAACCTGAACTCTGAAAAAGAGTTCAAAGGATTTCAAAGAGAGGACAAGGGTGTTAATGTACGGAGGCTAGAGTCTACATGTGTTGGTTTGGATTGGTTATCAGCTTTGTAAGGTGAAAAAATGAAAAGCTACATTATTGTGTTCCCAAAATATCAGAGCAATCCATCTCTCATTATGACAAGTTTAATTTCTTTGGGGGAAACTTTTTTCAGAACTTAAAAGATAAAAGGTCGGACCAATGGCATGAGAATAATCGGTGGTTTTTGCAGGTGTCGATACAAAATGACCGATGTACCTTCTGGTACTCCTTTCTAAAGTATAGGGTTCTGCATGACTTTCTATATTCTGGTTTTGGCCCAGCTAATACACATTTGCACACAGACAACGTTTTTACACTTCCCATGTTATTTTATAGGGTCTCTTAATCAGAAAACTCTGCAAAGTAGACTTAATTTAAAAAAAAATAGCTCAACACATTTCATAAATAGGATTACAGCCCTAAATACACTAACATTAAGATGAGTTCATAGTTCCATTTTTATGTTAGCTTTGCACAGGTATATTCATGTTCAGGGGGGGTGTGGGCACATTTTGTCATTTTGAAATGTTTGAAATTGTTTTTGTGGTTTGGAATACAAATGTTTGATCACATTCCTTTGAACACTTTTTAACATGCTTTGTGACATTTATACCGTACAGGTAACAGTGAGAGCCATTTAAAACCACCCGTTCTCTAAAAAGTGTGTTCTGTACAGACCGCCAGCTTAAACGGCAGGAGGGAGCTAAAACAAAGATTCGGGGTCTGCCTTTTTTCAAGAACTCAGGATGGTGGCGTTTTTATAAGCATGGTGGCGTTTTTCACCTGACCGTCTTTGTTTTTTATTTCACGTAACCCTGGAACATTGTAAACATTTATTTGTTGGAGTTTTTTTTCTTGTATAATTGTATTTTATTTGCTTTGTTACCTGGTGAATATAATCACCTTGTATCTTGTGAAATTTCAGATGCATTGTGTCAATTTGATACACTTATACAAATCAGTCAGATGTAACTTTTTTTTAAGAAATGTTATCTGAGAGTTTTGTTTCTGGGTACATCTTTTTATACCATCAATGCATCTGAAATATTGTCTACCTGTGTACAAATGTTTGGGTTGTCACATTTGATAAAAGGTAGTAAATGTTTATTCATATTTTTGCACATATGTATCCACAACTAAACTGTCAAGTTGTTCTCAGCTAGCTAAATAATGACACGTAGTTAATTTTCTTATCCTCTCGATTCATTTGTGTATTTGTAATTTCGGGGAGTTTTTTAGTTGCTGTTGGGTTAGTTAGCATGTTTTGATTACTCCCTCAATCAAGCCACTTTGCTCGAGCCATGGAAGTGGCTGTAAAAGGGAAGTCGCCTTCATATCTCCATTTATTCCCCTAGCAGCGCTGGAGACAGAGGTGGCTTCAGTAAGCCCGGTGGTAAGTTAACGCGTATTACACTGGTTAGACCTTTCAAAGCCATAAACTTTTTGAGCAAAAATGCACCGAGTATTGATGTGTCTTACATTGTGGTATACAAATTTATTTACACCAACCCATCTGAAAATATTTGGTATTTGTTTTTCATTGCCTGAGACCATTTTCACTGGGGTACTTGGTATTATATCAGTCACTGCTTACAGTTTGACAAAGAGTTTTTGACAGGTTAATGGAAACAATTCCACTCAAATGTGTGTTACTGCTTTTAACAAATCACATGAGTCGATTTCCTGGTTTTTTTTTTTTGAGGGATTTCTTACTGGTCTTATTAGGCTTTTCAAATGACACACTTAACTGACAAAGGGTATGAGGTTCTTTTTTTCAATTTACCACTTGAGGGATTTGTGGTGTACCATAAGGTGCCATTTGCAACTTCCCAGTATGGCTGGCAGCGTTTATAAGGGAGTGTCTGGGTAATCTGCTGTAGTGCTCCTCAGGTGTTGTACACTGAGCTTCAGATTCACACACTGACTTTTCCCTCTGTCTCTCTCTTCCGCAACTGATGGACTACAGGACCAATGAGTGACGAGCGTGAAATGGGTGAGTTTCACTAGATCCTCAATACATTCTTATATTGTGAATACCACGTCTTGAAAGTAGCAGACGTATTACTTTTACTCAATGTTTTCATTTTCTATGTGTAGGACGCCCTGAGGAGCAGGATGACTCTGAGAACAGCACGATCTACATCACAGGATTGACCGAGAAGGCTGTCCTGGAGGAGATGGCCGAATTCTTCAAACATGTTGGCCCAATCAGGGTAAGAAACGTTCTTCACTTTACTCAGTCTTGCTGTTGGCTAAACTAATGTGCTTACTAAATTCAATACATTTTCCCCCTTTGTTCAGATTAACCGCAGACTTGGCCAGCCTGCCATTAACATTTACACCGACAAGGACTCAGGGAAGCCCAAGGGAGACGCCACCCTGTCCTATGAGGAGCCATCCTGTGCCAAAGCAGCTGTGGAGCATTTTGATGGTATGTTTGATCAACCCTGGTATGTTTTATCACCCTGGGAAAAAAATAAATGAATACTTGTGTCTTAACTACTTTATCTTAAATTGTAGGAAAGGAGTTCCAAGGCCGCAGGCTCAAAGTGTCCATGGCGCGCCGTAAGCCCATGATGGGTGGTATGAGGGGTGGCATGCCCATGAGAGACGGCATGATGGGTCGTGGAGGTAAGTGTCAGAAGTGTGTTAGGGTTTGGCATCTTTGAGAGCATGTTAACTATAGGGCCTAACTGTTGAATCCTGCTGCATAGAGAAGCTGTCCTTCTGTGGGAATTTGTCATTAGTCATCATAAAAATATAAAGAAATAACATATGGGTTCATATGATTTTAAAACTAAATGCTGAATCTTCCTCTCAGGCATGATGGGCCGTGGAGGAGACCGTGGTGGGTTCATGCCCCGTGGCGGTCCTCGTGGTATGGGCAGAGGGGGACCCACCGGAGGGAACATGCAGCAGAGAGCTGGAGACTGGGAGTGCCCAAACCCGTACGTATTCCCTCATGGTGCAGTCTCATCTCGGGTGCCTTTTTTGTACCAAAGATTAGTTTGTAATATATTTGATGGTCTGTGTTTCTAGCGGTTGCGGAAACCAGAACTTTGCCTGGCGGATGGAATGTAACCAATGCAAAGCGCCCAAGCCAGAAGGGATGGGTGGCGGCGGTGGTGGTGGTGGTGGTGGAGGCGGAGGCGGCGGCGGCCCTCCATTCCCCCCCGGCGGTGACAGAGGCAGAGGTGGGATGGGGATGCGTGGCGGCCGAGGGATGGACCGCGGAGGGCCCGCAGGAGCTGGAGGGCCCGGCGGTTTCCGTGGAGGTTGGGGAGGTGACCGTGGGGGATTCAGAGGACGAGGGGGGATGGATCGAGGAGGTTTCCGTGGGGCGGGGCGTGGAGGACCCCCCATGGACCGGATGGATCGGGGGAGAGGAAGAGGAATGGGCGGCCCACCAGGCGGCAAGATGGATATGAGGTAGGTTTGAAGTTCCTCAACCAAACCGATGTATTGCTCTTCCCATAGTGTAGTTCCAGCCCAATGAATGCAAACTGAGTGTAATATTGGTGCGAACACACGACTGACCCTCACTATCTCTCTGTTCTCTTTTAGGGACCATCGCCAGGAGCGCAGAGAGCGGCCCTACTGAAGAAAAACGTCTTGACTGTTCCTTCTGTGGAAGTTTTTTTTATTTATGATTCCATATTTTAATGGTTAAATAACTGCTTTTCATACAACCTGTGCAGTTTTATTCAACTCCTGTTTCCACTTTTTTTTTTTTTTTTAGTTTACCCATTTTATGCCACATATTGTTCTGTGCATGTTTTTGTTTTTTGCTTTTTTTTTAATATGCCCTTTAGACTTGACATTGTGTAGTAAAATGCTGTTTTTCATTCGTCCAAAATAATTGCTTCCCCTTTCCCATAACTGGCAATTGTATTATGACAAATTTGGGAAATAAAATTTTACCAATTTCATGTTTTGAGTTGTGGGCTTTACTCAACTTTACAAGATGTAAAACACGTTTTGCAGGAAGATCTTGAAAGCGGTTTTATTAATGTAGTTTTTTTTAAATGAAAAGATACTGAAGATGGTGTGTAGGAGTTGCCGATCCAAGTTTTTATGATTTTGAGATATTACAAAAAGCAGTCCCATGACTGCATGAGATTCGTTCCAAAGGTTTTAGGTTGCCTCAATAAAATCCACTTGCAAGGCTATGTACATGCCTTGGTCAAGTAACCTGAGACATTTCAGCAATTTAAATACAAACCCTGAAGAACAAATATATAAGGGTATATATTATGGTATTTTCTATTTTCTTGCATTTTACAAGTATAATTCTTTTAGAAACTACTTATTTCTGTAGATTTTCTGCATGTCTGGAAGGGGCTGCAGCAGTTTCTCTTCCTGCCAGCAGGGGGCAGCACTAAGGTTTCAGTCTGAACTGCTGCAGTTGTGACTCATGACATTGTTGGAGCCTGGGTCCTCTTACCTCAAATCAATGATGCCGTCTCCTTGGTCCCACCAGAAACCCTTTTCTGAATGAGTCTTTGCTTTCTGCTTTAAGTAACTCTGTCAGTACATGTTTGCTTCCTCCAATGACCTTACACTGCACTTAAGTCAACTCATGCTAGCAACAGCTTTGAACCAGAGACAAATGCCTTGAATGTTTTTTCTCTTTTTACTCAGTTTCCCATTTTAACTGTAGCCAGGTTTGGGTCTCATTAGTGTTAGAGCAGTATCCCTTATAAGGAAATTGAATTGAATGCTGTTATTAATCACAGATGTTTTAACATCTGGGAAACATATGACTGTTAAAGCTGTCCTACTGCTCTTTGTTTTCTTTTCATACACCTATGTAACCACTGGATAATCCTGCTTGTAGGATTCTCTTAAAATAATCCTGTGAGAAAGTATTCTTGCAGTAGCTTTACCTTTTAACCTTTTCCTTCATTATAAATAGCCGTTGGGTCATTTTCTAACAAAAACCCTCTTGCCGCTCACAGCTCCGTACATCACAAGTGGTTTTACATAATGTTGTTTTTGACATGATACAATAAGGCTCATGTTTATTGGGTTTTATTTTTTTAAAGCCCTCTTAATTGTGGGGAACTTTGTCACAGCTGACTAAAGTACTTCTCATTTGCCGAGGCCCGTTGTTCGTGTGGATTAATAGAGTGCCGAATTCTCTCTCTCTCTTTACTGACAGAAAAGCTGATTCATTCTGCCCCAGAAAATGATGTCATCAACCCCCACCTTCTCCCTCCCTGCCTCTCTTCTCCCTCTTTTTTCTCTCTATCTCTTTTCCGCCCCTTCCTTTCTTTCTCTCTCCCTCTCTTAAACAGACACATCCCTCTTTTTTAAATGAAAACAAGCCCTCCTTCTTGGCAGTGGGCTTCGCTAAAATTCAAACAATCACACATTTGGAGCGAACGTGAGCCTCTCAAATAGATTGTTAAAGCGGAAATGAAACTTTTAAAGGACGTTTAAAAATATATGAACTCCAGGGTTATTTAAATAGAGTTCAAGAGTTGAACTCAAGATGAAAATAAGGGTTTCTGTGTGTCCCAACTGCTTTCAAAATAAGGGCACATGTAGACGATTGTAATTACATATGGACAAGTTTGAAACCGCATCAGAAAACCTTTAACTTAGTTTGTAATAAAATAACCCCCAGAATACGTAGTCTAATTATGTGCTTCAAGTTTTGTCTCTAAGGTTTACACGCAGATAGCAGACTGTCTTGAGACCAGGGCAAGTTTCTTTCTGTTTTTCAAAAATGTTAACATACCATTAAAACCTGAAAAGCAGGTCTCTTTCACCCAAGTTGGACCCCCGTTTCCAACCCTAAACTGAGCTTTAAACCATTAGTATAGGCAATATTTAGAAAAGGCATGGTCATTCTTGTTTTGTCTTTTTAATTAGATAATCAGATCAATCTTTCCCTGATTGAACAGTATCAGCACTAACAGCAGCTCTGTTATCTGGACCAGTATGTGACACTTTTTCTATCATGCACACAGAAGATCATGTGCTATTGAATTAACTACTTTGTCTTGTGCTCTTTGTACAGCCTACTTAACTGTTGACTGATGCTGTCTGTCTACTGTATATCTCTCTTTATAATCCCCAACCTCCTGCTGTTTCAGAGTTTACCAGCTCTGTTTGTGCCGTGTCTTCTTAAAACCACTAATCACATATTCTTTATAAAAACCTATAGTTTTAGACAAGCTTGTAACTATCATATCTGCTTTAATCATTGTTCAGATGATGTTCTGAACCGTTTGAAGGGTAATTCTTGCACTAATCAGAGTTGGTCTCATGATGCCAAGCTTTATTGGCCTTTAGCACTTCACACAGAGACATCATTATTGAGACTATGAAGCCTGTTTTTGTGTTATTCGGAGTAAAAACTGATAACAAATATATATTCTTACTTAGGAAAAGAGCCTTAATATCCAGTGCAACACCAAGATGAACCCATGAATGAAAAACGACCATGAGGTTGAATAAATAAATACCCCTGACAGTATTGTGCTCTACTAAAAGTGCTCTTCCACATTTATTTGACACTTGTAACTTTGCAGATTCAGACACATGTTGAACAAATAAAACAGCTGTATTGTTATAGATTAACTCAGCAGTAGCTATATAAATGAGTCTGCAGTGGTGTAAAGTAACTAAGTAGATTTACTCAAGTACTGTATTTTGGCAAAATTTTGAGAGACTTTTTTCAATTTTTGTACTCCCTGCTGAAAATATCAGCATAGACCAGCTTAATATGGTTGCTGGTTTTAGCTGGTGTTAGGCTGGTTTAGTTGGTTTACCAGGCTGGAAATGCTGGCCAGGCTGTTCTTGCTATACTAACAAACCTGACCAGCTAAATTGATCTAAACTGTTTTTGTCAGCAGGGCTTCTACACCTAAAAAAGTGTATTTTTACTCCATTACATTTATCAAATACTTTTAGTTACTTGGCAGATTGTGTCTAATGATGAGAAATATAATCAACACTTAAATAAGACTTTAGTTACAACTGGAGTATTATTATAATCAAAGCATTTAATATATTGTTCTGAATTGGGGACAATATGCTTAATGAGTACTTTTACTAACATGCTGATACCTTGGTAGCTACTTTTACTTGAGTAACATTTGATTGCAGGACATGTATTATAACACATTCCTACACTCATGTACAAGAGTACTTCTCCCAGCTCTGTTATAGATTCACTCTAGTAGCTATATAAGGTATCCTGCTTCTATCCCCGTTTACACAGTGTTTCCTGACTTGGGAAACATGGGGTTAAGTTTCCTCTGTCGAGCGTTGATCCCTCATAATGGGATGTGCCACCGAGTCGCTCTGCTGGTCTAAGCTACAGCAGGTCAACATATTCAGCGCAAGAGGCGGGCCCATTTGCTGGGAAGATGAGCTGTGGACTCAGTGCTGCTCCGTGATTTCATCGAAGAGGAGCTCTCTGACCGCCTCACACACAGACATGGTGACACGTGGATTTCTGCGAGTGAGAGGAGCCTCCGTTCAGCGGGAGGATTAACAGGTCGTCGCATGGGTGTGTATCGGCGTCCCGGGACACGGCAATGCGCTCTTTAAAGGAAACGGGTTTCCCAGACATCCGGAAAACGCATCCATGCGCCACGGCTAGTCCGCATCCCGATATGCCTCTGACAACACAAAGCCTGGGTCCAAGGAACTCCCATAAGAAACCACACATGCAAATCGGCATGGGTGCGTCAACACGGTTAATTCGCTATATTTGCGGATGAAGGCGTTGGAGCTGTGCAATGAGACAATCGGGAATTGTCAAGTAGACTTTATTGATAGGCTGCGTAATTCGACAATATGGCTGATCAGAGCAACATCCAGTCCGCCGCCTCCAAGAGTATCCGGCCTTTTAAATCCAGCGAGGAGTACCTGTACGCCATGAAGGAGGATCTGGCGGAATGGCTGAACACCCTCTATGATCTGGATATCTCTGCAGATTCCTTCATGGAGGGGCTGGGGACCGGCTGTGCTCTGTGTCGGCACGCCAACAACGTGAACCGCGCCGCGCAGGACTTCCAGCTGGAGTACCCGGAGGCTGCTCACTCCATGAAGCTGCCCTCCAAAGATGTGGGCTTCCAGTCACGCAATGTGGTCGCCGGCTCGTTTGTGGCGCGGGATAACGTGTCCAACTTCATCAGCTGGTGCAGGCAGGAGCTCTGGATCAAGGACGTCCTCATGTTTGAGACCAACGACCTGGTGGAGAGATGCAACGAGAAGAATTTTGTTCTGTGTCTGCTCGAGGTGGCGCGACGCGGGGCCAAGTTCGGCATGTTGGCCCCCATGTTGATCCAGCTGGAGGAGGAGATCGAGGAGGAGATCCGGGACCAGGAGAGCCTGCGGATCGATGTCGAGGAGCCGGCTGAGCAGAGCCCGCCCAGCAGGTGCTTCAGTCGGAAGGAGAGCAGTCAGAGTAGCAGTCTGAGTGTGGAGCAAGAAGAGGAGCCGGAGCCAGAGCCCATCATCTGGCCGCAGAAGAGGGTGCTGTGTGACATGAGAAACTTGGATGAGTTGGTAAGTTGAAAAGATAAAAACACAAGCCTCTGTATGGTATTACCTGGTTTAATTATCCTGAATAGTTGCCTTCATAAAATGTATGAATAATAACTACATTATGAATCATGAAAGTCCTCTTAGATAATTTGATGATCTGACAGCTTAATTTCCTGACCATTCAATTATCACCTCGTGTGAAATAGTAGCCCACTAAAGATTCAGTCAGAAGTAGGTTTCAGCCGGTGTGTTTTGTGTGGTGTTGACATAATGAGGCATCAGATAGAAGACCAAGTTCTCCAACAGTAAAACACAAAAGTGTCAAAAGTGAAGCAGCCTCTCAGAAAATATCACATCAGTGCTACGAAGAAGGAAGGCGCCTTATAGATTCCCTGCGGTGTGGGTGTGCATCGTAACTTTGTTTTGAACTGTGCTGGTAAATTCCTGCTGCACCTGTAGGGTCGGCGTGTGTTTGACACCCAAATTCTTTGATTCTTATCTGAAAGGTCACAGGTCACCTCTGTCACATTTCTCCTGCATTCTTGAAGAAAATGTCCACTGAAATGTCCACAATCATCTTCGGCCTCTTTCATTTAGCCTGTCCATCAAGAAGAATCAATACCACATCCTGCCGGCGAAGGAAGATTCCTAATCGTGTCCTGCTTCTGCAGCTTCTTTTTCATCACCACTAGAAATGTCCCTTTTGGCAGTTTGTAGTTAATACATCTCCTATTCTATCGAGCTCTTGTCATGTGTCCTGCTGAACTGGCTGGCCTTTGCCAGGGCGCCTGACACTTCACATTAGAGAAGAAAATGTCTTGTCAGGGTAAAGCTAATGAGCAGGCAGACAGACCAGTGGTAACATGTGGGGGAGAAGTTGATATTTTCCTGTTGATGGAGAGAACAATGTCTGTCTTTGGCACCAATGCTGTGAGGGACAGCGGAGAGGGAGGGTGGGGACAGTCACACTCACACTGTCTCAGGCAGCCGAGCACAGCGGCTTCAGTGTGACCTCCGCAGACAGAAATAGGAGAGCATGTGGAGGAGGATGTGCGCTGTTCGTAGTCCAGACTGTCTGAGTCCCAACACTCATATGACTGAGGATTAAACCAGGCAGCTGCATTTTTAGGACAGAAAATCACAGAGCGTATTCCTGTGTCTGCTTTTCTGTCACTCCCACTGTCACATCCCTCAGCAGTCAGACAGTGACCGACAGAAACGTTTGACTTGACAGATTTGGGCAATGGCGTTCCCAGTCATCATGTGTCTGGTGAATTCAATCTCTACCATCGACCCTGTCAACATGAGAATATTGCTAACATGCAAGCTGCGCAGAACAGCCCACATCAGCAACATGAGGCTCTTCAAACGAGAAACCACAGAGGTACTGAGATGAGAGGAAGCAATATCAAAATAGTACAGGCGTGGTTGTTCCAACACATCCCATCGAATGGCTTCAGCTGTTTGTGGCCCATTTGTTTTTTATAGGCCAAGGCATATTTCGCTGTACACTTCTTAAAGGGATAGTTTGGTTTTAGTGAAGTAGGGTTGTATGAGGTACTTAACCATAGTCAGTCTGTTACTATTGAGTTACTACAGTATTATTATTAGTCGATGGTGGACAGCACAACCACAGTTTGGAGAAAAAGAGTACTGGGGTGGGAGCAAATTATTGTACTGCTGCAGCAACTAAACATATTCTAACTAAACTAAAACAGCTTGTTGATGTTATTGTATGGCGCTGGGGAATCCAAGCTAACACCAAAGTCAGAAACTAACTAATTGAGGAAGGGAGGTATCATGTTTTTATCAGTTGATTTTGGTGACTTTCAAGAGAGGGTATAGATAACAGCTTTAGTTCCTGGTCAGAAGAGGCTCTCGGACAACATGGTAACTGATTTGGATATTTCATGTGGTTTTACTACGTTCTGCAGCTGCCCCAGTCCACAGCTGTACATTGCTCCTGTCTGTTTCTCTAAACTGGGGCAAGCCAGCCAACATCTACTGCAGTTAACACTGACTATGGAAGTACCTCCAGTCCGGTTTTCTATAAATTGTTTTATAAACATCTGCTCAATCAGCTCATGTCTTGCCTCAAGACACAATACCTCTCTATTGCTCTGTCTCATTAGTCACAAGTTCATCCTGCAGAACCTCTTTCTATGTATTTCTGTCTTAAAGGAGATTAGCGTTGGGTTATAGGAACCTCATTGCTAGTACTCATACGTTTCTGACAGGGAGGGAGGGTAAGAAAGGTAAAGGGCTTAGTTGTATTGGTCCACAGCTGTGACACCAGACTGTGAGTCCACTGCCCTCCGTCAAGCAGACAGAGATTTCAATACACTTCAATCAGACGCTTTGTTCCTGCAGCAACCAAGCAGATTACATATCAAGGATAGTTTGACCCTTTTTTATATTTTAGTTAACTGATTTTCTCTGTAGAAAATGTGTTGACAATTCATGATTTAATTTTTAATATAATATACATATTTGTTCAACCTGTTTATCAACTGCCTCTCTATTTTTAACCCATATTATCATTAAAGAACATGTCATCATTTGATTACCATTAACTAAGATGTGCACAGCAGCCTTAGTTTTCTTTACAAAATCCTGAATGTGAGGAAACAGATGGTTAGGGAAAGCCTCTTCCTACGATCAGCAAGAACGCAAAGTATTGGTATTCATAGTAATGCGTTAATCAGATTTCGGAGTTGCATAGCTCGACTAATTCTTGTGTACCATCTTCAAAAAGTTTGCCATTAGTTTCTTGTGCAGCTCAGAGAGTCTTAATGAGATTAAAGCAAATGTATCTTCTTTTCTAAGTTGTTTTGGTACCTGGATGATCAAGGTAATCTTCTTGCTTACTTCATCAAGACAATACAAGTGTAATTATAATAGGATTACAGTGTGTATCGTAACAGTCTGATTACAGGCAGCAGGGTTATTTTAAGTGCAAGTCCCTATTAGGACATGGCCATTCAATAAACACAGTCAAAATGTGTCACAAATATTGCATGATTTGTCATCATTACCCTCTGCTTATGTAACAGTAAAGTGACTCATTAAACACCTAATGCAAACAGTTGATTTGTCACGACAACTATCTGCTTGCCACACTAGGTATTTAATAAGGAAGCTGTAGTCTATCCTGGTTAAAACACGACATTATGTAAACACTCACCCACACAGTCTTCCACTGATCTGCCACTACGTGTTATTATTACTCATATCACCGCGGGATGGTTTTCCACAGATAAATTGAGGAAGTGACCGGCCGCTCATCTCCTTCATCATAGATTGAGTCATGATAGATGTTTTTTCCCACTCCTGGAGGTGTTCATATTACTATCTCAGTTGTGGCAAAGACAGCAGCTGGGTCACTTTGCTATATGTCCACATCAAGTTTATCCTTTGCATTAGGGGGATTTTCCATATCACCACTAGACAGGGATTATGACTTGATTGGATATGTATTTTCCTATATGCTGCAGGCATTATAATGTAAAGAAACACGGTCATCTACCAACACAAATGACTGAAAGAATATTTGTGTAGGTTTTGTAATTAGGCCCTGGGCACAGACACAGCTATACAAGGTGACATACATGTGATCATTGAAATTCGACTAACTGACCCCTTAATGCACATTATGATTGTTGACATATTTACTGCATGCATAAGCATCTATACAATACAATATTGGAGCTAATAAACAACAGGCCATCGGAGCTTCACAGCCTTCCTTCACTCACATCCTTCATCCTTTTTCTTGCTCGTCATATGAACTGCTTCGTGTCTCTTCCCACCCCAGGCTTCAACATTTAGCCCGTGTTTAGGTCATATATGTGCGAGCCATCATTCCCATCCCCCACACGTGTCTCCGCCAGAGATGATAAAGCAAAGAGCACAACAGTATGTCTTGTTGGTGGCATTGAAAGGGGACATATGAATAGAGGGCCACTGTTGACAGCGAGGCAATCGAAGGCTGACGACTCAATCAAAGACTTGGGATGGAGACACCAGCAGGGCAAAGGGGGGGGGGGGGGGGGGGGTAATAAAGAGGGGAAATGTGTGTATTATGCCAGGCCGCTCCATTAACCTCATGGTCCAATTCATGCATTCAGGGAATAAAAAAAAGAAGAGTAGACAACAGATAGTGTGCCTAGAGTGACTTCACTGTACACTCTGTTAAACCTGACTGGGATGATGTGACTCTGGGAGGGAGAGCTACAGTAGAGAGGGGAGCTAGAGTGAGAGAGAAAAGTAGGTCATCGTGCTCTGCGTTGGGCCACATGAGTACGCTTTGCTGAGGCAGCATGGCATCCTTCACTGTTCCTCCCTCCTGGGTTACATGCACTCATGTTTTTAGGGGTTTAGTATTTGAGAGGGTTTTTTCATTTTACCCTCTGGAAAAACTGAAACTGTAATTAAATGTATTATCTCACAGCTTCTTATAGCTCACAGTTTCTTATGTTGCTTTGATAACTGGACACTTTTTCATTCAAATATCTCTATAAAGTGTCCTCACACAGCTCCTTGTACAGTGATATTAATTTAATTAGCTATTTATTGCACACTCAATGTTAACAATATCATACTTTTATATTTTGTTAGATGTAATCAACCCTTCATAGTGTATATTTGACAGATAGTCTTACTATATCTATATATATATATATATATATATATATATATATATATATATATATATCCTTCACTGTCCTTATGTATATATTTCACTTTTAAGTTGTTATTTGGAGACGTTTATATTTTATGTTTATTGGTTTTTATTTCATACTCCTTTTCATCTTCACATTGTGTGCAATGACTTACATGTTTACATGCTGCTGTGATGAAAACAAATCCCAAATTGGGATCAATAAAGTATATATCTTATCTTATCTTATTGTGCCAACACATTTCACATAACTGTATTAGGCTAGTTGAAAGCAATAATATTAGGTTCAATGTTCAAGGTTCAAGGTTCTTTATTGTCAAACTAACATAGCTACAGAGTAATTATGTCGTTGAAAATCTTAGGTCACAGGCTTCTCTAAAAATGCAAAACAACAATACAGATAAGCAGACAATATTAACCAATATTAAAATATACTATATGAAAGGTAATACAAAAAGAAATAAATGTTTTTTAAGTGGAACAGTGCAATACGAGTCTTTATAAAACGGACAAGTCAAATCAAGCAATCTGATTGGTTCTTAGCCGTGATATACTGAGCGCATACCACGGGTAGAATTGTAAGTTACTTTTCACAACAAGTCAGTATCCCTCCGCGTCTGAGAAAAACAGTATACCGTTGGGCTGAAAAGCCAGTTTGCTTTTCATACTGGAACAAGAAAGCAGCGGAGAAGTAACGGGGCAGAAGCCCTCCTTTTTGACACAGCGGTCCAGACATAGACATCAAACGGCAAAACATATTCAGTGTGCAGTTCCTTTGGCATTAGGGCAGGGATATCTAGATACTTTTGACGGTTTAACATAATGAATTGTGCTACTTTTAAAGCAAGCAACGATGTTTTCAAATCTATAATCAAAGAGGTCCGCAAACACGCTATCGACCAATCAGATTGCTTGATTTTGACTTGTCAGTTTTATAAATATATTTAAATTTCTTCCGTTACGAAACAAATTTACAAAGCATAAAATGGAAACATTTAAGATTAACTTCGACCTCCGGGGGGGGTCTTACTATAGTATTGAAGAGTGGATTGAGCAGTGCCTATCTCCAGGGGAAAAAAGCACCTAAACTACGACATGCAGAGCTACGTGAAGAGCAGGTAGACCAACTGGAAAAGTACCACCATTCAAAAGCTTTCTGATGCGGGTCTTGAAACAAAGCAGAGAAATTATGACCGTTAGTGGCCACAGGTGCAAAAGCTCTCTCCAGAGCTACTGGAAGCCCAATCTCGGGGACCGGAGAAAGTGGAGCAATATTCTCGCCACGCCAAGCAACAGCCTCGACCAACCTCAACCTATACAAGTGACCACGTAAGCAATGCTACTGATGCTGGACAGTTTTTCAGTGGATGCACAATAAACAGCAACATACACATTAATGTAAATAAACAGCCAAATAATGGATCAACGCTCTCTGTCTAATATGTTCGCTTGCTGTTAGTGTTGTTGCATAGCAACCACCTTGCACTATGTTTTGTGTAGAAGGCAACGGAGGGACTATTTTATTTTGAACATCATTATTTACGAATAAAAACTATTTAAATTAGAGTGTGTATTTTTCTTTCATATTGCCACACTTGGTAACCGTTTTATAAAAGCAATAGCTCACTTCAGGCCGTGATATATGCTCATTATATCACAGCTAAGGGGTTTGTCGACCCTCCGCTTCGCGTCGGGCCGAACCACCCCCCCTAGCTGTGATATAATGAGCATATACCACGGCCTGTCGTGAGCTATTGCTTAAATATACAAGGACCTTAACCTTCATATCATTGCTTTCAACTAACCTAATACAGTTATGTGAAATCTGTTGACATAATACATATAATTAAAGTCAAGGTTTCAGTTTTTTCAGTGTATAGGCTTTGCTCGGAAACACTGAACACCAGATCTCACTCCTCATCCTTATTTCCCGTTATGCGGGAAACAGCTGACTCTGCTTAGATATTGCCCTCTCTAAGTCGTTACATTGCATTTGATTCTCTCTCCTGATCGTTTTGCGCGATTATCATTTAATATTGTGTTTATCCGAACAGGCTTTTGTCTGTGTGGGTTGTCTTGTTATTTTCTGCCCCTGCCTGCAGCCCCCTCATGCTGGTCTCAGGTGGAGACTGTCAGGATGGGAAGAGAGCGAGGAGGCATCCATCTCTCTAACCTCGACCGTCACCAGGAGAAGTGTTGAGTGTTTCTGAGCCTCATCAAAACAAACCCACACATGACTTAGACGCTGGCTGATATTTAACTTCCTGTGCCGGGTGATTACACTGCGGTCTGACTGGAGCAGATGAATAATAGAGTTATGCGCCTCTCAGTCCTTGATGTCCATTAGATTCATGTAACCTCCCTGCACCCCATAGGGCAGTTTGTCATGTGGCCAGGAGACAGGGATCAATGTTCAGGGAATGGTTTGACTTGAAGAGGAGGATGAGGCCAGAATGATGTCATTTTTCACCCTGATTAAACACACACCATAGATTATTAAAAACATATAATGTATTGATTTTGAACAGATAAAGAAATAGTTAAGGCTGACAGGCTGGTTTTTTTTTTGGTCAGAGCCAGGCTAGCTGTCTCCTCTGTGTCTTCTCTTGGTATCGGGGTGTTATTGATCTTCTGATCTAACTCTCAGCTGGAAAGAAGGCAACATATTTCTAAAAAAATTTCGCTAATGCATTCTCGTTTTATAATATTCTGCCTAGTCTCGCAGGGGAAGGTTTCTGGCGATAACCGACACGCCTGATCCTGAGGCATTAATCTGTCTGATCTCTCCTTGTTTGGCCTGTTGAACCAGCATGCTAACAGTCTGTAAATACATATGTCCCTGATCTCTACAGTTTGTCCTCGCAGGCTACAGGCCCACCATAATCAGGACTCATTTTGCCGCCTCACTGCACCCCCCAGGTTGCTTAAAGAGATCATCTGTTTTTTTTCAATGTTCATTAGATGTTGCGTGGTTGTTCACAGATGAGTCTTTCATGCAGGATGTCAGGACAGGGTTTTAATTTAAGGGTAGAGTCTGATACAGTATGTGTCTGTTTCAGTGTGCGATCACAGGCTTTAGGAATGCTTAGTGGTGAAGCAATAACCCCTCAGAAACTCTCCCTCCTACCAGGCAAGCGCCCACAGTGTTTTCTTGTCTCTCTTTGCTTATCTGATGGCGAGGGTGTGTTATCTTGGGAAGTTTCCAGTCATGACACGAGATCCTCAGGCTAACAAGATAATCCAAGAGAAGAGGCTTGTTGTCAGTTTTGGAATTCGCCTTGGATGCACCAAGCGCCAAATCCTCCCAATTTCCTTTAAAAAGAAGATTTGTATTTCATCGCAAAGCCTGCAGTTGTCTCTCAGGCGGCACAGGAGTCTTATCCTGGAAACACCCTCGCGTTAATTCCTTTGGAGTGAGGTGTTTTGATGTTTAATTTTTATTGTTGGAGTTTGCCAATACTTATCCATTGCATGACAATCATAAAAGAAGCCTGTTACCGCAGGCCGGCACACCTTTGTTTGATGAGTGCAAACTGTGCGGTCGCACTTTGTTTGCTGACTCACGAGGAGAACAGACATGTAAATGAATGTGAGGCTTCTTGGAGTATATTTATGAAATGTATCCCAGCCTGTAAACCCAAAACAAGAAAACTAAAACAAGAACTACAGTTTGTGTGTTCACATAATAACAACCTTTAAACTCCTATCATTCAAGCAAATCTTCTTTTAAGAGTGCATATTGGCAACCTTTTACAAGCCTCTGTTCTGATGCTGTTATAGTGTGGCATGTAAGTCCATATTTCAAAATCAGTCAAGACAATGGGAAATAAAACCTAAACATTTTTATCTCCCCCTCCCATTTCCTCTCCTCATCCCCAGGGCTTGCCCAGCCTTCAGTCTCTTCCTTGAATGGCTCTTCAGATGTTTGCAGGTCAGGAAGGAAAGGAATGTGTTGACTCACAGATATGATGGGATGTGAGCAGGGGGATCATTAACGCAATATGCACTGTATGTTCTTCCACATGTAACAACTTAAAGACAAAACCCGGCTGCTCCATTCAAAGGGAATCTCGATTTATAACCAAAGTGCTTCCAGGCTAAAACATCTCCACATTCCTATCTCAAGATAGATACGGCAGAGTCTCAGATTAGGGGCGCACCGTGGATTGTGTCGCATTGCCTTTCTTTTCCTGCTCAAACATCTGCAGCTCTAGCTGAATGCATCACTCATGTGACCAAAAATGCATCCATAATTCATCCTTCAATTTTTTTCGCAGTGTTACAGCGCCACTTCCGCATGCTTCCCGTGTGACCTTGTCTCCCTCCTCCCCTCCTATCTCATTTTGGTGTGTGTGTGTGTGTGTGTGTGTGTGTGTGTGTGTGTGTGTGTGTGTGTGTGTGTGTGTGTGTGTGTGTGTGTGTGTGTGTGTGTGTGTTTTGGTTTCAGTGTGTCTTACTGTATCCATTGTTGATACAGAGAACACATGGGAAGTGTACACATTTCATGTCAAAGGCTCCGCAGAGTAAATATTTCAAATGCCAGTGCTGCTATTGATTATGTTTTTATTAAATCCCTTCATGGTTGGACTGCACATCCTGCTCAGTGTTTGCTATGAGACACACGAGTCCTTCACCTTCTCTCTGGAGGAAACAATGACCTCAGCTGAACGGCTCTGGGGGAGGTTTTTTGGAAGTGAGAGAAAAGGCTTTACTATAGCGAGAATGAAAAAAAGGAGTACAGTCGAAAGGGAAGGGTAAGGCTATGTGTGTGTCTGTTGCCATAGCAATCTTTCCATTAAGTCACTGGCCGGGGTTTTTCCAAACATAGCTCGTCCACCTACTGACTGAGTGAAAGAGCGGAGAGAAAGAGACTGAGCAAGCAGATGTAGAAAATGTAAGCAAAACAAAGAAAGAGAAACATTTAGGGCCGGTCAGCGAGTGCTCGGCGGAGAATAACGGCTGAGAGACAACAAAGAGGGAGAACAGAGAGGCAGGTGAGGGGCTTAGCGCTGGTTCCTCCCTCTTTAATCAGCATGGAGAAGAACGAGGGGTGCTGTTTAAAGGAAATAACAAGGTGACTCTGTAATCTTCTGAATACACGATAATGTAGGTGTTATAGGCCACCATGCTCATCCACACAATACATGCAGACCATGTGCCTCCAGCCCTGCACACAGCAGATAAGGCTGGGAGCTCACATTTTCCTCTAAAATATCATTTGATCACTTAAATATCAATAGAATATATTCCCCTCCCCGTGGTAATGGCCGCCCGTACACACACAATAATGGTTATTTATCCTCTCTTCTTGTGCCTTCCTCTATCCGCTTTGCAGCTTTACTTTCTCTCCCTCCGGCTCGACAAGTGCTCATACGCCTTTGTCTGAGAGACACGCCAAGAAAAACATCAAAGTTGTCCAATCCTGTGAGAGCCCGAGCCTGTGCAACACAGGCGGATCTGGCTCCACCCTGCAGTTGTGTGTGTGCCTAATAAGCACCCCTGACCACAGCCAGAGCACTGACTCTCTCGATTCAAAACCCAGCTGGCAGCGCGGCCTGCTGACATCATCAGCACCAGACTGGGCTCTGAGCGCCTTCGCTCCTCGGCTTATGATGTCACAACCAGAACATCATGTAACAGCCCCAGAGAGGGAGAGCCTACATTAGCATGTCCACATATGTATTTTGGTGCTTTTGTGACCCTTTGCGGTGAAGTAAAGAACCAAAGTGTTCTGGAGGGATGAGATGAAGGCTTTTAATGTGGTGAGAGAGAGCGGGGCGGGGCTAGCTAACACCCAGTGGGTGCTTGGAGAGAAAGGTTTGAAGGATGATGACACACAAAACATCCACTCTCATACACTCAGGCCACAGAGACTGCTCATTTCTCACTCTGTAAAACACTGTTATTGTGTTGTTGACACACAGGCCCAGATATGTGTGACTAAACTGACCCGGAGTACAGGAAGGGAGCACTGTCAGATCCCTTGTCGAATGAGTGTGTGTGTGTGTGTGTCATATTTGTCTGCTGTGTGTGTTAAACTGATTGTCTTTTGTTCTCCTCAGGTGCGTGAGATTCTGGGTCGGTGTTCCTGTCCAGCTCAGTTTCCTATGATCAAGGTGTCGGAGGGGAAGTACAAAGTGGGAGACTCCAGTGCGCTGATCTTCATCAGGGTAGGTCCTCACCATCACGATCAGAAATATCTGTCACTGTGAGCCATGAGACTTGTCTTTGTGGTCACTTTTTAACGGTCATATATTTAGCTAAACCAGAAAAAATATGGGTGGATTATATTATTAGTTAGTATGCGTTAATCATCAGGCAAACACCGAAAAGTAAAGCAAGTTCCTACTCCCCTACTTTGGAATACACCCGTCTTCGAACTCGGTATTTTTCAACTTTCTTTGTCATAATTATAATGATTTTCTCACCCTGTTAATTTTTTAATCTGGTAACAATATAGCATCACAAAGAAAGACAGTTATTGTATACGTTGTTAACAAGCCCATCACATTATATGGAAGACAGAAGGAACAAATGAATAAATATACCCCAAACAGAGAACCTCAGTTTCAGTTTCAAACTTTGACTTTTAAAACAACACCCACTACTATCTTGATCTTGATGTTCTTTATTCTACAGCGAAACCTTAGAAAGACCTTTTTTGATCAAAGCGTGTTAGTGTTCATGTTGATTAAAAGAGAACTGAGTTTTGTTCTTCTTTCTATGTGGGTTATAGTTACTCAGCACTTGCCAAATATTGATGTGTGGTGTTCTCCCTTTAAATTGTATCTCCAGTCTGATTTTTCTGATTGTTTGTATTTCTTTCCCCCTTCTTTGATTCAACGTTGCTAGATCTGTCAAAAATGTTTACAGAAATGTTTACCTGATTCTTTCAGTTTTACATGCTAAGCTAAATCGCTACTTTGGCAAATGACACAGAAGGCTTTGAGGCCTGCAGTAATTGCATGGAACCATACGGTGTTGGCATATGGCATCCTATGTTGTTTCAAGCAGAGTTATTATGCAACAGATAAATCAGTCGGAGCCCAGAGACATGTACTGTAGACTCTGTAACAGCATTGTGATACATCTCCGTCATGTGGGTGTTTAGAAACTAGCCCACTCACAGGACTGTACTTTTTCCACTGAGACACAATTAGAGCTTTAGGTCATTTCCTGGGTTGGCCCTTATCTTGCCTGTTTCTGCCTGACTGTTTGTCTCAGATTCAGCCTAAGAGCTGCCACCGTATCCACTTCAGGTCTCACAGGAAAACCTCACTGCTGGAAAACAGGGATCGATTTGGTTTCACTTACCTAAAATATTCCCCAGCCACAGTAATCTACTCGCAGGTTGTCTGAGTTTACATTATATGTCTGCAATTTTAATGTTTCTCTACTTTTAGTGGCACCGATGTTTTAGACAGAGGATGTGAGATAATGGATGGCACGCCCCAATCTAGGAAAGCTTTTTCCTTTACATTATCAAAGGTCTGATGTCTACTGAATATACATAGGACTCACTGTAAGGGACTGTAGAGATGTTTGGATTTGAGTCTTGAAATGTAAGAGCTTCCCCAACCTAAATTATATTAATTTCTGCATCACTGAAAAGTTAGTTTGACCACAGATAACTACATAGGCAAATCCTAAATAATTTAAAATGGAATAATCTCCAAAAGTCATAATTAAGTTTTCTAAAAAGCTGACAAAGCACACATTAGCACTGTAATTAGCCATTTCAAAACAAATAGCAAACACAATAAAATTATTATTATTTTTCTTATTTTTCAAAAACGATGTACGTAATAGGAGTTTTGCCTTCTGTCATGCTGCAGACTAAAGTGCTCGATGGTGGCGAATCATGGCGAATCAAGTATTGAAACATACACAGGATTATTCTGCTCCGCATTTCCTTTATTATAATTGTATGTCATTAATTCACATTCGTGAGCATTTTACGAGCACAAAAGCCGTCATCATGGGCTGTTAAATTATTCCTGAGAGGGGATGTGGCGCAGTGGGTTGTGTGTAGGTGTTCGGAACAGGGGGTCAAACCCCACTGCAGTCAGCATGTCGTTGTGTCCCTGAGACACTTCACCCCAAATTGCTCCTGTTGTGATTTTCCACAGTATTGAGTATGTAAGTTGCTTTGGATAAAAGCGTCTAACATGTAATGTAATGGATGTATGACATTTGATAAGAGGAACATTTCCCCTTAGCAAAATAAAAATACATTACCTCTCCTCCCTCCTGTAGTCCCTAAGATGGATTGTGAAGTGTTTAATCATTCTGGGGCCTCCTGCCTGCCTGTGTACATCCCTTTAATAGGATACACATATTGAAATGTGTCTGTTTGCAGTGTGTGTGTCTGGTGCCTCGGCCCGTCAGATTAGCTTTCCTCACAACGTCTCGGCCCTCTCTTGATTTCTCACTTGGGGTGACATTGATTATATACATGCCCGAGCAGCTCCGATTGCAGCCAACACACTTCCCTTTTTCTTCAGAGGGTAGGAAGCAGGCAGCCGTTTTTTGAAGGCCAACAAAATCCTATTCAGCCACCAAAGCTCTGACATGCTCTCGGACTGAACGAGGGGATGAAGCGCAGAAAGCAAATGCTGGATCCGGCAGTTTGAACACAGGGGGGGGAGTTAATAAGGCGTCTTTGTCCCCGGGGGGGCCGCTCCCCAGAGGGAGGAGATGCCTTCAGTCGTGGGGCACATGAGCTGAAATGAATCATGAGCTTAATTTTTTAGCTCACCACCAAAATGTAAGAAGAAATCGGTTCAACACGCCCCCGCAATGATGACAAGAAGCCTCTCTGTTCGCTGTTGCCATAGAAACAGGGATAGGGTCTGCACTGAAGACTGTGATACCCCTTCAGTGGTTGTGAAATTAGGCAGCTAAGCAGATCTTAAGTGGAACATGGTCCCAAAACATCTATTTAGCCTCCTCATTAAATATGAAATGAATAATATGCTCGTTGGATATGAAAACATGATGAGGAATGCAATAAAACAAAAATGTAACCATGCAGCATTTTAAGACCGTAGGTAATTATCTTTATAGTCATGCAATCATCCCACTCCTGTTACACAAAGACGTTTGTTTATTCTGGTTCTCAGTAGCTGTTACTATCACGATGGTTACCCCTCCTACAAATTCAACAGTAACAAACTCATTAACAGGATATGAAGCTCTATATGTGTCAAAACAGCACCTCTGTTATAGTATTCTGTTCCAACAAACTAAAATACGTGTTCACAGAGAGAATCAGAAGTGACAGCAGATGCATTCTCTATTATTGAAAAGTGTTGAAGACGGTTAATTCCAGATACAATGGACATTTACAAAATGAAAAAGATAACGGCATATGTTAACCCTTAGATGCACGAGTGACTGAACCCTACACTCTTCCATAAGTGGGTCAAAAAGGACCCGTATTAGAATAATATGTGTTTTTATGCCATATTTGTCATTTTGGTTAAGAAAAATCACTTGTATAATATTTAGTATTATATTTTGGTTCACAATAGAAATATTTGATATTTAATTTTTCACTATTTATCATTTTAGAAAAAAAATGTACATTTAGAAAAAAAACGTTTTCCCATAGGATTCCATAGAAACAGCATGCGAGTCATTTTTGACCCACAAAAACTACAATTTCTTAAAATGTAAATTAAAATTTTGAATGGCATGATATCCAAAACATGTTTTTTGAGGAATAGCTGAAATATGAAATTATAACATTTTTTAATTACAAAGATACTTCAAGAAAACCACCTCACCGGGTCCAAAAAGACCCACTTATGCATCTAAGGGTTAATCATACATTTTAATTATTGTGTCACACCGGGATAACTAGGTTGACTTTGTAATGCCATATACACTGAACATTTTTTTTAAACGTTGACTTAAATACATTTATTATGTAAACAAATTACACATAATTGGTAAGTTGAAAGCATTTATATAACTTTTAAATAAAAATAATAGGTTAACTTCAACTTACCTAATACAACTATTTGGAACCTGTTGACAAAATACATTTAAGTAAAATCAATGTTAATCTTTTTCAGTGTAGGCCAGATATTTTCTCTCACTTCAATATCACTCCCTTCTTGTTCATACTTATCACTGTTAACAAAAAAACACTGATAACATTTTTATTTTATTTTGTTTGACGCAAATCTCGACATTTCAGACAAACTCGTCTTATGAAATCGTTGATGCTGAACGTCAATTCGGAAAAAGGTTTATTCCTCCTGTTCCGGTTGAAGCTGTTATACTTCTGCAGTATTGTATTGTGTTGTGAACATTTGACACAAGTGATAGCAGTGATGTTATGAAACTGGTGCAGCCTGGCCTTTCACTGCTGGCACTGGACGGTGAAGCAGAATCAGACAGTAAACCTGTTCCTGACATAAGGCCAGAGGAGAGTAAGCAGTTTATACTCTCAGGTCCGATAGAGATAAGCAGATCAGCTGTTTTGTCGGATTTGATGTAGTAGAGGAATACGGCTGATGAGAAGCCTTGGAGTGGATTGGTGGGGATTGTATGAGAGAGAAGGTGGGGTCAGACTTCAGATCACATGTCTGCGCCTGTAAATGTAATCCATTACAATAACTACTAACATGTAAAAAAATGTAATCAGTAACCTAATCTGGGTATCGAAATATAAAAGTAATGTATCCTGATTACTTTCTGTTACTTTCTGATTTCCACAATATCAAATGCAAGGCAAATAAAAACAAGAGAAAATCAATTGATGTTTTTTTTACTTCACAATGTAACCTTAGAAATTAAGAAACTAAGATCATTCATATACAAAAAAATAACACAAGCAGTAATAGTTTAAAAATGCTGTTTAAGCTTAATACATTAATTAAAAGCAAACTTTAGTTTTGTTTAATAAATCAGGTAAAGCATTATACATTTAAAATAAAGAAGAATTAAAGTACCCTCAATATAAATAGTTAAGAAAATTCCTTGAGCACCTCTACCTATAATATATTGATTATAACACTGTTAACCTGCTAGTCATGTCTATTTCTTAAAAGGTAACAGTAATCTGATTTACTTCATTTTTTGATGTAACTGTAATCTAATACAGTTAAACTAATGGTATCTAATAACGTAATCTCTTTACATGTAATCTGTTACTCCCCAAGCCTGGCTGTGTGTGGTTCAGTGGGAATAAACTCGGTGCCAGCCCACGCAGTATGCCATTGTGGCTTTGCCTCGCCCGCCCTCTGACACACGGGCACAACCTTTAAAACATGTGGCTGGCAGACCCTGTTACACAACTCGAGGCAGGGGGACCATCCAGGGGCCTCTCAGTTCACATCAGGCACATTGTGTTGCTTCAGTGAAGGCAAGCTTCTGCCTGGAGGGAGTGAGGCTCCTCGGTCTGAACCTGTGGATGTTGTTGGTGCTTCAAAAAGGAGAGGAGAGTAGGAAGTGACATATCCACCAACCCCCCCCTCTGCTGTATCTATCCTCCCCTCTCGGCTCCTCTCCACGGTAGCCGGGGAGCAGAGAGGACAGCAGGGGTGAGCTGTTACCATGCTAATTCACCCTGCTCCCCTCCAAAAACTCACGGGAGCCAGCTGAGAGGGAGAGAGTGTCTTTCACAGCACTTGGGCTCTTTCTTATGCTACCCTACTCTGTTTGATTGCGAGTTGGCATGACAATGAACTGCCCTCATTATGGCAGCAGCTGGGGGTGATGCGGGAGGGAGAGGCAGGGGCACAGGCAGGGGTGCATCAAGATGTTACGTAACACTGAAGACCGGCCGGCCTTCAGTAAGCTGCCCCACTTGTGGAATTTGCATTTCCATTGACTTGTGCAGTGTGTGTGGCAGCGCAGTATATGAAAAGGACTCGCTTTTTTATTTGTGCATGAATGTGGATGTCATTCTCTGTGTATCTATTGAAGCCTTGTTTTCTCTTTCTATCCCCCAGGTCCTTCGTACCCATGTGATGGTGCGTGTTGGAGGGGGCTGGGACACATTAGAGCACTATTTGGACAAGCATGACCCGTGCCGCTGTGCTGCTTTCGGTGAGGTCACTTCCTGTTCCCTGTCAGCCCCTTACAAAACCACTTCATTGTTGTGTCTCACTGTTGTATAACTCACAACTCATTTGGGATCACGACATATGATTCACCTCTGATGTAATATGTTCAGACCAAGAAACGAGAAAAGAAGAAGTAAGATTGCGTAGAAGTCTATGAGAAAAGTATCCTAATGAAGTAATATTGTGAACTGGAGTTTATGGTCTTAATTGTTAGTTTCAAGTCTTCATAAACACCACATGTTGTTCATTTAGTAAATGATAGTCCCATCTTTTAAATAGATGATGAAGCAGCGTATGCTTTACTGTAGGTCTCTACCACAGTGCTCTCTTACCTGGGTGCTCTCTGTGTTTTCGTCTTACAATATTTACCCTTTTACAGTGTTTTTTCAGTTTATGAAAGGTAGTTGTAACATTTTGGATGCCTAAAATGTTTTAGTTCTGCATTCAGTTGTACGAACTTTCCCCCCTCTCGTGTTACTTCTAAAAACAAAGATGGCATTGGCAAAAAATTATAAAAATTGCGACGCCTTAATGCTAAACTCAAGGCTTGAAAACTATACTCTACAAACCAATAGTGTAAATCCACTTCTCATATGCAGTGTGTGGTTCAGACTAGGAGCAGATACTGGCGAGGTCAACAATTTCTTGAAATACATTCTCTAAATGAGACATAGAAGCAACGGAAAATAACCATCATTTTGATATTCTGTCATTTTGCACTTTGTACTACCAGAAACAATCAGTCTTTTTCATGTGGATACCTAACCAGTATTACATCCAGCCAGTACATATAAAGGCCTCCAAACGAATGGTAAAAGTGGTGATGTCACGAGACGATCCCCTGCCCTGGACAGCTGACACTGGCTGAAATCATAATTGGTGCTACTTTTATAGACCATAGAGACGGAGTATTAGGTGACTATAGAAATATGCCTTTTGTGATCTATAAATGTTCTCCCTAAATGGTGGGATCATCTGCATCTCTACGGCCGGCTCGTATCACAAATTAGGGTCTTATCTATTTCTGGTACACTATGCTATCTGCTATTGCTATCTAAGAGCTTGATGACAAGGGTGTGTTAAGCTATGATATATATTTCTGGACCTCTTAAAGACGTTTATCCTTTGTGATTAAATTAGACAATGTTGCTACGAGGTCTGTCTTACAATACGGCACGATACGATACTATATGATAATACTTTATTGTTAGATGAATTTTTCTTCAATCGCAGAAGCTTTATTTGCAACATCAAACAAGGACAAATATTAAAACACGATACAAGGGAACAAACATTTAACAAATCATCAAAATCACTGAAGATAAAGACCCTCTATCATACCTGGGATTTAGCTCTGTATTTCATTTGAGGATCGACCGGTGCTTCAGTCTAACGTTATTAAATCCTCGGACCCTGTACCTCTGATTTGATGGTGTGTTATCAATCTATCTCCACAGCTCACCGCTACCACCAGGCTAAAGCCAGTGGCCAAGGAGGTCAGGGAGCCCACAGCAAGTCGTCCAGCGCCCACTCCTCCCGCTCCACCAGCCCAGGACCACACTGGCGAAATGATGGCATCGCCCCATACAAACCCCCCGACCGGCGCCCCCTGGAGCCCCCCTCTGCTCCGTGTGCCTCTTCCTCCTCCACACGGCCCGGTCGCTCTCAGAATCCCGCCGTCCCCCCCGCCGAGCGCGACTCCAGTGCAGCTCGACCGCTGCTCCCACGGCCGCCACGAGACCGCTCCGAACCCCGACACTTTAATCCTCTCAGGTTCGTGCGTCTAAAAAAGTAACTAAAAAAAAAAGAAGTAACTAATTACATTTAAGTACTGTACTTAAGTACAATTCTGAGGTAATTTTAACTTACTTACTTCCATTTTATGTTACTTTGTACTTCTACTCCACTGCAACAATTCAGAGTTAAATATTGGACATTCCCTTTACCAGCTTGATAAAAACATAAATGCATAAATAATCATAATCAAAACATATTATATTTATGATTCTGAAATGTCCAAATGTGCATAATGAGTACTATTAGATTTGGTACTTTAAGTATATATTGATGCTAATCATTTAAAACTTTTAAGTAACATTTTGAATCAAGAATTTTAACAGGTGGTCTAATGGATAGTGAGGTGGGCTGAAGATTGGAAGGTTGTGAGGTCAAATCCCGCCAGGAACACCACCACTAGTGTGCCCTTGAGTAAGGCTCACTAGCTAAGTAGCCCTTAGTTACTCCAGGGAGAATGTCCCTGTAATTGGTAATTGTAAGTAGCTTTGGATAAAAGCGTCAGTTAAATGAAAATGTAATGTAACATAGTATTCCTATACTTTGGTACTTTTACCTTTAATTAAGTACAAGATCTGAATACTTCTCCCACCTCTGTTGAGGTTACAATGAAGAAATCAATCTCTCAAAAGTAGCCTGGCAGGTCAACGCTCAGTAATTCCTTTAAGCCCTTTTGTGCCCACAGAGGACCAGACAGAAGACACACACACACACACACACACACACACACACACACACACACACACACACACACACACACACACACACACACACACACACACACACACACACACACACACACACACACACACACACACACACACACACACACACACACAAACTGGTTATATAGGCCTACACAACAAAAACAAATGCCAGGAAGCCGCAGATTAGACCAGAGCAGGTTAATCTAATCTCAGGTGACATTGCCTAGATAAACCCGTCAACCTACAGCACTTTCCAGTGGCTTCAATGATCAACAAACATTTACTCTCCTCTCTTTAATACCTTTACGTTAAATAAGACTATCCACTGTCTAAAGAAGGCTGCGAGCTGTTGCTAAAGCTTTTTTTCTCTTGTCATGGCCAACAGATGGTGTGAATTAGTTAGAAGCCAGTGACAAATGAAACCACAGATCATTTTTCTCTGATCTGCTTCTGAAGCGTCACATCACAGCAAGAGCAGGGGCATGTATATATAAATATATAAAGACAATCTGCCTATGTTCTACGTGTAGCTGGTAAAAGGTCAAGTTGGTCACGTAGTTTCCCTATATGTCAGAGAGTGAAGGCAGCCATTGTTTAACACAATTAAGAGATGAATGGCGGTTTGCTTTGGCTTGTCGCCAATATGTGGTTCATTTCTGTATTGAGCGATGGCTCAGACCACACGTCAAAGCAACAGCTCATTCTAATTAACCCTGTGTGGGCGGGGCATCCCATTTCAAGTGCGCCGACTAAATGAACACTAATCTGATAACTATCGCCAGACAACTGTTCACAGCTAACTAGGGAAGTAGGTCAGCAGGTGGGCTTCATAAAGGAGTGTAGGCAGGCCTGAAAATAAACATATTTAATATCTGATGATAGCTTTACAAGTACAGTGTAATTAACATTCATTCAAGGCATAATCTAGGATATAAATAAAAAACAAAACAAGACAGCATGCCGTCGTTTCTAAGTTGACTCACCCATCTTTAAATGGATGGATGGAACAATTTAAAGAAACATTTAATATATTCTACAATAATAAGTTGAGAAATATGCCAATGGCTGTTTTCTTTGATACATAGATTTACCCTGATAATATGTGACAGAGCAGTGTCTGGTTCAGTAAAGGATATTGCTATGGATTGGGTTTGGGTTTGTGGTGTTATTATGAATATACATTTGTATTGTTCTCTTCTCTTCATTCTAGGAATAAGGATACAAAGTTGCCAGTGACGAGGCGTCTGTCTGGAGACAGTGACTCCTCTACAGCCTCCTCTAAGGGGGGAGGAGGAGGAGGAGGGGGAGGAGGGGGACGGTACTCTCTGGGTGGGGCCTCACGGCGATCTGGTGATGAGGTAGTCCTGCTCGTAAATCGCAAGGAGGGGAAGCACATGATTGAGAGGTCTGGAGATCAAACCTCATCACTGCGGACCCCCCTGCCCCGCGCACGCAGCCAATCCCGGGAACGTCCCGCTCTTGCTCCTATACTCAAACCGAACCCCCCGCAAGGATCCGCTGATGGGTCTCGAACATCCCGCCCAGAGAGGGGCCGCTCCACTGGAAACGAGGGCCCGAGGAGGCTCCATGCTCCACGTTCTCACAGCCAGAGTAAGTTAACCAGCAGGACTCGATCTGGTGATGCCAGCCCGGGACCGGCTTCCTGCCACAGAGACCCTCAGCCCCCAGACCGACGAGAGGACCTCCGGGCCAAACAACTGCCCCCCTCCTCTCCCAGATTAGTGGGTGGGTTTGCTAAGAGGCAGTCCTCCTCCTGCTCTAACTCACCTATTAAAGGGGTTCAGAACAACAACAACAACAGCAGCCCCAGCAAGAAGATCATAACTACTCCCAGACCTCCTGCCCCTCGCTCCCCCTCGGTAGGAAAAGGCAGGATTCTTCCACCGGTCACCTCCGGGGGTCGACGCTCACCTCACTCAACTCCCCGCAACTTCCACCATCACACTGCCCGCTCCCCCCGGACGTCACAGGGACTTCGTTCTGCTGGTCGAGGCCACCATAAGAGCTTGTCGTGCCTGGAGCGCCCGGACCCCGAGGAGGAAGGACCGGGGCTCGGCTTCCAGATGCTTCCAACACTAGACCCCCAAAAGGAGCAGGACCTGTATCGCAGCTTTGAGGCTGAGTTTCTGGCCAATACACAACAGGCTAGAGGAGGGTCTTGTAGAGCCCCAGGGGGAGCGAACCTTCAGGGTGCCGGGTCACATTTAGTGCCGGCAACCACTGATCCTAACGTCACTGACTCGGCCTACTCCTCTTCTAACTCCTCCACCTCCTCCCTGAATGTGGGGGCAAAGATAGGAACACTGCCTGACCTTAGGGAATCCAAGAGAGCTCATCCCCGTCACTTCCAACTGGAGGACCCCTTAAACTTACTTTATGGAAACAATTTTGGAGGACTTCACAACGGTGGTCAAGGAGAGCCCGAGCACTGGGGGGAGCGGGGAGGGGGTCTCAAGAAGCTCCCAGCCATCTCTAGCACCATCGAGGAGAGGGAACCTCCGTCTTCACTGCCTGGTCTTGGAGACACAGACACACTGATGAACCAGGTCCCCTCACAACCTGCTTTCCACTGTAATAATATTAATGGAGACCATGGAGGCTTTCCTCCTACAGGGGGGCTGAAATGTCAGCAGGGTCAGCTTGGCTGGGGCACAGGGCCTGAAGGAGATATTCCTCCAGAGAATCACAAGCCAAACTTACCCTATGACCTAGAAAATGGTGACGGCAATGACGACCTCCCGCCCCCAGAGGCTTGTCCGTCACCTGTGCTCCTCCCCCCCTCTGGGGACTGCTCCTTCCAAGATTCCTCCAGTGAAAACTCATCCATGTGCTTCAGCCTGAGTGAATCCCAGTCTGAAACCCCCCCACCATCTTCACCTATTGCTAACGGGAATACTGATGCAGAAGGGCTGCAGACTAATAAAGGGCAAAAAAAGACAGACGGAATGGCCTCTAACTCAAGGCACAAACTGAGAGGCAGGATGCAGCCTCGCACTGACAACAGGCCAGAGAACAGCCCCTCACGGATCCCCACACCGCGCAGCTTCAGAGGTCTGCAGACTCACGAAACGTTTTCCCCAAGCCACACTCCTCCGCTGTCCCCTCAGAGCTCACGCTCTAGCGGTCGCCCGGCCACATGCAAGGGCCTCCACCAGGCTTTCGCAGACATGATCCATCCCCGGCCATGTTCCCCAGCCATGGTTAACAAAGACTGCTCCTTCCCTGGACAGTCAGGGAGCCTGGACACTGAAGCTTGGATGTAGCACAGATGACACAGGGGGTGTCATGAACTCTGACTACTGTGTAAAAAAACTTAAGATTGGGCTATAGACTGTTTTTACTGCATGTCTAACACTCCTTCTTTCTCACTTAGCTCCCCCCCTCAATAACTGCAGGGGGTTCACATTGCTTTTATGTTGCACTCAAGCCAAATTATTTATTACCAAAGGAATGATCTTTAAGATTACTTTCACTGTCATTTTAATGTGTGCATGGGGAAGCTTTTGCCAATCATAAGGTGTTTATTTTTTATTTTTGCAAAGACACTTGTGAAAGTCTCATGGTTGAAACAGAGAGATTGAGAGAGAGCATATGTGCTGCCATGTGCCCTGCTGAGGGGCATGGCGAAGTGCCAGGGATTTAAAGCAGCAACTCTAAACAGTGTAAACACTAAACCTTCAGACAGATGGGATGGCTCCCTCTTGTGGTTTGCCACAGCATCTCTGCTTGCCTTGGTAGTCAGAATACTGGTATGATGACTGTGATCTTTTTCAGTCTCTTAACATTTGACTCAGTATACTCACATTTACAATATAATAACCGTCAACATACACAAAGGTACCCCCATCATCCCTCTGACTGTATGAACACTACTTGCTCAACCAAACCCTGTACAGTCGTCTGCCGTTATTCATGTGGTATGTCACATTTTCGAATCAGTCTTTGTAGCTGTGATAGATTTTTGTTGTTAAGGTGTCACAGGTTTTAAAGATTATGTTTAATGCAGTAAAACATTTTAAATTGATTTCAACATTTAAGTGGATTAAGTGTAAAAATATGAGGAGCAGTGAAGGTTGTGTCTTTGTCACTGAAGCAGAAATGTTGGGATTTCTTCCTCTGACCAAACTGTACTCTGGAATACAATGCTACATATATACAAACGTCAAAGGCTAAGGAGAATGAATGTGTAAATACATGTCGATGTGCTCACTGATAGATGTGGGTATTTTGTATATAACAAGGCATTGAATATACAGTTTAATGTACATATTCTCTGTAATCAGTTCTGTGCTGCCTTAGCTATGCAATATTGGTGTTGGAAATGCCTTGACAATTCCCTTTGCCTTAAAATGTATTCGCGGGTTAGTTTTTGAATGTTTTTGCGCAACATCACTCAAGATCTATTCGGTAACACAACATTGCCATCATTATTTCTTTATGATTATAGAAATTGGAGAGTTAAGGTGTGAATGTGGAAATAAGTGAGGAACATTGCCCATTTTAATTGTACATTATTCGTAGTCTAGGTGTACAATTCCTGATAAAGATATAAAATGTATTCCCCTGAATCATGTTGGTATAATTGAGACACAAGAAGCCAGATAACCTACTTAGAAGATGGATTTTAAAGACTCAGCCCAATCTATGGTGACATCTAGTGGCTAAGGAACAATATGTTTTATTCACAGTAAAATCATGTACTGTTTTAATGATTTTGGAATGGTATACGTTTGTTAATAAGAGACAATATCGATGGTAATAAGGAGAAATTTGATGGATGAAGAATGACTTTGACTTGAGTGTCTAAATGTGTGCAACAGTGCATGAATAATAGATACTGTAACTGGATATGACGGATCTCTTGTGGAGCTCATGCACAAGAGGGTGAGAGGACAGAGCCCTGCGACAGTATACTTCTGTTTTGTGTTAATAACAGGGGTGGACTTTGTAAAATATATTTGAAAGTGGAAACGTTTGACTAAGTAAGAAAAGTTGGTGATCATTTGTCTTTCTTGTGTTTACGATGATAGATATCTCCCTGAGAGATTTAATAGAAAGAACCGGTAAAAAAGAAAGAAAGTGGAAACCATCTTTTTGCAGGGCACTGACACAGTAAATAGGCTCGAAAACAATGAGAAGGTGCATGTGTGTGTACATACAGTATGAGAATATGTTGAGAGTTGGAGTGAAGAGGGAAGTAATGTAGGTCTAATTTATTTATTTATGAAATTAAGTCTCAAGTTACATCTGTGTCCCAAATATGATAATGAGCAGGAAGATTAATCTTAATAAGGTGAAGCCAACTGATAAAAAACTCAGCAATTTAAGTATTTGTTCCCAACAGTATACCGTAGAAACATTATAACTATTGCCAGCTATGGTATGAAACAGACGAATCATCTGTGGGTTGTTTTGCATAATTCAGAAACAGTTATTAGATTTAATGCAGATTCCTCATCATTTATGATTAAGGAAAGCCACATGATTACGGACCGGTTATGGGTCTCTTCCGTACAAACATATGTTTTATTCGAATTGTTTATCATTCAAATATGCTTTGGTTTATTTGAAAACATTTGTGTTTAGAGTAATTGGTCAAATTCAAAATGTGGTTGTCAATTATAAAAGGAATGATTGTACATTATCAGCGCTTTGTCCTGCACAACTTCATGAATCTCTCTCTTCTTCTCTCAATCCCTAATCAGCGAAATCTGAATGTTCATGATTTGATAATTTCTTCTTTGCTAATGTTACTTTCACTATGACTTCAGTTAAATGTACAGATTGCTTGGTATTGTGGAATTTGTATGTATGAAATAGCAATACTGCAACATTTCACAGTTTTTTTGAAGTAAAAAAAATGCTGTCATGTTGTTCTTGTAATAAAACTTTTCCTCTGAAGTTCATGACATTTCTCTGATCCATTTTTCATGTCAAGCTTCGGTCACAGCGGTGTGTCAAACCGACAGGGATGGGATTATGGGGATAGTCATGAAGTGTCTGTTAAAGAAAAGCCAAAAATTCAATAATGTATTTTTGCTTGGGAAAATTCTCTGTTGCATAAGATATAAGAAGCTGTGTTTAATCAAACCATTTGTCAAGCTTACTGATATTTGATTACTTCTATCTTTATAACTGTAAGACAGAAATACAGATTGTTTTTCCCGCTCTGCAGTGGTGTAAAGTAACTAAATACATGTGGCCTACTTAAGTACTGTTTTTAAGTACAAATGTGAGGTACTTGTACTTAGCTTGAGTATTAAATGTTTTGCTATTTTGTACTTTACTCAAATACAATTCAGAGTTACATTGACTACTTTAACTCCACTACATTTATTTAATACCTTTAGTTAAAATGGATATTTGGATTAATAATGTGAAAAATGTATCAACACTTAAATAAGACTTTAGTTACACCTGGAATAAATTCACAAGCGTTCATGCTGTATCAACAAAGTAATTCACACTAGCAGAACCTTTGATAATAGCTTTGAAAACACTTTAATACATCAATCATTATGATCGAAACATAAGATATATTATTCTGAAATGGGCCAATCTGCATAGTGATTACTTTTACTTTTAGTAGTTTAAGTATGATGATGCTGATTCTTTTGTACTTTTACTTGAGTAACATTTTGAATGCAGGAATTTTACTTGTAACTGAGTATTCCTACTCTCTGGTACTTCTACTTTTACTGAAGTAAAAATATCTGAGTACTTCTTCCAGCTCTTGATTTTAAGATGTTACTTTGAAGATATTGATTGTAAAGAGCTGAACATATATTATTGATAGAGTTGTTGAACATATATTATTGAGAGAGCTTCTCTGAATGAACGCTGACGTTGCCTCTCTGTTTGCTAAGGTTTATTTTGTGTAAAGAAGACGGAAGTAAATCAAGTGGGAGGGACGAAGGCCATCACTGCCATCCCTACGACGCCTGTCACGGTAAGGTGTTTGTGGAGATTTACTCTTCAAATTCATCCCGAAGCCACTCTAATTTTAACTCCAGAAGGTACGCTAATTCGTTTGGTAAGGTTTGAGCCAGGCGGGTAGATTAAGAGCTTAACTTCCTTAAGCCGGTCCTCAGAAGGTCATTTTCTCAGAGAAGTGGTCAGGCGCTAGCTGACACTGACAGGCTCACTGCAGCACACAGCTAGCATTTAGCACCAGGTTAACTCAGATAACTACTGCAATCATGCAGGAATGGGCGAATCAGTTATGCGTAAGTAATTGATCGAATAGCACCGGGAAATTGCAGACCTGTTTGCACTCATTTAAATAACTTGTTTTAGCTTTCTTTCCTCTGAAACACTCGAGTCTGCTATGCTAACGTCATGGTAGCCTGATGCTATTCAGCTAGCGAACCTTTCCTCTACCTTTGTGGCTAAGTTAGCAGGAATAACTCAAAAGTAGCTAATGTAAAGCACTCGTATTGTATCTCTGCAAACTATTTAAGGGTGTCGTTTTATTGAGGTGTCCTTATGACAGCGTGAGTTATCGTACAAATGTACTGGAATAATCGTCTTGTTGACTAGCTTCGTCGTCAGTTGCATATTATTGGTTAGCTTGTGGCTAACAGCCTGTCTTATGTTTGTGAAGCTCAATGAATAATACAACTTGTACGTGTTTTTAATGAAACGCAGGTGGTTGTCATTAGAAAACATGATAACTGTTAGGCCTTTGCCATTCATTTAGACTTGCTGTCAACATCACTCTCTGTTAGCATCACTGCCACTGCAAGTTCCATTAAATTAACATTATCAGGATAACGTTGCGTAATAGGAAGTCAGTCATGTTAATGAAAGGCTAATGCAATAATTATGTATAATAATGTGTAGTGAGATGCCATCTGTTTCATTCAATGTAGGCAACTGCTAGGGACAACATCAATATTTACAGTTGTAATAATGTGTCCTAATCATGATTTAATGTTATACATGATGGCCTTTTGTTGAAAAAAAGGAAGTGTTATCACAGTATAGTCATTAACATTATAACCAGAAAACAATCCATGTATATGTGCGGCAAAACTCAAATGTGATGACTATTTACACAAGTCATGTGTTTCTTAAAGGTATACACGGATCAAAAGACAAATGTCATGTTCAATGTTTTTCAGGAAATCAGTTGTTTTCTTTTGACTTTTGAGCACCATTGCTCATATTTTAGAGCATGAAGTATTGTTGCATACAAGGAGAAGATCCTTCACAGAGAGGTGCTCCACCAATAGTTGAATTGATCAACAGGAAATGTACTATAGTTACTGCAGAAGCCACATAGATGCTGACCAACAAGATTCAGGTTCAAACAAGACATGGTGCCAGTTCTCTCTGCAAAAACCATTGTTTTCTTCTGATAGATCACTGACATTTGTTCAGGAGAAGACAGGAATTCCTTTTATTTCCCTGTGTCTGCACTTCTGGTGTTTCCTGTTGCTCTTGGGATGCTCCAAGTTTCCACTGAGGAAATATTTCACAGTCGTCTTTCTCACCCTATCTATCTTTTGCAGGAGAATCGACAATTTGGATCCAAGATGACGGACTCCAAGTACTTCACCACAACCAAGAAAGGTCTGATAATAATGTTACATTTAAAACAAGTTATTTCAGTTCTCAATCATTTCCAGCATCCATTCATTGTTTTTCAAGTTACTGCTTGGTGGACTTTTTGCATGTTAGTCAGCTGGGTGGAGCTACATTATTATGTCTCCTTTAGGTGTTGTTAGTCAAGTTGTTACTAAATTAAACTGTTCATTGGTTTCAGATTAAGGTTTCATTGAATATATGCAGAGCAACTTGATGCATAACACAGTTTAATTACCATACATCTTTAATTTGCTTATTCGTGGTAATATTTAAAGATTTCTTCGATACATGAGTGCTTATTCTGTTAAGGTTTGAATTGTTAAAAATGTTTACCCTTGATCAAGCTAGAGATGTTTTCACTCTGTTGTTGCTAAACCCTGAACAGCTCTGATCAGATTAACCATATGGAGCATTAGTTAAGATTGAACTTGTCCTGCTGTGCCACTCGTTCTATTTGTGTGGCTCTTCCCATGACCCAGAACATTGTTCCCACACAGGGCTTTGGAAATGCAAACAGAGGAGTTTAAGTGATAGCTAACTACTGTTTGTAAGGATAGCTCGAGAGTTAAGGGCATGATTCTTCTAGTATGTGCTTTTGTTGTGGATCGGCCCAATGTTGCTGTGGGAAGCCTTTAGCTTACATCTTTAAGGAGATTGAGAGTTACAAGCTGTTTACACAGTCTGGGAGACTCAGTCAGTAGACTTGTATCTAAGCCAAAGATTGAGTGGTAAAAGTGTATATCGTCATGCATATAAAACATCACAACAATGCGATTAAATATTTAGTCCCTTTCAGTTTGGAAAATAGCAACGTAACATCTGAACAGATTGGAAAATCAAAGATTAGCTTAAAATGTTTATGATATTAATAAGAATATATATTTGTTTATATATGTGCCACAAACAAAGGTATGCAACATTTCATGTAATCCAATTGATACTCAATTCTAACTGTCATGCACTCGCTCCAAAAAAGCAGACGCACACGTAAAGCACACACTTATACAGAGTTTTGCTTTGAAAGTTGTTCAAAGATCATATTGAATAAGAAAACATATATACCTGTCAACAGTCGGGCGGCACTCTCATTTGCCATGTTATCGGAGCTGTTATTCAGATACTTAAAACGCCAAATGCAAGAGCTGCACATCCTGCTGCTGATTTGCATTAAAAGCTCTCTAGCCATTGATCGCTAAAAGGCCTATAAAGATGCAGCAGGTTTTAAAAGGGTTGTCAAGGATGCACTCTACACAACTATACAACTCTTTGAATGTTAACTGAAAGATCTGGAAGTTTTGTCTGATATATTAATAATGGTAAGAAGAGGCTACCTTAGTCAGACGGTTACACAAACAATGCAGTGGAAGGGACATTGTTTAAAATGATCTTCTGCCCCTTGCCTAATTTAAATGTTGGCAAATAGCTGGTTGAAAAATCTGTGCAAAGAGAGTCTGGCAGCTCGTGGAGGCACATACAGTAGATAGAATGAAATTGAAGAGCATGATGGAAGTAAGGTTAAAAGAAAATATACAGATGAATGGGTGAGACCAGTTCTGCTTTTTTTTTTAGTAATACAATGAGTATTTCATGATATTGTTTATGTAGTTTTATGGCCATTTAAAAGTGTTTTGTTTACCAGCCATTGGCAGATAGACCAGAAAGTTCACTTTGGACCCTAGATGGATGCTTTACTATAACCTCAAAGTCTTTAGTATAAAAAAAAACACTCATACTCCCAGAAATATCAGACTCCGCTGACAAAGAGCCCAATGCTGCCCACTTCTCCTTTTCACGTCCCACCTCACAAATGGGTTACATGGTGTGTGATTGGCTTTTTTCTCTTGTGTGTGCAGGGGAGATCTTCGAGCTCAAGGCGGAGCTAAACAGTGATAAGAAAGAGAAGAAGAAAGAGGCTGTGAAGAAGGTCATTGCATCCATGACAGTTGGCAAGGATGTCAGGTGAGTAAGAGGAGAGCATATCTATGAAACATCCACACTGGAGAAATGCAGGATAACGACACCTTGTCCTTCCTTCAGTGCGCTCTTCCCAGATGTTGTGAACTGCATGCAGACGGACAACCTGGAGCTGAAGAAGCTGGTCTACCTGTACCTGATGAACTACGCCAAGAGTCAGCCAGACATGGCTATCATGGCTGTTAACACCTTCGTAAAGGTAAAGCTCAGTACTAACAATAATAAAGCTTTATGTATGTAGCACTTTTCATACAACGCGTGCAGCTCAAAGTGCTTTACAGAATGACGCAATTAAAAACAAACAACAAGAAGTTCCCCTCAGATTATTTAAGAACTTTGAAACGCAGCAAAATATAACTTGTGATCAGGTTAATAGACACAAGGAGGTTAAATGTATTATAATACAAATAAAATAAATAATGGTTTCTCTCAGACAGATAAGACTCGAGACAACTGAGTCGATGCAACAATATAAAATATAAAACCCCATAAAGATAATGGTAATAAAAATGCCATAATTCTAATAAAGGTTAAACGATAAAAAAATTAAAAAGACCAACGTGAAACTAGATATTGCTATTGAAGCAGGTTAGATTAATAAAATAAGATTAAATCCTTTAAGACCTATAAAATAAATAAAACAATATAAAGGTAGGTAAATAATAAAGACTAAAAGAACATTTAAAGTGGGGGGGTTTTTGTAAAACATATTTTATTTTTATATTTCTAGAACAGTATTTGAAGTAGAGTTGTGAGTGCAAGAGTAAGAGCTTGCTTGCTTGGTCGATGCAATAGTTCCTATTGTGCCAAAAATGATTTTATAATGAAAGTATTTAAGTACCTTGTTTTGATACAGTGCATTTTCTCTTGATCGTTTGAACCTACTCATGCACGCTGTTTTTGGGCTACTCGCAGCTGTGAGAAATGACTCTCCATTATCCCTCTGAATTCAACAAGATAATTACAAACCCTCGGAGTATCCGTTTAAGTTGAACACAGCCAACCGTATATCCTTTGAAGATCGATTCCTCTTTCTTCCCTTTGGTCATACTACAATAGCAGTGACACCTCGATACGATGACAAATGTGCCTGATTTTGAACCAGCTGTGATTCGTTGCAATATGCGTGGAGAGTTTCCCTTTAACTCTTTCCAGAATGCTTATGCAAATACATGTTGAATACATTCAAATCTGTTTCAGAGTAACAACGAGAAAATGATGACCTTTTTGAACCGTCATTTAGGACTGTGAAGACCTGAACCCTCTGATCCGGGCCCTTGCTGTTCGCACAATGGGTTGCATCCGTGTGGACAAGATCACCGAGTACCTCTGTGAGCCGCTGAGGAAATGTCTGAAGGACGAAGACCCGTATGTGAGGAAGACGGCCGCTGTGTGTGTCGCAAAGCTCCATGATATCAACGCCCAGCTGGTGGAGGACCAAGGCTTCCTGGACACCCTGAAAGACCTCATCTCTGACTCCAACCCCATGGTACGACCTCTTTGTCTAAACCAGACACATTTCCACAGATTTGACCCAGCTGGCTTCAAGCCCCAGCTCTGCCTTTCCCTGATTAGCCCCTCTGCTGGCATACAAATATTTCAACATGTTGCCCAAGTTGTGTTATTAAAATGACCTCTACTTTATATCTTAATACGGGTTCAAAGGGCTCACAGCTCCTACAACAAGGCAACATAAATATATATAAGACTTAAATAAAAACAATACATTTAGTGCAAGAAGAAACTGAGTAAAACAAGAGAATTGTTGCAAGAGTGTTTCCCGTACATTGATTTATTTGGGGCGGGCCGCCACAATTAAATAACATCCGCCACAAATGGATCTCATACATTTATTTATTTTTTAAACAAAAACATGTGGTGGTCTAATGGATAGTGAGGTGGGCTGATGATCGGAAAGTTGCGAGTTCAAGTCCCGCCTGGAACACCACTACTATTGTGCCCTTGAGCAAGGCACTTAGCCCTCAGTTACTCCAGGGAGAATGTCCCTGTAATTGGTCATTGTAAATCGCTTTGGAATAAGGCGTCTGCTAAATGCCTAAATTATATTGTTGGGAGAATAAACCCCACAGATCCTCATCTCCGGTGTGTCTCACTCATTACCAACGCAACACAGAGCAACAAGAACGTTGTCTACAGTAGCCATGAACTCGCATGTATTTTTTTATTTGAGGGGGGGGGTGGATGCGTGGGCCACCCGAATAGGTTAAGGGGCCTTTGGCTTTTCTTTAAAATAAAATAAGATGAGCTAATAATAGAATTGAAATGCTGTACAGTGAAATACAATACTGCTTATTGTAATAATAACTGGGGGCTTCAATTGTTCTGCTGGCATTTATCCATCTATAAGAATCTCTATCATTTATTTCACTTTTGTGTTCCTCTTCAGGTTGTAGCGAATGCAGTGGCGGCGCTGTCGGAGATAGCAGAGTCTCACCCCAACAGCAATCTACTGGACCTGAACCCTCAGACCATCAACAAGTTGCTGACGGCTTTGAACGAGTGCACAGAGTGGGGACAGATATTCATTCTCGACTGCCTGGCCAATTACTCACCTCGTGACGACCGAGAGTCCCAGAGGTGAGAGAAAGCCTTCATTAACTATGCATGGCAAATACACGCATTCACCCCGAGTTTGTATTCTTATTCTTTATTAGGATCCCCGTTAGCACTAGCATGAGCATTGGCTATTCTTCCTGGGGTCCTCACACACTCAAAACATACATAAAACAGCTCATCATTTCATGCAATTGACTGTGCTATATGAAATGGAAACTAAGATGGTCATCCGATTTTAACCATCATAACGCCAAACAAACAAATACAAATAAGTGTACATAATAATAATAATAATAATAATACATACATACACAGGTTTCATTTCCCTCTCTCTCTTTTCTCTCCCGATATCAGCATCTGTGAGCGTGTGACCCCACGGCTCTCCCACGCCAACTCTGCAGTGGTGTTGTCAGCCGTTAAAGTTTTAATGAAGTTCATGGAGATGCTGCCCAAAGACTTGGACTACTATGGCACCCTCCTGAAGAAGCTCGCCCCCCCACTGGTCACGCTCCTCTCTGCTGAGCCCGAGTTACAATATGTGGCCCTTCGAAACATCAACCTCATCGTACAGAGACGGTAAATGTGGGGAGATAACATGTGGTATTCTTTATACTTTGGGAATATCATAACATAGTAAAAGTAGCATTTTACTGCAGCATGGCACATTCTCCACAAATAACGGAATTATTTACATTTTTAGCCCGGAGATCCTGAAACACGAGATGAAGGTTTTCTTTGTGAAGTACAATGACCCGATCTATGTGAAACTGGAGAAGCTGGACATCATGATCCGCCTAGCATCTCAAGCTAACATCGCCCAGGTAACGCATCCACAGCTGTAAAACTTCACTGTGTGTGAAAACCATTATCTTTGGGGTGCCTTAAGAAAGCAAAACATGTTAATGCATTTCTGTGTGGCTGTAGGTTCTGGCTGAGCTGAAGGAGTACGCCACTGAGGTGGATGTGGACTTTGTCCGTAAAGCGGTCAGGGCCATTGGCCGCTGTGCCATCAAAGTAGAGGTGAGTGGAGATTACATCACGCTGCTGTCATGTGCTTAGTTTGTGTTTCTCTGTAACTGTCAGCTATGTCGCACAGCAATAAAACATCATTTATAAGATTCCTCCTTCTTAGTTTCAAACTACACGTTTCTGGAGAAGTTCACTGTAAGCCTAGTTTGTTAATACTGATATAACTGTAGGAGATGTAGGACTTTGACAGCTTGACACTGATGGAAGGTTTATTATTCAGCAGATTGTTACGTATGCAACAATATGTTAATTGTTATCAATATGTTCTATATTGTGACAATATTATTTATGCATATTAAAAGCACACAATAAATATGTTTTTTTTCTGCAGCCCAGTCATGACAGATTTATTCTTCTTTCCATTTATTAGCAATCAGCGGAGCGCTGCGTCAGCACGCTGCTTGACCTCATCCAGACCAAGGTCAACTATGTGGTGCAGGAGGCCATCGTGGTCATCAAGGACATCTTCCGCAAGTACCCCAACAAGTACGTTCAGTGATAGACATCAGTGTGGTCCTTTCACATTATTTCTTTACACTCCGCTATGCAGATTCAAATCTTTATCAATCATTCATCAGGAACTGGTGGAAACTGATTCTGCTGTTATTATTCTCAAAATGACATGACAACACCTTACACCTCTATCAAAGTCTGACGAGGCTTTATAGTCCGCCCGTTTAAATTGAGACATTTTCAGATGCATGAACTGTTTTGTGCTTTGCATTGTTGGTTGGTGTACACATTTACTCGTGCATTCTATTGCACCCTGCACTCCACTCCACTTGCCCTCAATTTCATTTCCCCTGGCCCTCACATATTCAGAGTGAAAGCTCATTCCACAGACAAAGTGGTTTCAGATTTGCATTTATCCTGAAATGCATGCAGATGAGGTTTTTGGGCCAGAAAAGATTCCTCAGTGACACAGAGTGTGTTAATAGTGGACAGTTCATAAAACCAGGTAGATTCATGGAGCATGACACGGTCCTCTCCCACACAACTCAAAGTCAGCAGCGAGTCACCAAGGGAGCAGCTTTCAAAAGTTTCCAGCTCGACATGGCTCGAGCGTTTAGCTACATGACTCATTCAAACTTCTGCATTTTCTATTAATTACATATCAACTCAATCTTACCGCCTCAGGCTATCTTGTAATAAAAGCATTATGTAAATGCATTCGTTATGAGTCAATTGGTTTGGATCAAAAATGTCTCAACCGCATGAATGAATCAACGATTGCAGAAAAACATTTGCTGGTTGAGCGTCTAGCAATCGAAATATTCACCCAGAGATAAAAGGAGAATAAATATTGGATTTACATTTGTCAGGCTGCCAGAACAAACAGTGTGTGTGTGTGTGTGTGTGTGTGTGTGTGTGTGTGTGTGTGTGTGTGTGTGTGTGTGTGTGTGTGTGTGTGTGTGTGTGTGTGTGTGTGTGTGTGTGTGTGTGTGTGTGTGTGTGTGTGTGTGTGTGTGTGTGTGTGTGTGTGTGTGTGTGTGTGTGTGTGTGTGTGAAATAGTTGCCATTCCTAATCAAAAGTACACACATCCTTTACTCAAGTAGAAGTACAGATACTCGTTTAAAAATACTCTGGTCAAAGTGGAAGTACTGACTAAACCTGGGGGGCGCCAAAGATCGCAGGGGGGGCACCAGGCCTCAGATGATTTGAGGCCAAATATCATATTTAGACTTTTTTTTTTTTTTTTTCTTTTACATATTGTAAAGCAATACATGATTGTCTCTACATTACAATAAAACAAAGAATAATTGATTAATTCATTTGAATACAATTTGAAGTTAGTAGCTATTAAAGGCATAAAAAGACAGAAATGTATAATTCTTTCTTTAATAGAAATGTTTCTTCTGCCCGTAAAGTGTCCAAACCAGGCTTTTCGGGATAAGCGCATTTTTAAAACATAGTCACTGCCCATGCCGGTTTCAGATTATTTGTCACAGTTGCTCCGATCAGATCGGTCTCCTCCATTTTGTAGATTATTTACGACTTTTCAATCCACATAAACACATCGGCAAAATCCGGCTTACTTTGAGCATGTGATTTAAACAGTTTAATCCCTTTGTGAATTGGTTCCACTTGCGCCGTCCTTTAATTTCTTCATACAGCGGGAATCCAAATGAATGAATCCTGATTCCAATAACCATCAAAGTCACTCCAATAGTGCTCCTTAATTACACTTTCATCCTCCTTTAACAAAAAACTTCACATTCATCCAGTTTGTGACAATAGTTGTAGCATTTTTGAGACTTAAAGGGGGGGGGGGGGGGGGGGCGCAACTTCCGACCGGAGTCATTTGGGGGGGCTCTTGGGAAAAAAGGTTGGGAACCACTGGACTAAACTTCTTTACTCAAGTAAAAGTAAATTAGTAAGGGCTTTGAAATGTACTTCAGTAAAAAGTACCCATAACTAGCAGCTGTTTTAAAGAGTACCTGACCTCCCTTTATATTAATAGAACAATAATGTCATTGTTAGCTAATGAATGTTTCCATGCTGAACAACGGCAACATGACAACGTTTTCATTGGTCGCTCTTCTTTAGAGAAGACCAGGAAATTATGGATACACGGATCGTGTTCAAATCAATAGGCACGCAATGACTCTAAATAATAATGATCACGCCACCAAACACATATTAAAACTAAAGTAATCAGCCTGTTTAGAAAATGTAAGAAGTAGAAAGTACAGGTGTTTGTGTTCAAAATGTAAGAAGTTAAAGTAAAAAGTCGTAAGAAAAACAAGTAGTGGAGTAAAGTACTGATACCAGAAACATGTACTCAAGTACAATAACAAAGTATTTGCACTTGTTCCCACCTCTGTTCCTAATACATGTTGGTGTTGTACTTTGTGCGACTGTTTCCAGGTACGAGAGTGTGATTGCCACCCTGTGTGAACACCTGGAGTCTCTGGACGAGCCTGAGGCCCGGGCCGCTATGATCTGGATCGTGGGAGAGTACGCCGAACGCATCGACAACGCCGACGAGCTGCTGGAGAGCTTTCTGGAGGGTTTCCATGACGAAAGCACTCAGGTGGGTTAAGGATAGTTTTGGGGGAACAGTGCTGGCAGTACGAAGCACACATTGGTATTTGTTCCTGGAAACCATTAAAGCGACGGGTATGCTGCTGCAGGGCAGTAGAAATGAAGGTGGCATGTCACACAGGAGTGCTGCAGAAAACGGGTTCTGTTTCACTGACACTCTGTGGTACTGTGATGGAAATGAAAGTATCCTAGATGACTATTATATGTCCATTTACTGTGTTTATAAAGAGGTCATGGGAGTTATAGAAACACTTCTTATCAGGCTCAGGGACACATTTGAGAGCAGCCATATCTCACTCTGAAATGTGTCGCACCACAGAGAGTGTGGGATAAGAACAGGCTCTTCTCCGTTAGACCACTTTCCCCTGAATAATAGATGCATTTACATATTGCCTCGAAGAGCCTTTTCGGTTAGTGATTTTGTGGGTAAAAATAAATTCATTATGCATAAAACCTTCCATTTGATGCGGTTTTGTAACGGCAGGTTTCATTAGTAGTTGGAATATTTACTGTTTAGAAGGCTGTGGCTTTGGTGGAAAACCTAAATGTGTTTACTGTGGTTCACTGCAGGCCATTATTAAAACATCATTCAGATACACCTTAGAGCTGTTTTAAAGACCATTTGACTTCCACTCGCTACATTTGAACTTAGCATGTTGTAACGCATGGTTTGTGTTCGCTCTGTCCTCTAGGTGCAGTTGCAGCTGCTGACGGCAATCGTCAAGTTGTTCCTGAAGAAGCCCACGGAGACCCAGGAACTCGTGCAGCAGGTGTTAAGCCTGGCTACACAGGTGAGATGAAACACTTTGTGATGTTTCTACCATCATATTCAACATGCTTTTAACATCCTCACTTACTACTCTAAACTTGCAATCTACGTTTGTGTTGCATGTTCTATTCAGACATCACTTTTTGAGTTTGCTTTCTTTTCCAAGGCGGTCTATTTTAGTCAATCGTTCCAGGGCTCTGGAGTATGGTAATGAAAATATGAATATGAGCCTTAAGCTTCCCTTCTTCCCTTAGTAATGACTGCAGTGGTTCTGGCTGTTACCCTAATTGTGTTTTAATGGTTTTATGTTGCCAGCATTTGCACATTTAATTCGGAAAAGTATTATTTAGCCAAATAACACCAGATTATGATTTCAGAATTTACATAAAACGATCAACCTAATTGTAGTATTACCATGAATAAGATCCTGATGAATTGTAATCATGTATAATGTTATCACCTCAGTAATAATAAGTTGTCTTTCTTTGTCCTCCATTATTGATGTAAGGGATAATGTGCAGCGAGGCGTCATTATGGGGAAAAGAACAGGCTCATCAGAGAGCCCGGCGCGGAGCGGACGGTTCTTGATGAGACTGAATGACCAAGTCGCTGCACATTATCCCACTTATTACACGGCCATGTACTAAACTAACAAACTAACGACTCGACTCCCAATATTAATTGAAATTATTTTATTGACTTAAAAATGATTGTATTTCTTCCGCTTAGAAAACAAAAACCCATTCCACGGAGCACCAACAGCTGGAACTGCAACAACAACAACTTTATAGCAGCACTCGGCACTTTCCAACTCTGTTCACAGTTTCTGATCCACTAACAAGTCCCTAAACTCTGCAGAGCCCATACCGTGTTCCTGTTAGTTTACTTCCTCTCTGCCTTCTTCCGTCTTTCACCCTCTTTTACTTTCTCTTTCTTGATCCTCCTTAGCAACGGCAGGAACTGCTTCGATAGCGTTTCTGCTGACCTTTTTGATGACAGATTTGAAAACATCGTTGCTTGCTTTAAAAGTAGCACAATTCATTATGTCAAACCTTGGAAAGTATCTACATATCCCTGACCTAATGCCAAAGGAACTGGCAACTGAATATGTGTCGCCGCTTGATGTCTATGTCTAGACCCCTGCGTAAAAAGGAGGGTTTCTGCCCCGTTACTTCTCCGCTGTTCCCTTGTCCCAGTGCCAAACTGTATACAGTTCAATCGAACGGACTTCTTTGTGCAGATGTGAGCGTCCTTAACAACGGTCAATATGTCCTTGACAGCGGTCTGTCTGTTCTGGATTAACAACGTGTCACGTGTTCTGAATTGACCAATCAGAATCGAGTATTCAACTAAGCCATTTAATAAGAATAGTAAGATGACATCAACTATGGTTTCAGTCACTCTGATACAATGTTAACCTAAAAGTGAACATTATATTCTGCACAGAAGGAGAGAATAAGATCATTAGTTAATATTGATTAATTTACAGCATAAACTGGTTAATATCCATGTGTGCAACATCATTGGATGAACCAGATGAATACATTCAAACATGTTGTTCCTGCTTTTGACAGGCAGAGAGCAGCAGCGTGTAAAATGAGCCTCATAACTTAAATCAACCTCATGACAAAATGTATCATTTATTCATCAAACCCATCCTTTTAGAGCCCCACATGTCATCTGCATTTTTTAACATTTTACGCCGCACATAAATCTAGATCTGTCTCGGTTTAAATGAGCAAAGACAAAGAAGAGTTTAACATGAAGTATTCATTAAGCATGCTTCATTTATGATAATCCTCTTTCCTCCGTCTCTCTGCAGGACTCCGATAACCCCGACCTCAGGGACCGCGGGTACATCTACTGGCGTCTGCTCTCCACAGACCCAGTGGCTGCCAAGGAGGTGGTCCTGGCTGAGAAGCCCCTGATCTCTGAGGAGACGGATCTGATCGAGCCCACCCTGCTGGAGGAGCTCATCTGCCACATCGGGACTCTGGCCTCCGTCTACCACAAGCCCCCCAGTGCCTTCGTGGAGGGCAGCCGCGGCGTTCAGCACAAGAGACTCACCAGCAGCGCTGGATCGTGAGTCCTCCTTTTCTTTTGAACCAAGCAGGAAATGGGTTTGTTTTACTTCAGAGGATTAAGCTTCTTGATTCTGCTATTATTCGATGCTTTCCATGAGTCGTTTGAATCCTTGAAAGTTGTGAAAAAGGCCTTTTTCATAGTAAAAGGGTTAGGGTTACCTCAAATCAACCTGAATAGATTACATTTAGTTTTGCTGACACTTTTATCCAAAGCGACTTATAATTACAAAAACCATAAAGATTCAAAATCCAATCAACAAGGAAAGGGCAAACCTATTCACTTCAAGCAAGTCATACCGTCGTAAGTGCTGCTGAATTAGTCTGAAGGCCTCAATTAACCTCTTAAGTGCTTTCTTTTATTTAAATGTAATTTGCATAGACATGGGTCATTCCATTTGTATTTTACTTGGCACTTCAGCTCATTGATAAGGCTCAATAGAGTGTTGTGCTCTGCTGTGTTCATGCACTTTGCCATCACTAATGAAACTAATTGAAAAGCCTTCACACATTAAACTCTCTTTCTAAAGCCTTCTGTCTCTCAGTATATATATATATTTGATCGTTAAGAAGGTGTGGGAACCCAATTGTGTTTTCCTTCACAGGGGGTCCGCGGGGTCTTAAAAAGTATTAAAAGTTGATAAATCTATTTAGCAAAAATTAATGCTATTATTTTCCAAGGTATTACATTTTTTAGCTTGTTATCAATAAGTATATGAATTGTCCAAAGACGTTGTATTCCACAGTCTGCCTGAATGTAATCATTGCGTAGGTGTGTAGTGTGATTCTGTGTAGTTTATTTATGGCATCCCGTTGGATTTGACGTCATCTGAACAGGACATCGCACGCTCACTGCTTGATAGCGCACGAAGGTCCGTTTACGCCGGTTGCTAAGCAACATCGTTATGGGGAAATGCAAGTTTGCGTCCAAATGGTTGTAAGATAAGGAGGAAGGACAATCAATACTGTATATAGTCATTGTGAGGTAAAGTGTGTCGCCAAGGTAACCGGTTAGAACTCCAAGTGGCGATGAGGTCTTAAAATGCATGAAAAAGGTATTACATCTGACTTCAGGATTCCTGCATAGACCCTGCTTTAACACACTTTCTAGCAGTTTCAAACTGTGCAGCTCTTCATTCCTTCGTGCCTTTACATGCAACGTATCATATATACACATCTAATTTGCAAAACAGTGATTCATATGAATGACATAAACAAATTAATTTCTTTTGTTTGCATGGTTTTTTCTCCTGCTAGTGGGGAGAGTGTTGAGAGCCCAGATACGGGTTCTGCTGCTGTTTCTGAGGCGCCCACCGCTGTCATCCCATCCCAGGGAGACCTCCTGGGAGATCTGCTTAATCTGGACCTGACCCCCCCCACCAGCACCGGACCCCCACCAGCCGCCGCCCCTGGCATGCAGATGGGAGCTATGGACCTTCTGGGTGGAGGACTGGACAGCCTGGTAGGTCTTCTACACGGCGCCCTTTGAGTAAAGCTATCAGGTCCTGAAAGGCCATCACACATCTTTATTTATTTAAATAATTGGCTTCATTTCAATGATAGATAGATTATAGACACACACACACACACACACACACACACACACACACACACACACACACACACACACACACTTACTTTATTGATCCCAAATTGGGAAATGTTTGCATTGCAGCAGCATAAAAAGACAATTGACAGTAACAAAATATAAAGCAGTGGGACATGGAGACAGTAGATAGATATTTCACATTTTGTCACGGCAGCTATGTGTTCAGGCAGACGTGGAAACGTATAAACATAAATAAGGAAAAACGATAAACAGCAAATATTCATACATATCTAGATATATACAGTAGAAAAGTCATGTACCACAAAGAACACACAATATAACATGTTCTTGATAAGTTGGAGTGTTCTATAAAAGACAGATTTACAACAGCAACAGAAATATAGACCTATATTACAGGAACATCTATTTTTCTTCTTTCCTCCCTTTTCGGTGCTTTTCTTATAATTTTTCTCTTGAACTCTGCTGTGTTTTCCTTCCTTTCGTTCATTGCTGCACCTGCAGATGGGGGATGAGTCTGAGCCGGTAACTACATGGAGGGAGAGGGCAACATTTTTTGTAAACCATGTCAGGGCATTTCAGAAGATTGATTTAATCACTGCTGTTTTTAAGTTCTCATGACATTTCCATCCATCGTCTGTCATCGTTTATCTCTGTGACATCTACAGTAAGCATGCTGTTAAATCCTCAAGTCCATCTCTTTTCTTATCTCTGGGCTCTGGGGTGTTTTTCAACCAGCCGCCCATCCCCCTGCGGACGGACACCCCTCAGTCTCCTCAGCCCCCGCATCAGTCCCCATCGCCCCCAGATTACAGCCCCACTGAGGTTGCTCCTGGAGACCACACTGGATCAGTAAATGAAACAGCCTATAACCCCTCTTATCCCCTGTTGAACCACTGTGTTCTCTGCGTAGCCCCCCCCCCCCCCTCTCTCTCTCCAGACGTGATCCGTACATGTGTAAATGTAGTGTTAGATGGTTTGTGTCCCACTCCATTCGGGGTGAGATTTGAATCTTAAATCTTACCTTTTTTTGTTTTTGCTGCAAAATATTGTCCTCCATGCACAGTAGTGTGTGGAGTCACTATATTGCACCACTTGTTCAATGTACCCCCAACCTTGTCATCAGTCAATAGAAACCTTTAGTGAGTAGCATTTGAACACACCACTCATCCTGACTTGTACAGGCAGCTAAAGGTCAGTTACATCAAAAGAAAACCCTCCTCTACCTCGATCTACTTCCTCTTGCTGTCTCCTGTAAACAGTGAATCCTCATAGCCACCATTAATCATACATGTCGTAGACCCTCACCCCCATTCAACCATCCTCCAGGATATGATTTAATGTCGTACCATTAAATAACCTGAATCTTTTTGTGCTTCTTCCCTTCCCACAAAGCTTGGCGGAGACATTGGAGGAAGTCCTGCTGTGAGTCATCTTGTCTGAGTTTTTGTTGATTTTAGATTTCTCAGTACTAAATGCTGTTGAGATGTGTGAGAGTAACGTGTTGCATTGCGGCCCACAGATGGGGGCTGGTTTCGGAGCTCCTCCGGCTGCAATGCCAGCTTCCTTCAACGCCCCCATCAGCGGCGGTCTGGACGACCTGTTTGATCTCGGAGGTGGTGGTATGACGATGGGAACCTACATCCCCCCTAAAGCAGTGAGTCTTGATAACCTGGGATGTGACATATGTATGACTCGGCCTATCATAACAACCTCCGACAACATCATCTCGGACCCAAACCATGTTCTGAACAACGAATATGAACTGCTACCATCTGATCGGAGATACAGGGTCCCGCGATTCAATATTCAGACTGAAGCATCCTTTGTACATCAGTCAATCCTCACAGTACACACAGCTGAATCCCAGAACAAATGTTTTCTCTCAGTAATTATGTTAAATGTTTGTTTGCTTTTCATGCGTCTCCACATTTGTATATGTTGATGTTACACATGGAGCTTCTGTGACGCAAGTCAAATTTCAGACTTGATCTGACCAATAAAGTATTATCGTATCGTATATTACAAAAATACATGAATGTCGGGTTCCCTAATAAGTGAACTGATCTCTGTCCAGGTTTGGCTGCCAGCCATGAAGGCCAAGGGTCTGGAGATATCGGGCACTTTTGTCCGCCGCTCTGGGGTCATCCAAATGGAGATGACACTCAACAATAAAGCTATGAGTGTCATGAGTGATTTTGCCATCCAGTTCAACAGAAACAGGTAGGATCGCCGGCTAAGAAAGTGCTGATATTCCTGTATAAATACACCTGTTGTGACTCTGGTTTCCCCTCCTCGCTGCTCTGTAGCTTTGGTCTGGCTCCGGCTGGTCCCCTCCAGATCCTCACTCCTATCAGTCCGAACCAGAGCATTGAGGCCGCGCTGCCGCTCAGCACCGTGGGGCCCGTCATGAAGATGGAGCCGCTCAACAACCTGCAGGTAACCCCTTCAGGTTATTCATTCCCCCGGGGTTTGATGTGACTGTGCTGTCGTTTTAACGCTAGCATTGCATCCCTGCTTCTTCTAGTTTTCATTTATGAATCGGGACTGAATCTTCGTCACAATGAATTGTTAGCAACATAATTGTCAGGGGGCGAGTACAGTTTTGAAGCACTATGTAATGTTTGCCAAATTCACCCCTCACACATTTTGTGACTGCATAAATGAAGACTGGGTAAGCAGCCAAAGCAGTTGGTGATAAACTGCCAACGATTAGCTGTTTTCAGGGTTGAGTTTTGCAGTAAAGCATTTCAATCTTACGGTGGAAATGTGGAATAACACATCGTCAAACATAAATGCATTCAAGCATGTGTGCTGTGGGCTAGAGGTCAGAGGAGCACATGTTCAATTAATTTACTTTATTGCATATAAAACGCAACAATACTTACTATAATATAAAATGCTTATATAGCGGCCCACAATTCGTAGTTGAGAGTTTTTTAAGTTAATAAAAAAAGAATAAAGTAAAATTCCAAAATAACCAGAATACCTTAAAATAGGCAAAATTCAACTTCTTAGACATTTGGCTTTTTTTAATTATGCTGAGTACAGAATTAAAACATCAAAATGCTTCATGGCTGGAATATTCACGGCCCTGGCTGTTCCTCTTTGGGACATGAAGGTGTTTCCTGGACGATACGACCATGTGTCTGAAGAGATAAGTCATGTATGTAGCTGTGTTTCAGCTTTACTGTGGAATCCCCCTGTTGAGAATAAAACAGAATTAAAACGTGAAACAACCTCGGGAGCGGTTATGATAACTTTTAAATAAAGAGCAGCAGCAGAGGATGGCTTGTTTTTGATCAGGGTGTTTCTTTTAATTGGGTACAGCTGAGGAGGAGGGGGAGGGGGGGGGGGTGTGCAGCTGGAAAGAGAAGATAAGAGTGTTGAGGCAGCTGATAGAGGGGGCGGGGCAGTCATTAGTGCACACGGCCCCTTTGTTTCCTTCGGCCTCAGGAGCCCTGCTAACCTTTCTGCTGCCTCCAGAGCGGCTTTGATGTTTCTATCGGCTGCTCCAACAGACCTTTCATTCTCAGACTTTTTATTGTGTTGATGAAAGATATTAATGTCACAGAATATTATTTTGAGGGTCTGTTGTTTACTAGGAATGTCACAATACCAGAAAGGTTGTTTTTCTACACCAATACCAGTGAAATTCCACGATCCTCTATTCAAAATAAAATATTGATTCAACATGGACTCCTTTTTCCCGTTTGCTTACTGCTTTCTTTAAGGAAGTGAAACCGCGCACAATTCCCGTTTTTTAAATATCAATATCTATTTGCATCAAACCACTTTATTTATTCAAGTTTCTCTCAAAAACCACATTTTATAAAATGTCATTTGAACACGTCATGATAACATAATAATTTGCCTTCGCCTAATGCCATTATAACATTTGTTTTCTGAAAGTGTTGATCGCACCACAAAGGTCAATAAACCAACAAAGTCAATAGCACCTCTGTTAGCTGCTGCTCTCGGCTAATGCTAACTAGCTTTACTCCTGCTAATGTCAACAATCTTGGTTGTTTATATTGTAACAGGGGAAGAAATGGTCGCATAGGATGAATTGATAATAAGTTCCCAGTTTTTTTGCTCCCATAATGTTTTCTTAAAGGACACTTGCTAAAAAGATTTATCTGTGATTTTGCAGCTACTGTAGAAAAACACGTGCTGTCACATTTTCTGAATTTTGACATGTTATTGGTACGGAAGGATTAGTCTCACAACATCCCTAGCTTGTGTTGGCCTGCTGAGGTGTGTTAGTAAAACGTACTATGTAATTGATCAATAAATCCACCACTGTCACTTGAGGGGCTAAATCAGACAGATCACCTCTTGCAGTAGAAACTAGAAGACATTGTTACAGCTGTCTCTTTATAATGTATGACTTTTTCCTGCGTTAGGTACCACACTAAATTAATTGATCTTATAAAGTATGTCAGCTAGGGCTGCTCGATTATGTCAAAAATCATAATCTCGATTATTTGGGTCAATAATTGATATCACGATGATTAAAAACAATTATCCATTTACTTTGAAAACATCAATTTATTGGAGAAATATTTTTTGAACAGTATGTTTTGAACAGTTGATTACCCTAAAAAAATAAAAATAATAATAATAATAAAAAAAATAATCGTTATATTTCGATTACGTTGTTTTCGTAATCGTTGCAAGCCATAATCGTAATTGCGATTTAAAATACGATTAATTGAGCAGCCCTAATGTCAGCTAACCTCCTCATAATTATACTTTATAGCAGAGCTCTTGTTTACAAACACACAGAGAAGCTTTGGTATCATTTGTCGTTTACTGGCAGTCCTTCATTGCACCCAGGAACAAGACTCTCTAATAAATGATTCATCAAAAGTCATTATTTCGCTCTCCTCTGGCTGAACTCTCTGTCCTTCTGTCAGCACTTGTCCGTTGAGCAGCCGATCGATATCACACCAAACCCCAGTTGTTCTCGTGTTTCAGTGTCTTGTTCTTCTGCCACCAGAGCCCACAGACTGTTACGGTTCCTCTCTGAGGAGCTGATGACTTGCTTTCTTTTTTTAGATATAGACTTCTGTTATGTGCCATCTTATCAGTTGTTATGTCTTTTTTTATTTTTTTTATTTTATTTTTAATCACTGTCTGCTATTCTTATCTCGTCTATTTTTATTCACAGCCGATAAAAATAACCGTATCCTAAAGGCTTTTTGTGGAAACTGTTATCTTTACATATCTAGCTTGTAAGTTAAGTTCATATTAATGGCATATAAAGACTGAGACACAATATGACAGGAGGGAGGTTATGAACATTGAGGATACAGGATTGCCTCTCTGTGAGAGAGAGAGAGTTAAGTCCCGTCCACACACAGGCATGAAAAAAATCTTTCAAAGCTTCGCCCATTCACTTGAATGGGGTGACGTAGAAGATTTGTAATCTTCGCCGAACTGCATTGTGGGGAGCATGGCTTTGCAAGCATCGTGAGCATCAAAAGTTGAGCAATGTTCAACTTTTGATGCTCCGTCCCGATGCTTTCGAAGCTGGCATGAGACAATCAAATCCCGTTTATGCAAATCCCGCCAGTGCAAGCGCTAGCCAATCAAATCGCGTGCAAGCTGGGAGAGCCAGACCGCAGTTCATTTCCTCATATTCCAAACGAGATATTACGGTAGCAAATCACCCGGTTCTTTACGACCAGAACTATTTACCGGGATACAAACCGGAGGAACCAGGCATGGAGGGAGGTGGCAGAGACAGAGGGTGAAACTGGTAGGTTTTCGCTTGTTTGGGGATTTTATATCCAGTTTACTTCGTTTTAACATTGCTATTGCTTTGTACGTCGGGGGCGGGAGATTCATTTGATTGGTTGTTGGTCGCGTTGCTCGCAAAAAATCGCCAAGCTTCAGACACGCCCAGCATCAAGATTCATTTCATGCCTGTGTGTGGACGGGCCGTTACACCCAGAGGATGGTTGCCCTCTTGTTCAGTAAACAGCACGCAGACCCCAGCAATGCCAATCCTTGAAGGGCACTTGTAAAGTAATTACCTGTGTTCTGCTTCTTGTTTCTCCTCCTGTCCTCCCCCCCCCCCCCCCCCCCCCCCGGATGTAATCACTCTCGCAGGTGGCTGTGAAGAACAACATTGACGTATTCTACTTCAGCTGCCAGTACCCCATCAGCATGCTGTTCCTGGAGGACGGGAAGATGGGTGAGTGTGTCCCTGATAAACCTCTTCACTCAAACCAGCTGACGTCACCAACACACACATCATCAGCCATTGTTGAGGCTGTGCTGACTATGTGTAGCAGTGTGTGACGTACAGTAGGTGCGTGTGTGTGACGTAGGTGCGTGTGTGTGTGACGTAGGTGCGTGTGTGTGTGCCTGCACTCGTTCACCTTGTATGCTGCACCGTCGCTCCTACACTGTTCACCCGTGCCAACATTTCCTTTTTGATGTTTTTTTGATTGAATCTGTTGAAACACGAGGCCCTTTCTCCCGGTGGAGCCTCAAAAGCGCAGCTGGAAACCCTTTTGTTTAATGTAGAATCAAACAATTTTGTAGGGCTTTGACAAATTTACGTTAGAAGCTTCTTCACCTTTAAAAACAATCGTCTATTTGGATGAAGAGATTCATCGGATTAGTGTAGTTACATAAATGTAATTTCGATTTCTGCTTGAATTCAGCATTATTACAGGAGTAAGCATGTTGCTTTGGAAAGATTAAGGCCAACCAATATGCATTGAAGTGGAATACTGAGTTTGATAAAATCATGCTATGAATGATGGAAATGATAACATCTGTCGTTATTCAATACATTTTGACTTTTGGACTTAACAACCTTCTTGACTTTGTGGAAATGTTTGTATTACACAACTCAGAAACAATCCTGTGCACCACCACTGGAAACTAATCCTACAAATGAAACGATAGTATAAGTGTATCCTAATCTTTATCTGCATCTGTGCATAAATATCTGGTTTAAACAGTATAAGTAGACAGCGATACAATACAGAGCATCAAACTGTTTTTTAAATGTTGATACTGTGTGCGCTTCAGTCTGTCTTACAGTGATTGTGTCTCTTGTCCGCAGAGCGCCAGGTGTTCCTCGCCACATGGAAAGACATTCCTAATGAGAACGAGTCCCAGTTTCAGATCAAAGACTGCCATCTCAACTCAGGTGAGACGGGAGGAAAGGGAACAGAGTTACGCCTGAATTCACTACACGGTGCAGCCATATCCTGCTGCTGAATGTGAGGAGCAGGGGCAAATTCAGATACACGCTAATGAAGCAAAACACATTTAATGAGAACTCATCAGCTGCAGTCCCCTATAGTTCAGTTTTAGAAAAGCGTGAGAACAGCTGGACTGGAGGAGAATTCCTAATGACAGCTTAATGGAGATTTCCCCTCACAGATTACATTTGTCATGAACAAAGAGAGAGACTTTAACATCCTTCTGGGAAGCAGCGGCAAGACGGAGGCTGAGGAGGAAACTTAGTTCTGAATGACTTTCTTAGACTAAGTCTTTGTCTGGAGTGATGTTTCAATGGATGACAAATAAATCCTTCATTCTCTTGAACATTTAATGATCTAACACTAAAAATGGAAAGTGTAACTGCAGGGAGACATTTAACAATTAGACTTTTCTTAATGTTTGATGATTATGTTCCTACAACAGATGCAGCCTCCAACAAACTGCAAGGTAGCAACATCTTCACCATAGCTAAGCGTACCGTGGAGGGGCAGGACATGCTGTATCAGTCGATGAAGCTCACCAACGGCATCTGGGTGCTGGCTGAGCTGAGGGTGCAGGCTGGAAACCCAAACTACACAGTGAGTACTCCAGTGTTAGCTGAATGCATGAGTTCCAGTCAATCACTGCTGTGCTGTTGGGTTTATGACCAACAGAGGTAGCTGGTGAGAGAAATAAGGGTTTGATTAAGGGTTGGTTTTACCCTCATACTGTCATACATTTCAATATTAAGGGGAGTTGAATTTGTTCAACTACAACTCTGTTTTCACCTGTCTCGGTGTAAAATGCCCACATTGCTCAGGACTGATATGTTTCTCTCTGTTGGCATTCTTTAGTTTTTTCCCGTTAAATGCCAGAAAATGTTGTTTGCATAACAGATTGTAAAGACATATTTTTAATTCATGATGCTGGGCTATATAAGTAGGGATGGGTATCGTGTGACATGTATCGATTCCGGTTCTGCTTATCGATTCCGGTTCTTATCGATTCCCCGTTTCGATTCCAAAATTGTAAAAGCAAGAGGTCAAACGTTCAGATGACAAAAATATCTTTATTCTTTTAAGCTTTAACTGACATTTTTACAAATAAAAAATATTCATGCAATACAAATGTACTGCACAATAGCTGTGTTTTATTTTAACTGAGCTATGCCTGTGGAAAGCTATTAACAGGCATTGCATTGCACTGTGCCTTGTCTTTTTCTTTGTTAGTGTAGTGGAGTCTCACTTTAGAGCGTTTACCGCGATCCATCTTTGGTGTTATGAAGTGACAGTTCGTGAACTGTCTACGGGAGGGCGGGGGGAGCCTCGCTGCCGGGCAACTGTGGACCTCTGTCGCCTGTCAACGCAACTTACATGATGCCGTTTAAAAAAAATAAGGGCGGTGCCGGACGTCAGCGTCAACGGCCTGCTGACGACTGGCCGTTCTGTGATTCTCCAGAACACACAGATGGCCAATCCGCCCTTACCCTGTATTCCACGGCCGCGGCGACCCGTGGAATACAGGGTCTACCGCGTTAAGGAACCGTTAAGCAGAACCAAAATTGTGTATTTTGTATGGGTACCCGGTACCCGGCATTTTCTTATCGGTTCTCATCTGAACCGAGTTTCGGTTCACAACCCTGTATATAAGTTACATTTGATTGTACATTTATCATCATAGAAAGTCCTAAAAGCTGACTGGAACTAGGGAGATTAGAAAGAGTAGAAGCAACCATGACGACAAGTGAAGTTCATTTGTTGATAAGTACCACTGTGACTCTGTTTGCAGTTAAAATTGTGTTTTACTTTTTTTTTTACTACTTTATAAATATGTTTTTCTTTTATGCACTCTACAAACCATACTTTTATTTGTTATCGTCTTGTTTTGAAATAAGTTTTGTAACTTGTTGATTTTAACACAGCATCAACTAAATCTCTACCATCATTTTATATAATTTCAGTGTTACAGGAGACACAATTATAATACAAAAAATAGTTAAATTAAATTGAAATACGTTTTATTCAAAAGAGGTTCTTATCTATGCTTGAAATCTATTCAGGCAGTACCTTTTTTAATCCACTGTGCTGTGTGCACAGACTGATGCTATCTCTAACATAGCACTTACCCAAACTTTGATATCTGGAGCCTTAGCTACTTCTGGAGTCACAACAACCATAACAACTGAAAACAACAGAGATCTGTCCCGTAATAAATCAAAGGAGTTGCTGAACAGAACCAGGTCATACATACAGTGTCGGAAAGTTCCCGCTTCTATTGTGAACTTCTGCACAGAACTTCAGTCCGACGTGTTGAATTATGTCATTATGATGGAGTTCAAAAAATACTGTCATCACTGCACGTCAGGTCAGAGAGAAAATGACACAGCAGAGACGTGACGGGGATTGATGTGCAGTAATGAATGCAGTAGTGTGTATGTATGTGTGTGTGTGTGTGTGTGTGTGTGTGTGTGTTCTCCATTGTGTTGCTTTGTCAGCGTGCCACACTCTCCACTCTTGATGGATTGTGTTTGCCTTTGAAATTGTGCACCACTGGTCCAGAAGGATGACATTGGGTGACCGCCCCCCCTCCCAGCCCATCACTCAGTCTGCTCCCACTTCATGTTTTTATTCATAAGGTGGCATTAACTGTCTTTTTGTTCTGACCGGTCTAGACCAGTCAATCTGTAAGTCACTCTGTTCCCGCTCATTAAATCTTCAGGATTCATCGCCATCGTTTCGCCTAACAAAAGAGCCTTTGAAATATACGACTTGAGGAGTATTAACTAGTTATAAAGAATAATATACATTTACTTAAAGGTCACCTATTGTGCAAAATCCACTTTTTCATGTCTTTTATACATAAACATCTCTCTGAAGAACCAGCACCTTACTGTGGTGGAGAGGTTTGTGTGCCCTGATGAACCTGGGGGCTGTGTTGTCTGGAGCCTTGTGTTCCTGGTAGGGTCTCCCATGGCAAATTGGCCTCAGGCAAGGGGCCAGACTAAGATTGGTTCAAATACCTCATGAAAGAAGACACAGGAAGTGAGGATACCTGGCCCGGAGGAAGCCCGGGGTCCCCTTCTGGAGCCAGGCCCAGAAGGAGGACTCGTCGTCTGTTGGCCGGACATGCCACGTAGCCCGGCCGGGCACAGCCCGAAAAAAGGCAACGTGGGCAACACCTCCGCTTCTCCGTCCCGCGGGCCCACCACCTACGGGAAACAGCGATGGGGTCGGGTGCGCTGCCAGAAGGGTGGCAGTGAAAGCAGAGGGTCTCAACGGACCAGACCCGGGCGACAGAAGCTGGCTCTGGGGACGTGGAACGTCACCTCTCTGGGGGGAAGGAGCCGGAGCTTGTGCGGGAGGTGGAGAGTTACCAGTTGGATCTGGTTGTGCTCACCTCTACGCACAGCGTCGGCTCTGGAACCTTACTTCTGGATAGCGGTTGGACTCTATTCTTCTCCGGAGTTGCCCAAGGTGTGAGGCGCCGGGGGGGTGTGGGGATACTCACAAGCCCCCGGTTGGGTGCTTCTTTGTTGGAGTTTACCCCAGTGGACGAGAGGGTCGCCTCCCTAGGCCTGCGGGTTATGGGGGGAAAAACTCTGACTGTTGTTTGTGCTTATGCACCAAACTCTTTAATCTTGCTGGGAGACTTCAACGACCATGTGGGCAATGATGGAGACACTTGGAGGGGCGTGATTGTGAGGAACGGCCCCCCTGATCTGAACCGGAGTGGTGGTTTGTTACTGGACTTCTGTGCTAGTCATGGATTGGCCATAACAAACACCATGTTCGAACATAAGGATGCTCATAAGTCTACATGATACCAGAGCACCCTAGGCAGAAGGTCCATGATCAATTTCATTATCGTATCATCGGACCTAAGGCCGTATGTTTTGGACACTCGGGTAAAGAGAGGGGCGGAGTTGTCAACTGACCACCATCTGCTGGTGAGTTGGGTCGAGTGGCGGGGGAAGCCTCTGGACAGACCTGGTAAGCCCAAATGTGTAGTGCGGGTAAACTGGGAACGTCTGGAGGAGGCCCAAGTTCAGGAGGCCTTCAACTCACACCTCTGGCGGTTTGTAGATTTGGAGAAGGCGTAGGACCGCGTTCCCTGGGACTCACTGTGGGAGGTGCTGCAGGAGTACGGGGTGAGGGGGTTTCTGCTCAGGGCCATCCAATCTCTACTCCCAAAGCGAGAGCTGTGTCCGGGTCTTCGGCAGTAAGTCGGACCCATTTCCGGTGAGGGTTGGCCTCCGCCAGGGCTGGGCTTTGTCACCATTCCTGTTTGTAATATTCATGGTTAAGATTTGTTTTGAATTTAATTGAGCCGTCCCTTATAGATACTGTCTTTTTACGTTAGTGAGCCGGATCATTTGGCTCAGCTCTCTTAAAGCGCTGGCTGTTTCGGCTCCCAAACGCCCCCCCCCCCCCTCCAAATCGCGCACGTTCCCTGTTGTCCTTGAGCAGGCACCTTCGATGTCGGAGAAACGATCTTCAATACCTACTCCGAAAATAATCCCAACAGACTCCTTTGCCCCTCCAACAGAGGGATGTCCTTGTCCTTTTTCCTTTTCGTAATTTCAAGCGATAAAAACTCTCGATCTTCTCTCGAATTATTAATATTTTTGGACGCCCTCGGCTCGCGTACAGGGCGTCCCGAGCTGAATAAGGGCGTCAAATGACGGCAAGACGCCCCCCTGGCGGAAACGCTGATTCAGCGACATGTTTTGTATATATCTGAGACCTATAATATATTGATGAAAACCAGTATAATAGGGGACCTTTTTAAGTGTAAGATTTTCCTTTTTTTAATGATTATTTGTTGAAAAATCTTTCAGCTAGAGGCAGTGTGCCTTTTTCATTTTGATGATTTGTTGCTTTTTATTTCCCCTGTGTCTGTTTTCATCTGCTACTGTTCCTGTCCTGTACTCCTTTTGTCTTTTTCACTTCTTGGTCATTTTTTTTATTAAAATAGTTTATACTCTGGGCTGGTAATGCTCCTCTACTTTTTGTAGGTGGATCATAAATAGTTTATGTAAATGGAGATGCATGTACACAGTGTGTGTTCGCTGCTGCCTCTCTGTTGGCACGGCACATTAAAGCCAAGCTGCAAAAGCCTTTCGTCTGCAGCTATTTTTAGACCTGAAGAAGTAAAGCTCTGCCTCTGCGTTTTTTATTCTGGCTTTTATTGGGCTTCTCAAGACAAGACATCAAAACAAGTATAATTCATTCAAAAGAGGTCACGTTTTATTTTGCTGTTTACCCGTAATGTTCCAATATCTCAAAGCATGATTGGCTTTAGCTATACAGTCAGTAGTATAACTTCATATTGATTCTGGCTGGATTTTATTACATGCATCAACAGCCGTGTTAATTGACACTAAAACCCAGCGTTTTTCAAAGTGTGGGGCGTGCCCCACTGGTGGGGCGCAGGGATGTGATAGGTGGGTCGCAAACGGACGACGATGAACGGGAGATTTATTTATTTATTTATTTTTAAATTTAAATACATTTTTTGGACCTCAGGCCAGAAACGAACCTGGGTCCTCGCGGGCGGTAGTGGACTGTTACAGCCGGAGACTCTCTAACAGCGGTGGACTTTCACAGCGCCACTGCGCCGGACCCGCCGGAGCCACGGGGTGTTTGCGGCGGCGGATGCGGTACCGGCACAGCGGTGCTTTGAAAGTCCACGTCCCACCGACAGCAGCGGCCCACCGGGATTAGTCCCAAATCTCCCGATGGCCAATCTGAGCCTGCTCGCACACACACACACAACTGAAACCAAAATAATTTACAGACATATGTAAAAATCTCTCATACACCCATGTGAAACGCTCTCACACACACAACAGCGTTGCAGTCGGGAAGAAAAGCAATGTGGAGCGGCCCCTCACCACTTCGTAAGGAGTTTAACAGTGACACTCGAAATCCTGTTTGTGTCCCCCCACTTAACAAATAGGCCTATGTTTATTATTATTTTTTAACGCAAGCAGTCATCGCCACGGAGGAGCACACAGCCTCTGAGTTATCAGGGTTGTGTTCAAGAAATGTAAGAAGACGTATCTTTGCCCCTTCTCAGCGCTACACAGCTGCATCATGCCGCTCTGCTCCTCTTTATGACGGTTTTACTAAAGGCACGGACACACCGGGCCCATTATCGGCGTCGGTGGGCGTCAGGCCGACGATGAGCGTCGACACGCCCTACTCAGATTGGTGTGTTCCACACAGTGGGGTCTTTTCAGCCGTGCCGGCGCCTTTTCGGCCAAAAACCAGCCGATGCAACATGTTTGCTTGCATGTTGAATCGACGGGCAGTCGGCAAAATAAAGCACTCTGATTGGCTGTTCAGCTAGCGAATCACTGCATGAGAAGTGAAACGGAAGTGAGGGACCCAAACAAACTATTAAGATTTCATTTAACTCCAGGTCTCGACACAGGCTCTGGAAAGCCCCGTGAGCTTCTCGCTGTAGAGGGAAAATGGAACGCACACGCTGTTTGTTGTTTGTTTATGTCACACAGTCTGTCTTCCGGTTGTTGCCTCTTTTGAATGACTAATACACACTACCGCCGCCTGCTGGTAAGGAGAGTTATTGCCACTCACGCATGCGCAGTTCGTACGTGCTTCTTGGCCGTCGGCTGAAGTCTTTGCGGTGTGTTCCAGTGCGACACATGGCAGAGACGCGAGGCGACGCAACAGTCGGGGTCCGTCTGTGTCAGTTCTTTGTTGCCAGATTGGTGTGTCCGGGCCTTAAGACCTCTGCTGTGTTTTCAGGTTCATTGAAATGATCAGCGTGTCTCCGTCTCTCACTGGAGACTTTTGGGTGGAAAGAATACAGCCATTTTTGTATGAAAGTATTAGAAACAAAGACTTTTTATACAAAGAGTTCATTGTTTTGTGATCATGATTATAAGAAGATCTTAATCCATACATTAATGTCCTTATGATTACTGTGGCTCTGTGTTCCTCATTGTGTCTGTTTACCTTGCATCTATACCTCTAATAGAAAACCAATAATATTGTAGCAGCAAGCCGGGAGAATGCCGCAGTCTCTCGCTCTCTTAATAGCAGGTTCTACTCAGAAGAGCCTCCACATTTCCTCACATCTTACCCCATGCTGACAGGAGAGCGGCTCCTAAACGTTGCCAGCAGCAGCAGCATGTATTCCTAAAGATCCCAGAGTGTGCAGAGGCAACACTTTAGGAGCCATGCAGTATTTCTGCAGCTCTGTGGTACAACACACAGTATCACCTTGTTTTGATATTTGTTTCCGTTGAGATTAATCACCAAATGTCTGGTTAATAATTGGTCACTGTAGACACTGAACAATTAGATCCCATTTGATAAGAAAACAGGAAGAAACAAGTAGAATGTAATGGCTCGAGTGGTCATGAGGTAGTGCTGAGGAGGTTTACTGATTATATTACTAGGGGTAAAAACTCTGCAGTCAAAGTTTCCCTTTTGCAAAACACATATCGCTCCTATAGGCAAGTCTACGGTTTTGAAGTGTATCTAAGTTTCTTTGGATAAGAGCTTCACCAAAGTGACATGCATGTTATATAATGTAATGAACTGGAATTAGGAGGCGTCCTGGTGTTGATCAACATCTCTAGTTTGAGTCCAGCTGGAAGCCTTTCGTTGTGTTTTGTTCCTCGTCTCTCCCTCTCCCCGTCAGCTGTCCCGTCTTTATGAAGGACATTCAGCGCCTAAAACCACTGTTTTACCACTCAAGCTGAAATGCAAAGTCCTTGGATTGACTTCTTCTCTGTCTGCGATGTTTGTAGTCGTCACTCAAAACCAGTTGTCGAGGTTCTGTACTATCCATCAAATATTTTCCACTGGAACAAATGTGATTCTCTGACATGACAGTGATCAAAGCTGAAAGAAACGCACTGAGGAAGAGTGTGTGTGTGTGTGTGTGTGTGTGTGTGTGTGTGTGTGTGTGTGTGTGTGTGTGTGTGTGTGTGTGTGTGTGTGTGTGTGTGTGTGTGTGTGTGTGTGTGTGTGTGTGTGTGTGTGTGTGTGTGTGTGTGTGTGTGTGTGTGTGTGTGTGTGTGTGTGTGTGTGTGTGTGTGTGTGTGTGTGTGTGTGTGTGTGTGTGTGTGTGTGTGTGTGTGTGTGTGTGTGTGTGTGTGTGTGTGTGTGTGTGTTCTCTCTTCCCCACATCAGACATGTGGGTTATTGAGGGCTTCACACCAGAAGGCACAGCTGCAGCAATTCATTAGTGAAGCAATTTGCAATCTTCCAAACTACTTTCCTTTGTATTTATTAATGAATGTAATATCGATCATTTTATTATTCCAAAGCTCCGGCTGTCTGGTGTTCCTCGGTCTGAGTAAATCCTGTCTCTGCAGTGTGTCTGCTGATGGGGAAACACTCTGTGAGCCTCAACCTGCTCCCAGCTGAGACTCACATCAAAGAGTTTTTCCCCCACTGTGTCTATGGCTCTATATTTCTGTCTGACCAGACCAAATTAATGAGAGTTTCAATCCAAAAAAATCCCTTCTGAAATATAATGAAATGTGTCTCCTGTGAAAATGACAAGGACACTTCTGATTATTATCCTTTCTTATACCTATGAATAAATATGAACAATGCTTATGACTGGAAGCGCCAGAATTGCCTTCATTTTTTTATTCCACCTAAAAGTTCAGGAAACTCCAAAGAACATGGCGTTTTTCTTTTTTTAGTTTTCTTGTAAGTTGGGCTATTTTGATTAAATACTTAGACCACAAATAAGGGTTACAGTTCAGCAGGCTATCAAATGACTACATGCTTACACTAACTAGATTAATATGTCTCCTAGTTTTTTAATACGTCAGTCAGTAAAACAACTACTAAGTTTCCACATCAACATATATCAGAAATGTCAATATATGACCTTATTATAGACCCTCCAGAAAAACGTGGCAAAAATCCTTGATTATGATTAAACATGCGGGGTTTTATGTGATTTTATGCGGTGAAATTGCGGGAAGTTGCGAAATATACGAAAAGTTGCGAAATATGCTAAATATGCGGGGGAAAAGAATTAAAAAAAAAATATTGAGCTGTCTTATTTATTCTCTCTCACACACAACCTGCCACTAACGTTAAACCCCTTTACTATTCAATTAAACACATTCAATGTTTATTTATTGTAAAAGCAATTGGGCTATTTTAATCTCTCTCTCTCTCACACACACACACACACACACACACACACACACACACACACACACACACACACACACACACACACACACACACACACACACACACACACACACACACACACACACACACACACACACACTTCTCCGCCTCATTCTGTTTTCATGTACTCGTTTGTTATCTGACCAGCTTCAATCTTGTAGGCTACTCACTTCGTTTCTTGTAGCCCTCGAAACGGTTTTGGAGGTTGATCCCTCGGTGAACGTGAGTTGTTTGGCTTTCTTGTCCGCAGCAGCAGAAAGCATTTTCAAATGTTTGAATGAATCAAAGTGGGTCGCCACCGTCGATTTTCTCTTATGCTCCAACACACAGTTGCACGGGGTGCAGAATAGTTTCCCCCCACTTTTTGCCCGGTCTTTAGTAGAAATGTTCGTTGGTAAATGAGCTCTATACAGTGTTGTTTACATTCTGTGATGCGAGAGCTGATGACGTCACATCAAGACGAGTTCACTTTTTCTTCTTCTCAACTTTGTGTGGAAAAATGCGGGGATTATGCGGCCTTTTGATAAATATGCGGCCTTTTAAAGAATCTGCACCATTTTGCTGATTATGCGGTAAACTCTGCGATCGCAGAATCGCGTTTTTCTGGAGGGTCTATTATTAGGTGTAGTTTGTTAGCTGTAATTCGTCCCTTCATATTTCATCTTCAGATTTACCATGCTGCTGTAGCGAGATCATTTCCCCAATTCTGATCAATCTTATCTTAAAGGCTCATGTGACTTGTTGCTGATGGTGACTGTGAACTGTATTTCTCACAGGAAACGGTTATCTGTTGTGTGTCGTCGTTAGAAACCTTGTTTTGGAACAGAAAACTCATTCTGATCTCTTCTCTTCACAGATCTCTCTGAAGTGCAGAGCTCCGGAGGTTTCTCAGTGTGTTTTCCAGAACTACGAGACAGTGTTGAAGAACTGAAGCCCCGCCCCCCCACCCCCACACAGCTGACCCGCAGACCATGTTACAACCTCTCGCAGTGCAGGAGCCACTTCCTGCTGTGTTGGCAAATTCTTCTGGTTAATCATTTTTCTTTGTCCCGGTCCCACCCGTCACCGCTTGTTTTTCTTTCCTCCGCCTGCAGAAAACCCTCTTCTTCTCTGTCTGCCTGGACTCATCATGTCCCTCTCTCTCTCTCTCTCTCTCTCGCTCTCTCTCTCTCTCTCTCTCTCTCGAGTGTGTTTTCTATCAAATAGTTTCAGGACATTTCCTCACGATACAGTTTCTTTCACTTGGAGCTGGTCCTGCACTCAGCGATGACCTGTCTTCTTTTGGGGCTGCAGTCCTGTGAGAGTTTTCTCTGCATAAATAATTATCTAGCCCCACTTTTCTGCAAATTGGAGACTATTTATAGCGTCTGCGATCACCCGTTGAAATATCTCTGTCGGCATATTTATTTAAGATTTAAATTGCCGCAGTAAAAAGGCTTTAACTCGTCTGCTCTGCGTGAAGTGGCTGTCTGGCCCTTAGAAGAGACTCATAGAAGCTTCCAAACTACATTATAGTTTTATTGTCTTCGTCAATCTTTTGTCTGTTTTCTTTAGTGTTTAGCAGTGGGTTCGGATCCTCTGCTGTCTGAGAGCAGAATGTGAGCAACGCTGTTTGATAGACTGGCAGCCGTCGTCCATTGTTTGCTCTCTCACTTAGTCATTCCATGCTTTGATTTGCGTTTTGTAGTCTTGTTAGTGTTCATGTGGCAAACTGGGAGAGGGTGTTTGTATTTGCTCCCCCCCCCCCCCCCCCCATGCATAAGACAAACACTCTCTGCCACTTGGCTCTCTCAGCCCTCTCATCGCAGCCTCTCAGCACTCTGGCCACCTGAGATGAAGGTTCAGGTGAGAGAACTCTAAGCGTATGATGCCATGGTTTGAGTAATAAGTGTGAGTGTAGGTAGCACACTGCGTACATCCAGCGTCCCTTGTTCTACCTGCAGACTCGACCCGGTTCATTGTTCCCCCTTCTATCCGAGTCATTACATCCAGGTCCTTTTTATCGACTCTACACGATGTATGTTCCCACGCTAACGCCTCACCACGTGTGTGTCTGTGTGTGGTGGCGGCTGATTCCTATAAAATGCTGTAAAAAAAAAAAAAAAAAAGAAGAAAAAAAATCAAATGTATAATCAGAGGTTTTTGATTGAAATGATTTTGTTCATTGTGTGTACATCATAAGAAATATTAAAAGCCTTGATAAATTCACTAAAGAGTTCAGTGTCTTACATTATGAACACAACATCTCGATTCACAAAGATGATGAAACAGAACCAGTGCGTATAGTGCCATAGGTGTCAGGAAAAAAATCACACAATAATTAAGTTGAACAAAACAGTATGTATATGTAAGATATTGTTTTGAACATAACCACTGATGGATTATAAATGTGTCTCACCACTCCCAGTGTCACATGAGGCCAAATGTTATGTCAGTTTATTTGCTGGGTAAACGTCACTTCCCCAAAGCCCCGGGAAGTGTTTTCACAGTCCGTACTTTATAGAGTCGCTGATGACCTTTGGAGTCGCTCACGTCTCCTCTCGTGTTCTCAGCTCTACTCTGACAGACCTGCAACCCTTGCAGCTTTGCAGCCTTCACAGCTTTGCATACAAATGTCAGTGTCGTTCAACCTTCAGCTCTAAGGTAAGTCTGATGTGTATCCACAGCGTGCCGCACCTTAAGGTGGAGCAGCTCCTCTGAAGGGGTGACAGGGTTTTTAATGTCCGAAATACTTGAGAAATCTTAACCAGGAGTTCAACTGCATCGCCTGCTCTGAACACAAAGCTCCCGTCTCCGATCTGTTCCGCTGTGGATAATAAAGGTCAGCTCGATTTGAAAGATGCACCGTCCTCACCGCCCAGAGAGCAGTCAGCGCTGCTTCCAACACACTCTTCTACAAGTGAATAATGATCTATAATATTCACCCCATGTGACTAATGCTTTCCAACAGGGGGCGACACTGCAATGAAATTCGAAAGAAGGCTCAGACCTTATTATAAAAAAAGATTGACTTAAATACTTGTAAAAGTTAATACCCAGAAAGTGATATATAATTATATTGTCCTAATTGTTTTTTATTTCTTTACAACACAACTTCTAAATACTTTGGTTTTTATTATTTAGCGTAAAGGGAGTCTAATCTATAGGATAGGGTTAGAACAGGAATTAATATATATAACCCTACCCCCTATACTAACCCTATAGGAATCAACAGTAACAGTAGGCTATTCAATAAACAGCAGAATTACTCCTCAGTTTTATATTCAATTATTTGATTAATACGTTTTACAGGTGTGTTTTGCTCCTGCAGCAAGGGACTTAAAACATAACGTAATAAACAATGGCATGTTCTTACTGTGACACTTGTTGTTTTCCATGCAGCTCTAATGCAAACAGGCCTTCTTGAGACTGCTTTTAAAACGTATTTCATTTTTGGCCCTCGAGTTTTAAGGCAGCCTTTGCAAAGGGTTTATACATTTACCAAATGGCTGTATTAATAGTCGATGAGTCATTTGCTAATCCTGTCGATTTTGTGAAACGTTTGGCTGGTGTTTATCCTCATGCAGCAGGGCTCTTGATCTCTGTTTTTGACAGATCTTTAATTCACCAGGAAGGAGAGTCCATTGAAGAGGATTACAATCACGTCAAAGTCTGTTTACATTTGTCTTACTCCTTTAGACTTGATTAATTATAGCAAAAAGGGATTCAAGGACATTACATTTAAACAGAAACAATCAACACCAGGTCTATAAATACCTGCCCTTGTGTCTGATTTGTCTTAATTTAGTCAAAAATATGTATAATATCATTGGAAATAATGAAGCCGTAACGATTTAGTTTTGCCCACGGACATGGTTTCATTCAAACAATGTTAGGCCTTTTCCTCAAAATCAAAAAATGTTATGAGCACAGAGAAACTTAAATGTTCCAGTTGATTCATTTGAAATTCACCTTTCCAGATCTGCACAGTGAAGCTAAAACACCCGCAAGAAGGAACAAGTAGAAAAACACGCCTTAGGCCGAGGCATGAGTCTGTAGGCTTTGGGGCCCCTGCAGGGCAAATGCCTATACCTGCCTTATTGAATATCCTGCCTTGATAAGCACCAAACTGGACTACTACCTCCCAATAAACGGTGCTTTAATGAAGTGCTGCATTCAAAAACAATCAGCAGAGGTTACAAGCTCATCTCCCTATATTCTCAGGGCCCAAAAACTTCGTAATGTTTATTCCCCCGACTTGCTATTGTGATTTGCGCCCGTGATGTGCTCGCTGTCACCCCGCAGTGATTGATGGGACACGCCGACCCTGGCCTGCCCGAAGACCCTGTCCAATAATAAGTCGAGCGCCTCAGAGCAAATGATGTCCAGTCTCACGCCGCTCATGAATGTCCCTCATATGATGTATGGAGTTTGGCCTTTTCCTGTGCCATTTATTTGTTGGCGTATTGGAGCTCAAGGCTCTCACACGCCTTGCGCACGACATAATCCTATTGGATGAGCGGGGCAGGGATATAGCGAGTGATGAGAGGGGGAGAGAAAGATAGAGCAGTCTTCACCAGCGCATGTCTCTCCAACAGCAGACACACTCTCTCACTCACACACACACGCACAGTGCTCGTTAATAGGCTCCAGATGCCTTTACAGAAAACGCACGTCTGCAGGCTGTGTGGACTGCATCTTGTCTTTTGAATCACGCAGATGTGAATCTATCTTTCTGTCATCGACAAAACAAGAAGATTATGGGGTTTGTGTGCAATTTCCGAGCACGTGGGATTGGGAAGCTCATTTAAAAGGCTGGCGGCTGTGTGATGGAGGAGCGCGGCGGTGCTGCATCGGAGGAAATTAGTAAGAGGTGCAGAGGAGATAATCAATGAAGACACTGAGGGCTCCTGTGCGTCTGGACAAGGTCACAGTCTAGCCTGGGTGAGATTATGTCCATTCGGGGACAACAAGAACGGACTTTTTTCGCTTCCTCTCGGGGGAGGAGGTCGTCTGGAGATGTCCACAAGAGTTTCTGTGTTGGATTGCAGAAGCATTGAAAACCCCCTCCATCTGCATCTTCGTAGTTAAGCTTTATTTTTGACAACCTTCAAGCTGCAAGGGTCTTTTTTTCCCTCCTCCCTCAGCCTGGAGATAAAGTTTCTCGCTTTCTCGACAGGGTGGGTGTTTTTATGCAGCCGCCGCTTCGTTTAACTGCACCCAGTTGAACCCAGCTGAGGTGATTCAGAGGCTGCTGGGTGAAGGGAAAGGGTGAGCAGAAGGTGGATTGAATTCCATCGGAGCAGCATCCCAAACAGCGGCGGCCAGCTGCGTTTCTGGACTGTCACATCTGTGGTTGTTGTCGTCGCTGTCCATGGTGCTGAACCCGAGCTCCAGGAATGGTGGAGACGCTGAGTATCGCAGTCATCGGTGCTCCCGGAGTGGGGAAAACTTCTATAATCCGCCAGTTCATCTATAACGATTTCTCGGAGGTGTACACGCCGACCAGGACCAGATATGTGTACAGACCCTCCGTCATCCTCAACGGGAACATGTATGAGCTAAAGATCCTGGACGTCCCGCCAATCTCCTCCTTTCCATCCAGCTCCAGTCAGGTACACACAGCCTCTGTCTGAGGACTTATAGGTTGAACTTTATTGAAGGTGGTGATTCATCCACCCTCACATTGCCTGAATCTCTTACATCTATAGTTAATTCTGTTCACAGCCTATGGTCTTCAAAATACAATTACACCTATTTTATTTATTCCTCTATCACTATCTGGTGTCCCTAGTCTAGTTGCTATGGAGACCTGACTGACTTAAACCCTTTGTGATCTTCACTTTGACGCTTTAAACTCAACCCCCCTTTCATGAAGAAGCAATGCCAGCTGCTTTTGTTTATTAATCATGACAGTTTCAGAGACGAGTTGGCCGCAGTGTACTGGTTCTGCTGGTGTTTGGGTTAAATGTGTCCCATATGGTCAGACATTAATAGCAGGATTCTGCTGCAGGCATCCCCACAGCACCTGGTCCAACTCCCCGTGTAGAAATAGAACAGACTGGCCTTTTATTCATGGTCATATGCCACACTTCATTAGTTGGAGGCACATCTGATTGCAGGATCATACATGTGGTGTTGCTCCAACAGTTTGTATTCTCTTCTAAGCTTTTTCTGGATTGAAGACATTAGGAATTATCTTAAACTCTGGAAATATTGATTGTCTCTAGGTTCACTTTTGTTCACAACATAGTCATACAATTTGCATTTAAGAAAAGTAAGTTTAATACAATTTCCAATCAAAATGTAATGTTTGCTTTGCTCCCACTGAGTGTTGCATCATTCATGCTTTGTTTTGCACCTGTGCCCAGGAGGAACGCCATGTCCTTCATTTGTACAGCATTGTTCACAGATGGATGACATTAACATGTATCTTATCTTATCTTAAAAGCATTATTGGACACTGTAATCGTTTCTCTTGTCCATATTGCCCTTTAAAACATACCCTCCTAAAGCACTTCCAACGTAAATGATAGGGGGGGGGGGGGGAATCAGTGTCCTCACTCTGCGCAAATATTTATTTTAAAGTTGCCAAAGCAAAGATGAGCCACAAAAGTGTGCTTTGTTTTACTAAGTGGATATCGTCTAAAGTTACAATACATTTAGTTGCAAATGTTCCTGCACTTCACTTCAGCACTGTGGGAACTAAAAGTGGGAATTAGCCATTAACGAAGCCGTTACGTCTCAAGATTGATTTGATTCAGTGACTGCTAAACCCTCGTATTCGGTGAACTCATAATCCATCACTAACTTTGAAATAATGTAAGGATGTCTTCACAGCCAATGTGTGACGGAGGAACACTTTCAGTACATGCAAGAGTGTTGTTTAACCCACCTGTTGTGTTGTTTCTCCCCCCCTTACCCTTGTGTTTCCGGACTGCGGTTTTAACTGCTCTTCCATTAACACAAAAAACATTAATCATCACACATTTTTATTTAACACCCTGTAAACAACCTCTCAGATGACTCATGAATAACTGCATTGATTAGACACTGGAAACGTATTCTAAAATTAAATTTGATTTGTGGGTGTGTGTATCTGATGGATAAACACAATGAAAGTGGTGATCAGTAATTGTATATGTTAAAATGCCTACTGTGAAGGATATCATAAGGCCAATCAAATGTAAAACACAATATTTATGATTGAGGGGAAATCGGTCATGTTTGAGCTGAACACAACAGGAGGGTTAAGAGGGATTGAAAAATATCTGATCCTGTCCGTTAAGTTATTTCTCTCCAGCCACAGAGGTACAAAGGAGTATGGATTTGGTGTGTGTGTCTCTGTGCTTTGGCAATGAAACAACGTGGCCACTCCAAGCCTCTATTCACTGGAGGCGTGTGTCGACTCCTGTCCATTTCAGCCTTTGTTCAGGCTTTGAGGCTGTCGAGATAGAGACCTCTCCAAGGTCATCACACCTGACTGCTGCTGCCTCTCTCCCGTCTGAGTCACACAAAGCTCCCCCAAGAACAGCTGCTGTTATCTACACAGACCAAGTGCCACTGAGAAAATGAGATCGGGCCAAAGAAACCAACAGCTTAAATGAGATGCCTCCTCGAGTGTTGATTTGCTTCACGCTCAGAAAAGCCTGATGCAAACGTAGGAAACATCTGGCTGAGTTACATGTAGCCATTCTACCAGATGTGATGTTTTGTTGTTTGTGAGGCTTAAAAGGTCTGCAGGGTGCTTCATTGTGTCCTGCCCACAGAGACCCTCTGCTAAGACTTTCTGATAGATTTTTTTCTTACTTATGTTAAGTGGTGCTTAAACACCACCAGGGACCCAGCTGGTTGGGGAGCATATAGCAGGAATGAGCAAGATGAGTCTTATGAGTTAACGTGTGGGAGTGCGAGTCCCAAAGTTTGAGTCATCATTCGACATCATGTTGTGTGAACATTTCATGCTCATTTCAAAGTGTACTGTTGCGAGCAGACCCTCTTTGTAAGTGCACTGTAAACGCAGAGAAAACCATTAGCTGAGTGCGGACACAACAAGTCTCAGACAGGTTTATCCTGCTCGTTCTGAAGCCGCTCTCTCGCTTGGTTTTCTGACGTCCTCTATTCACAGCCGGAGCAGCGATGAGACATGTCACTTTTATTTCCTTTTTTACTCCCAGCCCAGCTCTGTATTTACCCGGTGGACAGGGCAACGTAACCTGTGTCACAGGCAACGGACAGCAGAAAGAAAGTCAAATAAAAATGTACTAGGGAGGCGTGTTCAAACCCCACTGCAAATGTCGTTGTGTCTCTGGGCAAGACACTTCACCCCAAATTGCTCCTGTGGGGATTGGCCACAGTATTGAGTATGTTAGTCGCTTTGGATAAAAGCGTCTAACAAGTAACATGTAATGTACTCGCAGCACACAGCAGATTGAATGAAAGCACAGTCCCCAGCTGGAACTCTGCTGGGAATAAAAGAGCAACATAGGAGACAGTAGGAATTTGCTGCAGTCAATTAGGAAGGTTGCACAGAGTTTAATGGACACTGTCGTAGTAAGGGTTACCAAATTAGGTTTTATAATGTCCTCTGGAACAATAACGAATAAGCTGCAGAATGGAGTGAGTCAGTACGCCTCCATGCATATGCAGCATGGCAGTTTCTCATCCGTTCAGATTATATTTGATGGAAGAGTAGTGATGTTCTGGCAGGTTACTTCTGACCCCACTTTAACCACGCAGACAGCCATTTTGATCCTTTCCGATGCTTGAGACGGGCAAGATTTCTATTAGCTCACTGTCAGGCTCTCATGTTGTAATGATCTGTTTGCTTTGCAGTATGTCTGCCTGTTGCTGATAGCATTGCGTTTAAAGAGCATCTGTCACACTGTGTCAATAGGCTGCAACGACAGATGGATTTAAGCTTGACAGCGGATTCAGCAAAGATTCTTCTTGTTCTCTTGTTTAGTTCTAGCCATAATGTATCTCCATGACTTCCTCCCACACACACAATGCTCCCGCTCCCTTTCCTGCTCTTTCTGGACGATTTCTCTGAAGCAAATTATTGCTTTTTATACATGGTGTATTTTTGACTCGGTACAGGCAGGCAACATTTAAAGGTGGGGTAGGTAAGTTTGAGAAACCGGCTCGAGATACACTTTTTGTTATATTCCATGGAATGCTCTTAACATCCCGATAGCAATGAATATCTGAAGTGCTTTGACAAAAAAATCCATAAAAATGTCATCTGTGGAAGCCGTAGTACTATAAAAAGTACGACCAATCATCTGGGCCGGCCTGGCTAAAGTAAGTGGATGGCCTACCTGCCTGTCAGCCTTCCATCTGTGCACAAACTTATCTCGTGCCCTCATTGGTCATGTGCGTGGTCGTGTGTGTTGGAGGAGGGGCTCTGTAAGGAAGTGGCAGATTTTTTCCGGTTGTGTATTTTCAAATTCTAGCGCACTCGAGCCTGGTTTCTCCAAAATGACCTACCCCACCTGTGTCTGTGAAGCCTGTTGGGTCAGTTTTTTTCTAAAAGGAGTTGAAAGCTTTTGTGGTCTTTGAAAATTAAAATGAAAACAAATTAGATTAGAATAGAAGCATTTCAATTAGTTCTTAACAATTGACAGCTCAATATGCAAGCTTGACTAAAGGAATAATTAAGGCCCATAATTGTGTTTGCAAAAAGGTTGATCTCTGCTTTTATCAACTTGTGTAAATCTGTTTTAGCTCTGGATTTAAAATTAACAATTCATGGTCATAAGATAAGTCAAACGCAATCACTCATTATATACAAGTAAAATGTATTTTGTGTTACTGTGTGCTTGGAAGGAATCCGAAACAGCTCATCCTCCCCGAATCATCTCCAACAAAGTGCATTAATCAAACACCAATAAGATCTGAACATTTTAATGGCGGATTTGCATAGGTCACCCTTGAGTAATGGGAGTTTTATCCCCGGGAGATGTAACACATTTGAATTGCAAATCTGCTCGGGTGGCCTGCGTGTGACACCGCTTTAATTGCTCAGCACCCCTCCCCCAAAAAGGTTACACCGACCTTCCTCCTGTGCTCCTGAGTATCGATCCATCACAACTTCTCATTACCGCTAAGCTGCCTCACCTAATGACAGGAGACGTGACAGCTTTGCCTTCTGAAAACTGACCACAGCTTATGGTTGTCAGGGAAACATGTTCTGTTTAACGCTCTTGAGGAACGAAGGGTGAGATGCTCTTTCTGTGTGCGGCGCGTGAAAGAGCCCGACTGGAGGAAACAGACAGTGCCACCACACTCACATTCACGCTCCCACAGGCACTCTCAAATCCTGCAAGCACACACACAAACAAACATGCCCACACATGCATTTGAAATTCATTTGAGTTCAGTTCATCAGATGTGTTCTGCTGCACTCTCCTCTCCTCCTAGGCAGCTATTATTACCTTTCTGTGGTCTCTTGTCTTGCTTTGGTGAAGCAGTGTTTCTGTTTTTAGCCCCTCCTCCGTATTTAAAAAAAAAAGACTTGGATGACAAAGAGATATGAGATGAGAACACATGCAGCTATTTTTAGCTTCACAGGGATGTGAGGCTGCAACTGAAGCACATGCGCGCATCTTACATTCAATTTCTTAAATTATCAGAAGAGGGTGAGCTGTGATGATATGCTTTTCATGTCAAGTTCGTTGGGCAAATATTTTCTTTAAAGGAGCGTGAAATGACTTAAAATTGTATTGGACACCCAGAAATAATATAAAATACAGTCTTTCTGACAACTGATTCAACCTGGAGAGGGCCGCAGATAATAATCACATTTATACCAGTTTCACATCAACGTGTCCCATGTACTTCCTCGGTCTTCTCTTTTCCTTTTGATTGCAATCATCCCTGTGCCAAATGTTTGTGTCCATGCGTGCTCGGCCTCATTTTCTTCTTACTGATGTGTGATGCTGTTTCTTCCTCACACACACAGATACACCCAGAAAACGCCCCCGTGCATTTCAAATAGAGTTAAATAATTCCTCGCTGACACAGATGTGATGGCTTCATCCACATTAGATGTTAAAGCTGATCATCGTCTGTTCTCTGAGCTTCCCTTGTCAGAAATGATCACTTCATCTTATGTGTACAGACTGCCTTGACAGCCTGTAGATTTGAAAAGCACATTTTTCTTCAACATTAAGAGCAATTCAATTAGATGTCTCATTCCTATTTCAAATTGTTCAATCTGTTGCAGGAGATAAACAAATAACGAAAGCACCATATGGATAAATGACTACAGTACCATGCTCTCTCAACACCGCCACAAATTAGGTTTATTTTAGCAGCTTGGTGCTAATTAGAATCAGCACGTTGATTTTTTAAAGCTGCACAAAGCAACACTCAGAGCTGCAAAGAGTCATCTCTGTAATCTCTGAGGCGCAGGTGCATCTGACAAAAACCAAACAAAGAAGTAACGTCAAGTAACAGAGCTTTAAGCAAACAAGATAGAAGCATATTAACTAAATAAATACAGTTTTGCATTGGTCATACATGTTTTTATGGGAATATCTTTTGCGGAAAACAAAAGTTCTGTGCTAAAAATGTTAATCGATACAAATAAAACGTATGTTTTAACAAACCTGCTTAGAATTGATCATTGCTGGTAATATACCTGCTTAGAAGTTAAAGGAAGGTTACCCATTCACTTCAGTCTTTATGCTAAGCTAACCAGTTGATGGCTCCACTTTCCTGTACATTTAGCAAACAAGGTTACTTGTTTACAAATGTTCTGCTGTTGGGCAAATGTTGTTTTTATATGGAGAGAGCTCGACTAGCTGTTTCCCGTGTTTTAACTAAACTCATTAAGGTAAAGGCTAACTGGCTGCTGGTTCCAGATACATCATTACTGAATCTCTCTCATCAAACCCTGTTAAACAAAGTGAATGTATGTATTGCCCAATATGGTCAAACTTCTCCTTTCAGACGAATGATGTCACCATCATGTCTCGTCTCTTTATAAATACAGAGGCAGAATAGTATCCACTGTTCGCATGTATACATTAAGTCGAAGTGAATGGAACAAAACATGATTACATTACATGTCACTTTTTAGAAGCTTTTATCCAAAGCGACTTACATACTCAGTACTGTGGGCAATCCCCACTGAAGCAATTTGGGGTGAAGTGTGTTGCCCAGGGACACAACGACATGCTGACTGCAGTGGGGTTTGAACCTGTGACCCCCCTGATCCCAACACCAACGCACAACCCACTGCACCACACGCATGTGCATGCACACCAGAGGTGATGTCGACCCGGTCTGCTCACCCCTTTATCCACAGCAGATCCTTTCTTCCCACCCCCAGAAGTTCCTGTTATTTCCCTCCCCTCTTTTAAATGCTTATGAATTTATTACATGCTGTTAGAGGAGGTGACAGTAATGGTGGGGTGCAGACAGTCCTGAGAGGAACAGCATGAACAGGAGAATGGGTCCCTGTGTTTCTATTGAAGCAACTTTCCTCCTGTCAGGTTCCATTGTACCCACTTGTCCCATGCGCTTTGTTTACTCATCACCATCCGACCAATGCTGCCGTGTGTGCACTGCATCACAAAGCTCAGCCGAGCAACCGACCGACGACACGAGTTAAACAGTAGTATGGGTTCGTTCTTATTTTCCTGACAGAAGGCTCCATGTTAGCTTATCTTTTACAAGCTGTAAAGCCATTGTCCTTGAACATGTGTAAATGGGACATGGCGCAGTGCTTACTGTCACACTGTTTTATGACTTTATTCTAGGCTGTGGGACTCCGCAGAGCCATGCATCTACAACTTACCCTCTGCTCTTTTCTGACAGAGGTTAACCAGCAGATGCAGACAAACAATGACTTACAGGCCAAAGTGCAGAATAATTACAGAAACACATCCTATGTGCTGGTCGGCTTCACTCTCTGGTATTGTTTTGTATTAGTCTGTACATTGTATGCTGTTAGATCTACGAGGCTATATAGCGACCGCATTGCTTTGAGCTATAGGGCAACATTAGCATGATAACATGATCTTGGCGTATCAAATACAATATATTACTAAATGTGTTTAACATGCAATATTTACTTTGCTCACCATCATAGTTTAGTGTGTTATCATTCATGCTAACATTTGCTAATGAGAGACTAAAGTTGAGCTTAATGGGTTAATTTTGGACAAAAGTGAGTTTTTGTGACAGTAAATTTAAATCCAGAGGATCAGCAATGATATTAAAGTTAATCCAGTGCGATCTAGACAATACTTGAATGATATTTCACTCGAAACTAGTCTATCTCATTGTGACATGGAAAGAAATGTACCGATGTCAGTCAATGGGCCCCCTGGATATCTGTACAAAATATCATCCATATGTGGCGGTGTGGTGCTCGTATAAAATGCTCGGTTTGCTGACGACGCAACCTGGGGGAGTTTCGCCCCCAGGAAATTACTAAAGCTAAAGTTTATCCAATTTAATAAAAGGCAATCAGGTTCGTTTGAACACCACAGGCAGAGACAGTGTAAGGATATTACCACAATTGTTATTTTATTTATACATAATTACATTTCTAATCATAAACAATATCATTTTCTAAAAGTTCTCCAGGGAGGAGGGAGAAGGACATTGCTTGGGCTCACCAAGGCAGCAATTAACAAAACGGGAGGGAGCAGATTTGTCACCTCCACTTAAATAGCAGGTGCGCTGGCATGGTGCCAAGCAGCGTCACAGAGGGAGAAGACATCCGGTCACATCTACCCCCCACTTCTGCATCGTCGACCCGACAGTGAATATAAGAAAGGCCTGAAAACGGCAGACTGGGAATTAGACACAGGGGCTCGAAGTGGACTCGCTGCATTGTCCTGAGGGCCAGTAGACCGAGGAAGATGGTGGACATTTGAGTGGTGGCCAGCCGTAGGGCGAACGGTTCGACTCTGAAAGACCTGGGAGGAAGCAACCTGCAGAGTGAGGCGCTTCCTGAACAGGCCTGGCCTGCAAAGGGGTTCCTTCACCAGATGGAGGCTTCACAACCTGGTGGACCACAGAGCTGCAGAGATCCTGGATTTTATGTCGCCCTCTAACCCCAACCCCATGGTCCCTCAGATACACCATTTGCCAAACTGGGCGCAACGGTGGGCGGCCCAGCTCCGGCCACACATACAGTTGTTGTTGAGAGATTTCAGACCAAAGGGATGGCGGACTTAACTCAAACATGGTTAAAAATGATCTATCTCATACTATATGATTGTTTGTGCAATGATGTTGTCCCCTCTGTGTGTGTCCTGTAGGAGTGGCTGGATTTGCGCTGCAGAGGTGTTCGCAATGCCAACGCCTACATCCTGGTGTACGACATCTGCTGCGTGGAGAGCTTTGAATACGTCAAGATGATCAGACAGCAGATAGTGGAGTACAGGTATGACGACACCCCGCTCTCAGCTAGGATGATTGTTTCTGAACATTCAGCAGAGTGACATACAGCTTGTTTAGCCTCAGCGTTGATTTCTAATCTCATCACCATTTCATCCGTCTGGTAACAGCTTGCCATTTCACAGACCTTCCACAGAGCAGGACAATTACACGTCTGTGACAGTGTGACAGTGAAAGTCTGCGCATGGTGCTATATTTTAATTTAGCACAGTCCCCACTGCATCCTGACAGCTTAGTAAGGACATTTGATGCTGTCATTTCTGCACGAGAGCAGTCTGACATTTCAGTAGTGATTTTGAAGATACATTTGTGGGGATATTTTTCCTTTTGTTAGACAGAGCACAGCTACAAGAAAACAGGAAGTATAAGAACCAGAGGGAGATGTAATAAATGTCTCCTGGCAGGCTTTGAACACACGCAAGAGGCAGAAAGAACCTTACACTTGTGGGGGGGGGGGGGAAATACCAATGAAAGGCATCACCTGCACTTACATCCTCGCTGTTGGCATTCATGCATATATTTACATATTGAAAGAGTACAATGAGTGGCCTCATTTGTGCTGCTATGTATGTACACGGCCAAACTGCCAATGCACAGAGTATCCCCACCTACCTGCGGCTGCAAATGTGTTGCCATGAATGTTCATAGCCCGTGACAGAAAACCATTATCACCAGCAACTAGAGGGAAGGAAGGGTGAATGTAAAACAGGAGAACTGTATAATCAAAAAGCTCTGAGACCAGACTGCAGACGGGAAGGACAAAGCAGAGAAGGGACGGGTACTGAAATATTGAATAATGGAGGCTGTTGCAGCACGAGTGGGGAGGAGGGGTGTACTATAAATGTCAACTATAGAAAATATAATCTTAAAATGCTCAGCACAATTCTGTTGACATAATCAGTTGAAGCCAGAATGAACTTGTTTTTCTATTTTCTTTGGCATTTTAGTATGAAGCCCACCTCAGGGAAGATGACGCACAGACTCAATAACTGGAATGTGTTTTCTCAACCCTACATCTTTGAGAACTTCGCCTCAGATGGCTTGAAAACGATACTGTACATTTCTCTCTCTGCTTTTTCTTTCCGCCAAGCTATCTATCCATCTGTGAAGGCAGACGTGCAAATATGCACATGCATGCAAGTACTTGTCAGAGGCACGATGTATCAAAAAGAAAACATTATTCCGCATTAGTGAAAGCAGCAGCTTGAACAATATATATACCATATTTGACATTGAGTTGAACAGGTGAACAGATGTCTTGATGTTACACTCACTGCTGCCTTGAGATTAACAATGTGCCTTTTTAATAGTGAATTCAACAGTAGGTAGTTGTTATGTTATTTTTCAAGAAAAAACCTCTTTAAAGCTCCTTGCTCTCCTGGCTTTGGCCCCCAACCAAAAATAATCTCATTGTAATAAATCAAATTGACATAATGAGCCTTCTTTCCTTGATGGTATTTGCTCTAAAATCCTTTTTGTACTTTGCTGTAGTCATCCTTCTCTCATTTAAATTAGAGCTTCAGATTGGATTTCCAAACTCCCACTAATCCGTGTTACTAGAAATGGATGCACTTCTCCTAGATGTTTAATTTTTTGAACACTGTAAGAAGCATTATACTGTAAATCCCAAGTCACTTATTTATTCCCACCTCTGGCTTTCTATACATGTTAACCCTTCATGATGCTGTTCACCAGTTGCAGCAGAGAGTGGTGGGAGGCCCCCTGAGCCTTGGAGCACTAATCCTCCAGTCCTCCCACGCACACCTCCGAAGGAAGAGAAAAACACAGGCATTTTGCGCACTCCAAGCCACCGACAAAAACACACAAATATTGGTGATTTTTTTAATTAACCTTTTTCTCTTCTGGTCTCACTTGCCCCCGCAGGGAAGGCAGCAGTAGTGAGGTGCCAATCCTGGTGGTGGGCACCAAGAGAGATCTGCAGCGGCAGCGCTTCATGCCTCGCAGGGCGGTATCAGTCCTGGTGAAAAAGACCTGGAAGTGTGGCTATGTGGAGTGCTCAGCCAAGTTTAACTGGCACGTCGTCCTGCTCTTCAAAGAGCTGCTCGGCATCGCTGTGTCACGCGGCATGCGCGGGAACCATACCGCAATCCGCCTGCAGGGGGCGCTGCAGAGGAACCGCTGCAGCATCATGTGAGCCCGAGAGCTCCCTCCAGCCCTCTCACCTCAGGAGTGGAGGGGCAGTGGAGAAAGAAAACTGGACTTTTTATATAAATGGCTGGAAGAATACCCTGTGGCCTCCTGCTTTACTGAGCTGATTTTTCACAATGAGGTTATAGTCTCTTGCGCTGTAAAAGATACCCACATTTCACACAGTCATCCAACCACTTCCTAGTCAGATTCTACCAAATGTGTAAATGCAAGGAAGGATGTATAGAAAGCAAGTGAAAACCAATATGAATAGCAAAGTACAGTTCTTTTTTCTTACATCAACTCGACGGTAACTCATTTGAGGCTTCCCAAATGACACAGCGACAGGTCTTTAGAGGGTTGTGTCGTGGATGTAGGGCCTGACAGGGTGAGGCTAACATTGTGAGACTTTAAACAAGTGGCAGCAATATAGAGTCTTCCTTCATTCAGAAAAGTCATATCTAACAGATTTTGATTTGATTGAGGGTTTATGTTCAACAAAATATAAAACAGAGCTCAAATAAATAAGCTTCACTTCCAGGGGGAGTCTTTCAATATGTGTAGATACATTTTGGATTCTGAGAAGTTGCCTGCATTCTTTTTTTCCTTTGACTTCCCTGTATTAAACTTGGCCTATACAGAGAAAGCTGTTTGTTCAGACGACAGGGGTTTTAAGGTTGTCTTGCTGCAGAAAATGCTGCAGTCCCTATCACGATGTTGGCTTTAATATGCTCCCTCCCCTTACTCAGTGTCTGTTTCTGAAGAATACATTCAATCCAGGGAACTGCAGGAGGCTGCAGAGCCTGAAACAAGAACCTGTTCACGCAGTGTGTGTGTGTGTGTGTGTGTGTGTGTGTGTGTGTGTGTGTGTGTGTGTGTGTGTGTGTGTGTGTGTGTGTGTGTGTGTGTGTGTGTGTGTGTGTGTGTGTGTGTGTGTGTGTGTGTGTGTGTGTGTGTGTGTGTGTGTGTGTGTGTGTGTGTGTGTGGCACGTTTGATAGCTGACATTCAGGCAAGCAAAGGACAGGCACGGCAAAAGACTAACGACTGATGTAGAATCTGGATTAGGGAGGAGCAATAAAAATCTCACATGTCCTGGCTGACTGTATGTATTCCCACATTATACTAAAAATGCCTCACGTATAGTAGACGTAATCCTCTCACTCCGATATCTTGCAGATATAAGGAAGCAGAGCTTAGTGACTTCCATAAAACACCCCATGAGTGTAACACAGACACACAGGGAACCTTGAAAAAGCTTTCTTATCAGTAAGTCAATAGTATCCAATTGGTAATGTGAACAGTTGCTTTTTCATTTGATTAGACCTAGTTAGGCAGTGTGAACATGGCTGCACTGAAAGTAAGCAGACCTATTGTATATAAGAGTGATTCATGGAGTAATTGACTTGCATGCTTTTGTTGGTAGAGCCAACGGGTCAGGGTTCAATTGCACTGATGTGAAAATATAATATTGTGATTAATTTTTGTAATGGTTTTCTGACACTGTAATGAGCAGCTGAGCGGAGTGAATGTGGATGTTTTTCAATGGCATGCGAGAGCACCAGCTCTTGATTCTCTCAATGATGTAGTGCACCCTTCATCAGGGCAGATGGCTGTGTTAGTTTTTTGTTTATTTTTTTTCTAGTAAAAAAAAGAAATATGTAGCAGCAACTGTGTGTAGCATGAGTTCTCATCAGTTTGTCTGTGTGCGCGTTTCCTAATAAAAAGGGCTACCGTTTTTTTTATCAGAAACGTTACTTATATTTATTTTTATTGTGTAATAAGTACTGTGAGTATTTTTTTTTACATAATGAAACATTAAATGCTTTTGAGAACAGCAACCTCACTCTGGTCACTTTTCAATCTTGTTCTAAAATTACATCACATTAAGATCATTTGACAACATTGCCACCGTGTGGTAACGCATTGTTATCAGGAGCCAAATCAAAGAACAACGGATCAGGCATCACACACTGAACCCACTATTTACTTTGAGTTTAAAATGTATTCTTAAATGTACTCAACACTTGGTGATCATCTGGTGAACTCCCCATTGTAATAGCTAATATACTTTCATTTAAGGTGGTTAGGTTATAATGAGTCAGTAATATACTGTTTAAGAACTTTAGTTGTGAAATTATCTCCGCACTGATAGTTCTTTAAATCATCTCCGCCTTTCTTCTGTGGGTAACCTGGCTACATTAACCTCTCATTGAATACAGGGGAAATCATTTGTTGTGTACCATTATCAACTCCTGACCTCCTATTTCTACAGGCATGCGCAATTGAATTTACCCTGTCGCAAACAAATTAAGAAAATTGTGATAATATACATTTTAGACATTTATACTCTTCAAGACAGAGTGTTAATGCATAGGCCTACTACCAAAAGTATATAAACAGTAAGTGGTCCTGGCATTTGGTGCCTCAGAGGATCTGTCACTTTTCTGCTTTGTCTGTTTGATAATCAGACCTTGTTGGTAAACGAGAAACGTATGCCAATGATCATGTAATTCTGAGGTTTAAAGAAACTCAGTACATTTACTCAAGTACTGTACAGTATTTTACCCGAGTGCTTCCATTTCCTGCATTTCCTTATACTCATACTCACCACATTTATAGGAAAATATTGTACAACACAGAATGTATTGTATTACTTAAGTTATTTTAAAGTTAGAATGACACGAAACCAATGTTATTTTCAACACCTCCGAGCAAACAATAGACTGTATAAACTAACAATTAATGTGCTAACTTTCCAATATTAGGGAACATTATAAATAGTTCAATTGTTTTTTTATAGTATTAATGTAATGTGATCCAGTGACTCCAAATTCACACATCATTTTATTTCTAAAATGGAAAAAACAAGACAGTGGGTTATAGTGCTTTTTCTATGTTATATTTAAAAAACATTTCAATGATAATTAGACAGTCAATTTTTATTGGTAAAGTTTGGGATTTGGAAGCTTCTTTATAAAATAAAGCCCTTAAATCCAATAAAAAGAGGTGTGTCGTATTTGTCCGGAGCAGTATACATATGTTGTCAATGGCTCACATGAAACGGAAGCTTTAAAAAATAATGTGACCTCAAATTCCGACTATCGATTTTAGGTTTTCGTACATTTAATGATAAGATGAACTTTTTACATAGACCTGTGTGAATTGATGCCAAAAGCTTATCACTACAGTTTATCATTCAATAAGCTTAAATTATGTATATTCTACGTCTACCCACCTGACAAGTGAAACCAACAGCCAAACCGCATGTCAAATGTTTAGGAATGTTAAGATAACAACATCACGTGGTGCAAGTCAGTATTGTAGACTTGAATCGATAGAGCTGCAATTTCCATTTAAACTTTATTAATAGTAACAGAAGCCGCTCCCTCCTAACAGGACAGCCTCAAACTGTTTGGCACTGTCATCATGGAAAAAAACATTGTTGATTTGGTCAAAGCATTATCTAATTATTGAATGGCCATGCAAGGAACTCCCTTTCTACTCTGTCCAGCTCTATGCTCTGGATACTCTGCAGTCTGCATCAGCAAAGTGTCTTGGCATCACTTCTCGTCCTTCCTTTGGAGTCCATTCCGGCGTCATGTGAAAGGGGTTCACGGTGGTGTCTCTCGCCCTAGACCGGACCCTCCTCTTTCCAGCTCACCCGTCAGTGCCAACGTCCTAGCCACGGTCGTCCCGGTGGGACGTGTCCCTGTCCTCGCTGTCCCCGGTTCATCCCGGTCGGAGGATGAGCGATCCGGGGAAGGGCAGCTCCGCCTCTGCCGCGGCCCCAGCTCCAGGGTCGGATACTTACAAAGGCTGGCTTTTTAAATGGACCAACTATTTGAAAGGGTACCAGCGGAGATGGTTTGTCCTCAGCAATGGCCTGCTTTCATATTACAGGTAAATAAAGATGCAGGGTGCATTATTTCTCAAAGTAAACGCGGACTTGGTCGCTTCATGTGTCGGTGCATCCTTACAGCTGGCTGCCTCAGCTGGCTAGCATCAGGCTAACAGCTAGATGTCAAACGCACAGAGTCAGCTGCCTGTTCCCTTCAAGCTGACAGTGATAAATACGTAGACGTTTTTACTTTGAATGACTCTATATTGATGAAAGGCACCAACACATATAGATACTCACACAGCAGTAATGGCAACACAACTTCTAAGTCATTAAAGTGTCAGGAAGGGGCTACAGTTGGTATGGACGTTAGCTAGCATAGTAAGCTAATTTGCTAGTCTTAGTCTGTGACAGCTGGATACTCCTCGGTATTATATATATATATTAAACTCCTCTTTTAAAGGTGTTGTTAGAAAAGACAACGTCAACGACAAATATGTAATTCATGATAAATGTCATGTTTTTGTTTGCTAAATTACTTAATTAATTGCATTAGATAGAGAGTTAAAAAGCCACTCTGAATGATGACCGAAACGAGATGCAAGAGATTGTTGCTAATATTATCATCCATCTCTTTCACTCTGATAGACAGAGCTGTGAGCTAACCTTAGCTTTACAATAGCGTAACACCTGTGGCTGTGCTTCATGCACAAGTGTTTTACAGAGATTATACATAGCACTTGACTTGTTATTGATTCATTTTAGCCCTGATACTGCAAGACTGGAAGTCTTTTTATATCATCCATCTGAAATCCAGCCGTTTCATCAGAAAATGTGACAAGACCTTTGTCCTCCCTCTCCTTAACTTCTTTCATTTTTAATTACTTAATTAAAAAAAAACTCAGTTTTAATACTCTGAAGCAATCATATACACCTCTTAAAGTCAGTCTTCCTTGGTGCTTAGGGTATGATTACAGGGCATAAAAGATTTGACTGCAACTAAAGCTGCCGTATCAGTGAATCCTTACATTTTATAGTGCAGTAGACCTGTCTCGTTTCCTTCTCAGCTGCAGGACAGTAGGACTCATGTTTCCACAGGTGTGGCAGCGGACTAGAGGCATCATAAAGCACAACACACATTTAATACTTCTGCCAAAAAAACATTCCGTGTGCCTTATCACAGAGAATTCATGTATATTGTAAATGGTGGTCTGATTAGATTGTAAAACAGCAACAGCAACACTTTATAATTGTTTGTCTAATGTTAACCTTACCATCAGGTGAATAAACTGTCACATGCTCTGTGGAAGTCCCTCAAGGTACAATGTCTAGCACTTTCAGAGCTGTCACCTGAGCCAGCCCCAGGATTGTGATTGTTTTGTCCCTAAAGAGCTTGGTACTTTCACTTGATTTCACTGCTGGGCTTTTGCTTGTTCAACCATCCAGCTTTCTTTCACTTTTTATGCTTTTGTCAACATTCAAATATTCTGCCATATCGCCTTCTGGGCCACGTTGTCCTTTGTGCACTTCATTAGTTCCCGTTTCAGTCTGGGTCCTGGGACTGCAGGCCAAAACATTGACTCACATTGCTTCCCTGCAGCTCCAACAGTCATACAGTAAATGCCATCTTGTAAAATTAGAATGTTCAGATCAGGTCAACGCCACATTCAGAGCCCATTTCATCCCACCCTCCAGCCTTCTTCAGCACTCTTTTGTCTTGCGTTGTCAGCAGTGCTATTTGACACAGAGGTAAAGTTGCCAAAGTCCTACTCCTGCCTGAGCTTGTGGTGAAAGAAAAGACGCCTGTTGCCTCTCCCCTCTATGAATAGTCCATTATGTTGTAAGGTGACTGCTGTACCTGAAGTAAAGGTAGCCCATAGACATCTGAGCTCAGAGGCAGTGAAGCAACGGGTTGTCCCCTCCACTGATGTCTTCCTGGCAGGCCGCATTGTGTGTGTCTGACTCCAGGCTTTGTGCTCCTCTGTCTGTGCCTCCTCTGTCTGTGCCTCCTCTGCTTGCCTGTCTGCACCTCTATTGTTAGGGAAGTGACAGGGAAACAGTCACAGTTCCTTGTCCTAAAATATAAGGACTGAAACATAGAGAATATTCCAGTTCTTCTACCAACACTAATAATAATAGGACCGCTCTCATTTTCAATATGACTTATCAGTTGTTTGATTTGCGATGTTGAGTATTTGTTTGCCCTTTTTTTTAAATGCCAGTTTGTATTACTGATAAATCTATAGTGACTGACTTCTCAATAAGAGGTCTAGCCCATAACCTGATAGAGATTTTCAATTCCCAAGGCCTGCTGTTTTCAGAACAATGGCTTGCCTCTCCAACTCGTCGCTGAGACGCCAAAGGGCAATGGAGGACGGTAATCGATGCTTGGACTCTGGGCGGACTAACACACTCAGCACTTGCGCCTGTTTAAGTGTAATGAGTTTTACAGAGATTCAACATAGCACTTGTTATTGATTCATTTAGGCTCTGACACTGCAAGACTGGCAGTCTTTTAGACTTCATCAGCCTTGAGGTCTTTTTTGTCTAAATCATCCAAAAGAGCCTAATCGAGCCGTTTCACCCGAAAATGTGTCAAGATCTTTGTCCTCCTTCTCACACTGAGCTTCTTTCCTTTTGAATTCCTTTAAGAAAAACTCAAAGTTGTAATACTCTGAACCAATCTTACTCACTTCTTAAAAACCAATCTTCCTTGGTGCTTAAGGTATGCTTACGGGGCCTTAAAGGTTTGAGTGCAATTATAGCTGAGTGACTCCTTTTATAGTGCAGTAGGCCTGCCTCGTTTCCTTCTTAGCTGCAGGGTAGTGACTAGATAATACATTGAAATGCTCAGTGGTGGTAAGGTACCTTCTTGTGTCCCTTGTCAGGTTGTTGTGTTTTGACTCGCTCAGCTCGTGGGTGCAGGGTGGCGTGATGAGAGAGTGGTCAGCTCGCCAGCTTTGGGCCCAGCTGGAGGGAAGAGCCTGTCGTGAACCCTGTTTACTAGCCTAGCACATCAGCAGAGTGACTGGAGCAAGAGATGGGGATGCTGTGATCTAATTTAGTTAATGGGCTCTCAGTTGGCCTCAGCTGTGTGTGTGTGTGTGTGTGTGTGTGTGTGTGTGTGTGTGTGTGTGTGTGTGTGTGTGTGTGTGTGTGTGTGTGTGTGTGTGTGTGTGTGTGTGTGTGTGTGTGTGTGTGTGTGTGTGTGTGTGTGTGTGTGTGTGTGTGTGTGTGTGTGTGTGTGTGTGTGTGTGTGTGTGTGTGTGTGTGTGTGTGTGTGTGTGTGTGTGTGTGTGTGTGTGTGTGTGTGTGTGTTGTGTCTCTGATGTGTCTCTGATGTGTCTCTGTGTGTGTAGCCCGTCTGGGTGTTTCTATGTCGAGGTGAGCAGCAGGGTGATGTTACAGAGAGCAGGGAGACACATTCTCAGCATCCCATCTGTCTGCAGGCCATGTCATGTTCACCATGTTGCTGTTTCATGGCTTTAGTTTTCTTGTCTTATGTTTCCCTTCTGTTTTCAGCACAGCACTTTCCCCAGCGTTTCTCTGGCTGTCCCTCCATGACTTGTGATATTTCAGCCCCCAGCCTCGACAAAACCTTCCTACGTTCTCATGCTCTGAGTACTGTGTTGTATTTCCTCTGCCTGTCTCTGTACAAATCTCCGCATGCTTTTTGGCTGTCTGTCGTGTGTTGTTCACTGGTTGTTGTTCTGTCATTACATGCTCCAGATCGGTGGATTTGTGTTTTATCAGGATATGTGCACAGGGGACTGACAGGTAAAGCACTGCAACTCTTTCCTGGCTCGGCTCAACATGCAGGACCCTCTCTCATGTCCTCAGCTGCACCCACCTTCACCCCCTCCCCTCCTAGTGCCTTAATGTCCCTGTAGTCTCTCTCTTTCCCAGCTTTTGTGGTTTCCTTGTCTGTTTATTTCATGGCCTTTGCATGGCCTTGCCTTCCCACAGGGCCGAAACGATCAGTGTGGACCTCATCTTACTCGTCAGCAGCACCCTGGGTTTGTTGACCCACTTACAGACAGGACTTGGCAGCTGAGCTCGGGCTTGGCAAGGCTGGAAAGAGGGATGTTGAGGGTCCCTGCCCCTCTCCACACGACCCCACACGGCTCCAGTGCGATCTTGTCTGTGCAGCTGATGTGAACCATAGCGCCGCCAGAAGAGCAGAACACTGAAATGCTTGTCGTGGATTGGCATTATAACAAGACTTGACTCCAGCAAGTAGAAGCGGTGTGAGGGAAATCACTGCCTGGCAGAACTTATTAATGCACTTCAACCTCTGACTAAATAAGGCAATGTCAAAGTAGACTGGTTTAGTGTTAAGAGCTGCTGGCTGGCAGCTGCCGGTGGCAACAAAGGCTCACTGAAGATGGATAAATGGATGTTAGCACCCGCAATTGCAAATGCATCCACACGACTGCATGGCTGCATGCTTCAGTTTGGGTGGGTTCTGAGAGTATGGATGGGCTATCATGTGACCCTGAAGGTTGAGGATGTGTTGGTTTAATTTTTAAACTACCAGCACAGCATGTGATTTTGCTGATTACTTGCTGCTCTGTGGATGAGGGTCTTAATCAGCAAAATCAGCTGTCTGTGGTGGTGGTGGTGGTGGTGGTGGTGGGGGGGGGGGGGGGGGGGGGGGGTGGTGTGTGTGACTGCATCCACTCAGCTCTCTGCGGGACATGATGTTCCATCCCTGCTCTGAAACTAGGCTTCTCTCACCGTGACAGGATGACAGGCAGCCTGCTTCCCACCAAACAATTATAAACGTTTCTCTTGACTTTGAGTTATTCTCTTTTATCCCGAACCCCATTACAAAACAATTCAACAGTATTTTCTGTTCTGGATGTTTCACGAAAGTATTAACATTATTCTGCAGGTGTTTCATTCGAGAGGTTTTGGAAACATGCACACTATAAATTGTCTTACACACACAGTGCATATTCTTAACTCTCTTGCTCTTGCCCTTTGTTCTAATCTCTTGCTCTGCTGCTTTGGCTCTCTTCTCTGCTGTCGCTCTCTCTTTCTATCACCTCTCACACTGTGTTCTCTCTTTGTTCACGCTGCTATTCATTGTTTGGTTTCGTTCGCTACAGAGGCTTGGAGGCAGACAATGGCCTTGTTATCTAGACTACTGTGGTCCACTGACTGCAACAGTTGGTGTTACTGGACTAGGCTGCACAGAATACCCAGAATTCAGCACACTGAATGTCAGCAAGGCCACACTGAGCGAATAAGAAGTTCAAACTATCCAATTTGTTTACCATTTGCTAATAAAGTTTTGGTTCTCATGATTAGATCGGTGTGATACAGAGAAGGTCTGTGTTTAGTTTAACAACCAAGAGCATCCTCTGCTGCTTGGCTTTCAAAGTGAGTCTTTGTAATATAATGTGTGGCATTTCTCTGTCCCTCCTTGCCTCCCTGCTTGCGCTTGTTGGCCATAATAGTATCAAATGCACGTTCCTACATGCAATACTCAAAGTGACAAACAGCAGTGTACAGTTCTTTATGTGTTTTCTTTCTCTGTCTCTTTTTCCGCCTGGTGTTTTGTCGCAGGACGCAGGCAGAGATGGCCCATACTTGCCGAGGAACAATCAACTTGGCCACGGCGCACATCGACACAGAGGACGCCTGCAACATTGTCCTGAGCAGTGGCGGCCGCACTTACCACCTCAAGGCTAGCACAGAGGTGGAGCGGCAGAGATGGGTCACGGCACTGGAGCTGGCCAAAGCCAAAGCCATCCGCATGATGAACGATCAGTCTGGTAAGGGCAGCTACTTTTATGGAACATTGAAGCTGCGTGCGAGGCTTTTTATAGTCTAAGTGCGAGCTGTAAGAGCGAAACACACCCATGAGGCACGTCTATGAACGGTCAGGTCCTTGACAAATAAAGGCTTGGGTCAACATACCAGAGTGTGTTTATCTTGTGTTTGACTTTGTTAGAAGGTGAACAGTGAGTTAGGGACAACATGGTCCTCAGGCCAGCCTGGATATTTGGGTTGTATTTCATTTTCCTGTGTCCCCTGACATTTGATAATCAGCTCAGTAGCAGTCCCATCTCACGTCCTCCTCTTCTTTGATGTAATTCTGATTCCACTTTAAGCCAGGAGGGGGCAGCGCCGTCTCCTCAGTTTGAGTTCGACAACTAACATGCGCATGCCAATGGTACTGTGAAAAAAACTGGGCTTGCATTCAGCCCGACGACAGAGCACTCTCATTTCCAAGGCAACTTATTCTTCCATGGTTGTATTTGGTGTTGCAGGTCAAAGGCTGTGGGAAAAGCCAGAGAGGACCGTTTTTCTTTGCTTTTCACCCTGGCATCGTCCTAAAGCCTCTCGTCTCACTCTTTTGCTGACTAGGTCTACAGAGACTGAGACAGGATATATATTCTCCTGGCCTCCATTTGAAATTCAGATCTCTATATATAGACGGTGTGACAATGTAAGTGCTTTTTAGCTCACCACTCCAGAAAGCAGGAGAGGAGTGTAGTAGTATGTTTGTATTCTGAAAATGTCAGGCTACCCACCTACTGGATGTGTCTGATTGGTTTCTGATTGTGTCTCCTCTCTGTAGCAGGTTGTGTTCAGCCGCAGTACACCCATACCAATGTCATGTTTTTTATTTAGGGTCTTCTCTTAATTCATTGCTTGTTCTGATTACCTAACCTTGCAATATTACGTTACAAGTTCATCAAGCACAGAAAAAATACAGATATATATTACATGCACACGTTGGCTAGCATTTGTATTTATGAATCGGCTCATTGTTTTTTTTATGAAAGCTTTTACTTAGTTCCTGCTTTAATGCTTACCTTCTTATCTTAAAGAATATGTGTGTCTTTCTGTTTTCTAACCATTCCTTTCCCATCTGCTCTGGCTGTGGAGAAGGAGGACGCTGCGTGAGTCCGTCTTCAGAAAACTAATGATCTGTTAATGCTATTGAAGGTATTGAAGGACGTCGGTGGTTTTGCCATCCAGCTCTTTGAGAGCATCCTGTTCCTTGTCCACACAAACAAGCATCAGTGACATTCATTAACCTGCCCTCCTCTCTGTCGGGGGAACAAAGAGCTCTCATTGATCCCCTCAGCTCAGAGGAGGAGCAACGTGTAAACCCAGGGCACATCATGTGTGTACACAACAACCAAACTTCATATCCTCGATGTGGCTGGTTGTTATATAACCTCATCTAATTACACTTCTATCTTTTCATCTTATCCCTAGAAGAAGGTTTTAACATCTTAAACCCCCATCATGCACTGTGAGACTTCAGCTCTGATCTAAGAGTATCTTGTTACCTGTGAGCCATGAGATGAGTTTCTTTGTACAACTGACCTGAACCCTAAATCAATCACTTGCACTTCTCATTAGTACCGGTGTCACAGCTCTCCATGTATAATCCTTTCTTATAAATGGCCTGTTATTCCATGAGTGCCTCTCATTCACATTCGCTTTTAAATTGGATTTCAAGAAGCTTACCAAAGCTTGTGTCTGCAGTCGGAAGCCTACATCCAGACGGTGGCAGTGTTTCCCTTCACTTTAACCTGCCCTCTCTCATGGGTTAGCTTGCCATGTCTTTTCCACTGCTTGTGAAAGTGAGCTTGTAGCCCTTGAATCACTGGTAAATGTGCGAGTCTGACGTGTCATTGTTTTTTAACTCAACACCAAAGCTGAACGTTTGCTTGGATGGTGAAGTGAGGTGGAAACTGAAATGGTTAAGTGCAAGTTGGTGTAAAAAGTGCCGGAACCATTCATCCAGTCAGTGCTTTCTCTTGATGGGGCAGACACATAGAGCTGAGGAAGGCAGGAGCATAACAGCAGCAGCGACAGATCCAAGCTCTCTGTTTGCACTATTGCCAGTTCTTAAAGAACAGTACATCGATCGGCAAGTTCATATTTGGGGCCGTCCCGGTGTCACTTGTTACATATGGTCGTCACATACATATTGTCGAGGTCCTGTTACTGTCATGATAACATGTTGTCGTCTTGCTTGTGTTATTTCCCTCTTAATTTCTCCTTTTGTTTCACATCCCATCTGGAATTCTCCCTTTACACTAAAAGGTAGGGCTCTGTCCATGGTCCTGATGCAGAATATTCAGATTAGGACAGTATCCTTAAACAAGTGGGATGTTTTCCCTCCCCTCCTGGTCCTGACTGTCTCCCTGTTTTCCCCCTACATTGCTCTTCCTCTCTCTCCCGGCCCCCTCTCACTCGATGTCTGGTTTTCCCGCCCCCTTCCTTTTCCTCCCTCTCCTGCTCTCTCTCTCAGAAAGCCGCTTTCCTTCTAGCGGGGGGTTTTAGTTCTGAATGGAATGACCTAATGCTTTACTCCAACTCTGCACTCGTGTCTTTTGCTTAAAACATTGCTGGTGTCCTGCAAAGTCTGGAGGGAGACATAGAGACGGGATAGGGCGCAGCTTTTCTTTTGTAAGTACCCAGGTTTCTTTCATCCATGCTGTGTTCAGGAATGTGCGTGCGTGTTTGTATGCATACATGTGGGTTTGGTTAAAAGGATTAGATTCTTGGGTAGACATGTTGGTGCTTACATTCCAGTACATTGGTGAGTAGTGACTGGTTTCAATTGGAAAAGCAAAGAATGTCTGTGATTTCTATTGTTAGGCAAAGGGTGTTTACAGTCCCAGAGCTCATTCAGGTGACGAACTGTGCTTTGAAATTGGAAAACATTGCATTATTATTCAAGAAGTTTGCTGTAAAATGTAAAAAGGTTTCTCCTTTAACAGTGAGTTAAAGACATTGTTAAAGAATTAATTGTTTTGCTAATTTTCCGATGTGATGGGGATGAATCTCTCTGTGCAGGGAAGGACACTCTGGTTCAATGGCTGAGAGTGTGAGATTATTTGTATTACTCCAGTCGACATGGCAATAAATATTGATTTAGTAATAAATGTATTCCGATGACAGATGTAGGAAACTAAGTCCTATCTACCTATCTAAATGTAGGCAAAAACCCATTTTAAAGTGTTGTATTTCCACATTTTGTCCCACTACTTCCCTAGCTTGTGAAAGGATGTTATAATACGACGGACGGCGTATTTATCCTCATCAATTAGTTCTGCCGCAGCCGTGTGTCGAATCGCTTGCCCTTGTTTATCTTGGATGTAAAAGAGTGTGGCGACCGAGGCCAATTAGCAAGTTACGCTCAATCCCCAATGACAAGCGAGGTGGAAACCAAGTGAGGAGAGTGAGTGTTGTAACATAACAAACTAGCAAAATCGAACAGCCAGAAATGATTGCATGGGTTTTTGTGTAATCTTTTATTTTTGCCTTATTTAGGTTCCTTCTCCCATTTCTGTGTCAAACCTGTTGTGATTGTAACAGCCAAGTGTCGCTGAGAAGTCAAACCTTTTAGAAATAACAGAGGCCTGATTTCTGAGGATAGAAATATAATCATAATAATGACATATTGTATGTACGTTTGTCACAGTGTGTCTTTGTGATTATGTGTGGGAGCTTAAGCTAGATAATTAGGTTTGAATATTGTGCTGGTATTAGTCTTGCCTCTTGTATCTGTTTTGGTATAATATAAACCATTTTTTCCCTCAATGAAATGGATCTATATGTTGTGCTAATCATGACTCTTTACAGTCAGTGGTCAGCACCATTATAGCACTGCATTGTTATGGGACTCACACTGCATTACTGGCATTATTGAACTGTCCTTTGTTGTACTGGGACTATTTATGTTCTCTGTGTGGCTCCATGCAACCAGTGACCTGCATTAAACCTGAATCCATTATAAGCTCACATTGTGTCCCAGTCGACCGTCAATCATACTGTATTTTTTTCTGCTTCATCGGCAGAAAGGAGAAGTTGAGAAATTGAGAATGTGGATTATAGGCAGGTTACTAATAATATAAATGAGTTCAATATTGTGCAGGGACAATAAAGGTTCAGTATTCAAGTTTTCCATTTTCCTCTTGGCTATTGTTGAAACTCCACAACAGTTTGAATCTCCTTTTTCTACATTATAAGTAATATTATTTTAAACATTTGATGCAACACGCAGTGAGTGATAACACATTATTTCTATTATATTTATGAAGTATCCCTTCTAGCCAGCTCTTTGTTTATAACAGTAAACACGATGACAGGATGTTTGCGGTTCAATGGTTTCTTTCCTTTCCTTTAGTTCTTGCGTGTGTGTATTTTCTTTTGGCTAGAGCATCAGGCACCATGCTCGCATCGATGTTACCTTTGTTTTTATCTCCATGGCGGCTGGCATGTGTCTTTACATTGTCCATGATGGAGATATACAGTATATACAAAGAAAAACATGGTTAATGGTGGCATGTATGGTGGACTCGTTCAAGGGATGGAGAAAGAGGTCACTCCTGTGGGTGAGGATGGGTGGTGTGAGGTAGGATTTTAAACTGTGATTATTTTGTTCCTTCAGTTCACAACACTTGCTACAATGCTCAAAATGTATGATCATTCTGAACCAAGCTTGAGTGGACACAAATTAGATGGAAAACACATTTTATTTTCCCACCGATGGGCATTTATTAGTTTGGAAACTTTTTGGCACAACAGTATTTTCCATTGTTAATGTACTTTTTAGAATATGACCTGGTGCGTAAATAAATAAAAACTGCACTCTAACAGATTAGATTTAAGACATTTACTCTAGAAACAGCATGTATATGAACCTATAGGATAACACTACTACTACTATTATTACTACCACTACCACTACTACTACTACTACTACTACTATTATTACCATTACTACTACTACTACTACTACTACTATTATTACCACTACTACTACTACTACTACTACTACTACTACTACTACTACTACTACTACTACTACTATTATTATTATTATTATTACCATTACTACTACTACTATTATTATTATTATTACCATTACTACTACCACTACTACTACTACTACTACTACTACTACCACTACTATTATTATTACTTTATTACTACCACTACTACTACTACTATTATTATTATTATTATTATTATTATTATTATTATTATTACCATTACTACTACCACTACTACTACTACTACTACTACTACTACTATTATTATTACTTTATTACTACCACTACTATTATTATTACTTTATTACTACCACTACTACTACTACTACTATTATTATTATTATTATTATTATTATTATTATTACCACTACTACTACTACTACTATTATTATTATTACCATTACTACTACTACTACTAGTACTACTATTACCACTACTACTATTACCACTACTACCACTACTACCACTACTACTACTCACAGCTTATTTGAAAGGACCTGGAAGTAAATAAATAATCTCAACCATTTCTGGAATAAGGAAAGCTATATAACACCTTTTTAAGTTTGTTGATAATGCAACGCAGGTTTCAAATCTTTGAAAACACATACAGTATATGCATTGCACTGCAGACACAGTTTAGGATATGACATATTATTTCAAAAATGTTTAAACCTTACTATTCAGTTTTCTTTCAAAGCAGACTCTCAACCTTTCAAACCTTTGTTGTAATGTTTCCATAGTGTGACTCGAATCTAACTATTTCCGCTAAAATGTAAAGGTATCTGTTTAAGATCTGAATGTTAAAGTGAGGTCTCATGTGGTGATAATGGCTCACACTGACACAGAAATATGTCGTTAAAACGATCTCTACAGTCTTTGCAAGGATGCAGTCCTGACCTCAAGCCTATTAAACTGAACATGGAAGACATCGCACAAATGTCACTGAACTGAAACTCTTCCTCAATGAGCTAATGTTCAAAATACTGCTCATTTCCGCAGCTCTGGTCGGCTACCATGGAAACGTTTGGTTGTGGTTATCGCTTAGGAGAACGATTTGTCACGTCTTCAATGCAACATTTACAAAAGCCAGGCTATTTTGATTCAGGACATAAAAAGGTATTGACTGTCTACCTGTAAACACATATTTAGATGTAATGTTAGATCCATCATTTATTGAGTCAATTATCTGACCAATAAGTGTGCCATTAAAGATTAAATCAACTTTGAAAAACATTATCGTTATTATTATTTTGTGTTAAGGCATGTGGAGGGATGGTTCTTACAGCATCGATGCAAAAATCCTACCTGGCCTCAAGTCTATTTATCAGGGATGAGTAAGTGCGAGGCGGGCCGGATGATTCATTGCAACGGCATTTTGAGAGTCTGCTGTAATTTCCCTGTGCTGCTGCAGCACTGACATGAAGTGTTGTGTCTGTTTGTGATAACTAAATCATTATACCTAAGCCAGTGCAGTTTGACGCCCGAGGCAATTCATCTCAACTCTTAGATTTGTGGTTAATTAAAAATCTTCACATCCTTCGGAGAATCGGGTTGTTATCTCCACAGGAGGAGAATCAGTCCATCAGTTTCAGCTTGTATTTCACTGCGATCGATTTGAGTCTCTCTGGTTCTTACTGTAGATGCAAGTGGTGTTCTGGCTTTAGCTCGTATAATGTGGTCCTTTAGCATTGATCAATGACATGTATATGGCTTTCGCTGATTGAATTGACACAGTCAAATGTTTTATAAAGGTCTGCAACTCAGAATGTGACTTCTAAAATGTCATTTTCCTTTTCAAATGAATTCCTTCCCACAAGGCAACCGCTCTTTGAAGCTGTCTGGTTTTAATGAGCTTGTGCTTTCCGGCTGTGGGCAGCGTTTGGGTTCCTTGTTCTTAATGCGGTAATGAGGCTGTAACTCGTGCTCTTTGAACAGCGTCTTTAGATACTAATAATGATCAGGGAAACGCAGGGCTCTTTTCTTTTTGCCTAAGTGTGGGATTTGTAAAAGTACATCATGCGATATTTTGATTTAACTTCAGAGAAAGTTTGTTTTTAAAACTAGTATTCTCTCATGGAGATGATATAGTGTTGGAGTCATTTAGAAATAAGGGTGTAGTTTCTAACAGGAAAATGGCGTAAAAATAAATAAGATTATTTTGTTTTTACCATTTAATCTAAATAAGTAATAATAACGTTAATAAGTATACTGTATTCCGGTTAGTTTTTCGTGGGCTACTTGATATTTACCACATTTAGTAGTTTACAATTTGAAATAAAATACAGCAATGCTTACAAATACCTTCCAACGTGATTTTACTGACCTCAGTTCAAACCATAGTTTATACTAATACACTTTATTTATATAGAACAGTTTGTAGTCAAAATACAGGAAGTGCTTAACATTTAGTATATTATCCGAAAACAAGAAAATAACGGACTGTTAAAACAACTCAATCATATATCCCATCACAACCCAGTCTCACGGCATTTCGTGTTATACTGTAGTCACAACATTTATTGATTTGTGTTGGTGAACACGATTTCCCCCTTTTTTTCGTGTCACACAGAACGATTTTAAAAGCAATGTATTTCTATTGGTAGTATGTTTCATGCCTGCAACACGTCTTTTTGTCCGGTCGGGTCTTGGAAGACCAGAAGCTGTGGGTTTCATAAAAACATGTTCTTACTCAATATCAAGCCACGATTATAGTTTTATTTAAAATTCTATAATGTCTGACTTTTTTTGCCGTCTGCGAGGAAAATAAATGGGGCTCAGAGCCTCAGAATACTGAAATCTGTATTTTTGAAATCTTTTTTTCCTTCTAATTTGTTATTCTTTTCTAAATAACACACTGTTATTTACTCAACAATAACACACAATTATCCTTGTTTTTATCTATTTGTCTATCTCTGGCTTTTTTGCCATCCGTCAGAAACTGAATTTCAAAATAAAGTCATCGGAAACAGACGTAGACGATACACACAAAGTCGGACATTATACCATTTTTTAAAATAAAAATAATAATCGTGGCTTGATATTGAGTAAGAACATTTTGTATGAACCACACAGCTTCCAGTCTTCCAAAACCCGACCGGACAAAAAGACGTGTGGCGGCTCAATCCCCAGTTAAGTTCGAGTCGCCGAGAGGCTAAACTTGGCTATAAACTGTGACGTGTTTTCGATGAGAAAGTCGATATTGAAGCAATATAGTTTTAAGGATATTTAATAAACAAAATCAAAACATAGTAACTATGGACAAAACGGTCAACAGAAAAAATGACCGCACAAGCTTCACCCTCTGTCATCCCACTCGACATGAAACAGTTGACTTAAATAGACAAACCACACCCATGTGACAATTACCGGAAGTGCTCAACAAACAAATAATAGTGAAATAAACAAATAATAATAATACAAATAATGAACTTGGGCTAAGTAGCATTATGGCACCTACAAGACGTGTTGCAGGCACGAAACACACTACCAATAGAAATACATTGCTTTTAAAATTGTTCTGTGTGACACGAAAAAAAGGGGAAATCGTGTTGGTGAACACGAATCAACAGATGAAATGTCGTGACTATAACAAGGAATGCCGTGAGACTGGGTTTCCCATGAATCCTGCTGTCAATCAGTGTTTTCTCTTTTTGCATGGTTAACCTTAACTGTATTGAAGAAAATAAGTGATGAAGGTCAGCTATGAAATGAATTGAGGTTTCATGCTTCAGCGCCCCCTCGAACAAGCCCCTGGACATTTAGTGGATGTTATTTATTTACAGTCAATCTTTCCCTGTCAGCACTTCTCTCACCTCACTTGCAATCCACAGCAGAACGCCCTGTTACCTGTTTTGTGCCGTTATCAGATCTTTTTCAGAATCACTGCGACACAGATCGTACAGCAGAAGAGCTTCATGTGATACTGAAGCAGGTTTCAATCAGACGGTGGACTCGGTACACTGTTGGCCTAATTCACACAGCTGAAGGGATCTTGACACGGTAGCAACCCTTAGATTTTCTTGAAACGAGGGCCCAGAGGTATTCATAGAATTACTGATACATAAAAATAGATTTCTTAATACTGAGCTGCTGCCTTTCTTTTCCCTAATCACACATTTATCTAAGGCAGGGGTGTCCAAACGGTTTTCACTGAGGGCCACATACAGAGAAATATACGAAGGCTCACTAGAGTTGTATCGCCTCATACATTTATTTACAAGTTAGCAAAATCAATCAAATGTAGGTAAATGATGCGTGTGAGTGTTAGCAGCTCATCCCTTAAAACAGAAGCTCAGATTGATAATAAGGAGAAATAGGAAGGGTGTATTTCAAGCTTGTTATGTAAATAAGTTATTAGGCTTTTTTCTTATCAACTAAGATATGTTGGAAAATGTTTCCAACTTTAATTGACTGAATTTATTTGAAAGGTGGTCTTATTAACACATGAATACTACCGTGTCATATATTGTTACATTTATATTTAAGAAGTACAATATAAGAAAAGCCCAAGTTTCATTTGTGGGCCATATTCCATTATACTTTTTTAATTTGCTGAGGGCCGATTCAAAATGGTCCGCGGGCCGCATTTGGCCCCCAGGCCGTAGTTTGGCCACCCTGACACTGATCTAAGGTGTAGTAGGAGTGTCCTCTCAAATTGAAATCCACACATTATTGTTCAACACCACGCATAGCTTATGTGTATTCTGGGCTACAGTTTCAACATAATTCAAACTAAATATTTAATTTCTAGAGGTAATTAAAAACTAAAGCCAGGCACTTTGCTAATATATTATTAAAACACGCCTAACAGATATAACTACAATAAGGTCCTTTTGAGGTGGTTGGACTTTGGTACAATCCGATGTCACTAATTGTTTTTGCTCTACCTAAAAAAATGAGATTGAAATAATGTATTTACTAATAAACTGGAATTAGAGTTTATTACCAATTGCAGGCAGTTCACAATAACGAGATTAACATATTAATATATCACGATTACATTACATCACCATTAACATAATGAAAATACCAAATTGATGTACAAATCAATGAACTGTCTTCCACTTTTATAATTTACATACGACCAAGTTCTCCATACTTAATGTCTGAAACAACAAGCTTAATAAATCATTTTGATATATGTTGTATCATTGCTTTCTATTAGCGTATGACTAAACTTGCAGGATTGACTGAAATAATAGCAGGAGGTGGTTGTACTGATCATCATGTTGTGATTAAGCTAAGATTCAATATAGACCCACCTAGAGATGGTGTAATGTGTGTGTTCACAGAAGCCCTTGGTTAAATACAGGATAGGGGAATGAGTTCAGGTGGCTGAGGTGACCTTGAGTTACAGGACAGTGTGAGATGTACACTGTCAGTGATATTTGATAATAACCTTCACCTGATTTGAAAAGGGTGGGTGTGAGGTTTGTTATAACAGCCCAGGGCTAGCTACTGTATGCTGCATGTGCTGTGACCTTTCTGCGGGAGGTCAGATTTGAAGTGATCAGCACCAGAAACAGTCTGACAGAGGAAGGGCAAATCAGTAAGAGAGGAAATTGACCATTTCTTGAAGGGATGTTCGGTCTGACCTTTTGCCCTTGGTTTAGTAGCAAGATGTCAAAACTTCATCTGAAATCTTTTCATCCCTCGTGTCTCCTCCTACATAAGCTCCTTGTGGTGTTAGTGTGGAAGCGACACTGCCTTTACTCATTACCATCTCTGCCGTTCGCTTTCCTGAAATAGTTGACTTTTCTGTCAGGCTATGAGAGAACAGACCGAGAGAGAGAGGGGGGTTACAGAGAGGAAGCAATGCATTCTGGTCTACGTTTTGACTGCTGGCTGCTGAGTCCTATCTCCTCTCCGCTTCGCTCTCTCTCCCTCCCTCATTCCCTCTCCCAATCTGCACCGCACTGAGAGAAGCATGTGCAGGAGAACTGTAAATGAGCCGAGCTTTGTGAGAGTGTGTAGCGGGTTTCCGGAAAAGAAAGAAAAGCCAGAGTCACACGAGGGAGAGCCTGCCCTCTGTGCTGTGTGCACGTGTGTGAGTATGCATGTATGTGTGAGCACGCTGCGATGCTGAAAAGGGAAAGTCGCTGCCTCTGCCCCCCCCCCTCCATGGGATGATGTAGTGTCCCGGGGTCGCCTCTCAGGAGCAGAGAGGGGGATGAAGGGCCGGAGCTGCTGGGAGTCGGGGACGGTCCGCTCCCTCTGCCATTCGGGCTGCCTGAGTAAAGTCAACCAGGGTCAGTACGGCTATGGCTAATGCTATCAGACATTAGCACGGAGCTGTCACACTCCTCTCCATCTGTCCAATGACAAAAGCCTTCCTCATCCTTCTTTCTCCTCCTCATCGTAGCTGTCATCCCTCCATCCATCCTCCTCTCTCTCTCTCTTGCTGCTGTCATCTGTCACCATGGAGGCTCTCCTCTCTGCAGCCTCCCCTCACAATGCAGCGCCTCATGTTGTAATGAGAGTAGAGTGTCCTCCCTCCTGCACCCCCTAACTGCTTCCTTCCCTCGTTCCCTTCTTCCTCGTTCCCTTCTTCCTCCTGCTCACACACATTTCCCATCTCTTCACTGCGCCTACTCCACCAAAAATGTGCATATGGATGAGTTGGACCCTTTTTAATGCCTAGATGATGGGTTGGCAGTGTGAAACTGCGTAAGGCTGCAACCAAATATAAATGACATTTCTTGTATTATTATGTTCTTGATTAATAGAGTTGTTTGATCTTTAGAATATCAGAAAATGGGGGAAAATGCTGATACTAATTTCCCAAAGCTCAAGATAACGTCCTCAAAGGTTGATTTGTCGAACGCTTAAAACACAATTCATAGATAACCTGTTTTCTGGATTAGAGAAGTAAAGAAACCAAAACAGGTTGAAATGTAAGAATCTAATATTAAAGAAGTTTGACTTTTTTTGTAAAATAAGTCCATGGTAGATTATTCAAATAGTTGGCCATTTATATTATGTGAGTAGTTTGATTTCTATCATTTGAAAGTGTAAGAAGAACTTGCTATCTTTACAAGGGTCCTAAAGTGCAAACTTTACAACGAGACAAGTATAGACAGTGTAAGGAATCCATCATTAGTTTGCGCTGTCCCATTAAAGCAATACTAGCCAGCATAAAAACTTAATAGTGAAACATTTTGCAAAGATATTACTGCTCATCTCAGGTTAGTAGCATCACTGTACTTTATGGTGTATGTACTTTAAATGAAATGTACTTTTGGAGTACAACATGAAGATATGTGTTAGCTGTTACATTTCCCCTTCATTGCACATCTTCTGTCTTCCACCTCTCTCACGTCATCATCATTCCTTGTTCCTGCTCGTGGCAGAGTTGGACTGCGTTGAGTTGAACAGCTGTGCTCTTCAGCCCCAGGCTTTCTGGCTTTGTTTCTGTATGCTCACAGAGATCAGTCGGGCATAGGTAATATCCGCCATGTTGTTTTACGACTTTTCAGAGTACGCTTTTTGCACACTCTCTGCAATATTAATGTTGTTGGGTGTGATTAGGTTACACAACAAAACTGAGCTGCAACCAACACATCACAACTCTGAAATCGATTCAACAGTCTGAAACCCCCCAGGGACAAAATGCTATAGTACTCGCTGTTCTCTTCTAGTGTCACGACATGCTGTGATAGCAAAGCAATGTCTTGGCTGATGGAAACATTCAAATGTGAACGTGTTTGGATAATGTGTGTATGGACATCTTCGAAGACATCCATTTTGTGAGTTTCACATGTTGAGATCTGAAACACGGATAGAGAAAATATATATTTGACATTGACTATGTGGATTTAAAATATTTTAATGCATCATTTTAGTAAGAGGACATCAAAAAGTAATTCAATCAGCAGGATTATAATTGTGTACATGATATGCGAATGAAACTATAACCATAACACATGATGCGTCGCTCTTGGACACTTTATTTCTGCCAAATTGGCTTTAAAAACGATGTGCATTTACATTTTTAAAACACTAGTTTTACCTTGGTCAACTCACTCATTATTTCCATTTCCATAAACAACTAATAACCTTGCTTTTAGTATGACTAGCTAATAGAAGGATATACTGTACTAAAGAAACATCAATAATAACTGAGTATAAATATGTCCTTACCAAGCAAATACAAAATCAACCTCTGTTAGTACCAAATCAAAAATAAAGATTGTTTTTTAGCAGAGCACAGTTACATGTATGTTACTGATGCAGAGCTTAGTAAAAATGGTTGAGTGTTGGCTCAGGGCCAGTAGAAACCCCTTTAGCTCAGTAAATTGGAGAACTCAATGTTCCAACTCGGCCACTGCTGAAAAAAGTAACAAATAAAACAGCCTGAATAATAAGAAGCTTTACAATGTCGCAGCTCCCCATGATATGCCAAACAATCACATTCAGACATGTAATTTCACTGTCACTGCCATGACAGCAGTGCTCCAGTTTTAGGAAGAATTGTGTTTTCGAAAACAAAACAGAAGAGGGAAGCAGTACAAGAAAGCTGCCAGAGAACAGAAAGGTTGCTGAATCAACTCTTAGTGCTTACAAACCTGATAGCAATCTGACGAGCCCTCAAAACATTTTGTGACTTCTGTCTAATTAAATTAAAGTTAACATGCAGTTGTGAGATTCCTGTTGGTACATATCAACTATATTCTTGTAAAAATTATGAATAAACCTACAACAAAAATGTTGCTTTGATCCTGAGAAAGCATGTACAACTGCCCTTGTACCCTATTTTGTAGACCTTGTCTGGCCATCCACTATTTGCATCCATCTTTTTATTGGTTCAATAGTTCCTCTGCATGAGAAATATATATTTATGAAGTCTTTAAAGGTGGGGTAGGTCATTTTGGAGAAACCAGCTCGAGTGCGCTAGAATTTGAAAATACACAGCCGGAGAAAATCTGCCACTTCCTTACAGAGCCCCTCCTCCAACACACAAACGTGCACATGACCAATGAGGGCACGAGATAAGTTTGTGCACAGATGGAAGGCTGACAGGCAGGTAGGCCATCCAGTTACTTTAGCCGGGCCGGCTCAGATGATTGGTCGTGCTTTTTGCAGTACTACGGCTTCCACAGATGACATTTTGTTATGGATTTATTGTCAAACCATTTCATATATTCATTGCTATCGGGATGTTAAGAGCATTCCATGGAATATAACAAAAAGTGTTTCTGAAATAAATTACATACCCCACATTTAATCGTTAATTGAGTCAGTTACAGTCAGTGGCATCTGTGGTCAAGGCAAGTCGGTGTGTGCTGCTGTAATGACTCATCTTGAGTGTGTTTGAGTAAGCTCTCTGGAGCCGCACCACCGTGTGAGATTCCTCAGCACTTTGATAATCAAGTGAGGGACGTCTGTGTTCCTGCTCTGAGAGTGAATGTGAAACCTTGGTCAATTTGTGTGCACCATAGACTGTATAAAGGTCTGCACAGATAGAGGAAGTTTTGCTTTTCTCCCTCCCTAGTTGAGAGGGGTCAAGTGCAGGGTCAGCCCCTGAACTCCAGTTATGCACATAGCTTAAGAGTACGTTCGAGAGACGACTACTCTGTAAAGGCTCTTTTCTGGTTTGATAATAATAATAATAATAATAATAATACATGGGATTTTTATAGCGCTTTTCCTAATGCTCAAAGACCTTTTACATATAATCGATTAAGTCATTTAAACCATAACAAGTATTTCATCTGGAGTTTGATCAAAGTACATCTCATGAACAAACAAAGTGCAACATTACCTTCAAACATGTCTTAATGAGTTCAGTGAAAATATTTTAATAAATAGCTTGACACTGCGTTTATTTATTTATTCATTGCATCAAACTGGACAGATGGCTACATTGATGTCTCATTATTGTTCAACACTTGATATTTATCATGATGGATCCCTAACCTCCTGTGATCTCAGGTTTCTAACCCATCGATCACGGTCCTGCTGAATCTTTTTTACATAATAAAATGTTCAAAGAGAATCAGTGAGAGTAACTTAACAGTGAGTTTGTATCAAGTGAACATTTTTAAGATGCAGTTTTCATTACAGCGCTTAGTATGATTGAGGGATATGGATTAGAAATAGTTTTCGATGTAAATATTTGATACTTCAGTAACGGTAAGAGAAACAAAGCCTTCGTGAAATCAATTGAGAAACAGTCTATGCAGGAAAAATGCATACAGAATAATCTGTATTTGATAAGGTTAACACTTCAAGTTTTATTCCTTGCGTAGTTACAATATCTAAAACAGGCTCTGGTGTCTTTTTAGCTTTTGAAAAGAGCATCACCTTGGTTTTATCCATATTTAAAAGAAGCTTAAGTTCAGAGAGCTGAGTCTGAACAGTGTTAAAAACAGCCTGTAATTTAACACCAGCCTCCTGAATGGAGGGACCTGCACAGTACATCACGGTATCGTCCGCATAAAAATGTAAAGTAGCTTCATTCACATTTTCACCTAAACTGTTGATATATATGGAGAATAAAAGTGGACCTAAAACAGAACCTTGAGGTACACCATTAGAAATGTTTAACCACTCAGAAGACAGCCCATCAAAATGAACACATTGGGACCTTTCAGAGAGGTAGTTCACAAACCACCCCACTGCATGGCTGGATATGCCAATACTGAGTAGCCTCTGCTTTAAGATGTGATGATCGACGGTATCGAACACTTTGGAAAGGTCAATAAATAGAGCTGCACAACTCTGCTTATTATCTAAAATACTCGTAATGTCATTCACCACTTTCATTGTGGCAGTGATGGTGCTATGTTGCTTTCTGAAGCCTGACCGATGTTTAGACAGGATATCATTTTTACATAAAAACTCTACCTGTTCACTCACGAGGCGTTCGAGCACCTTCGCCAGAACTGACAATTTAGAGATTGGCCTATAGTTATTTAAAATAGTTGCCTCCCCTCCTTTCAGTAAAAGCAAGACATAAGCAGACTTCCATACTTTTGGAATTGTATTTGTGCTGAGGGAGAGGTTAAAAAGAGAAGTAAGAAATGGAGCAATAAAATCTGCAGCTATCTTTAAAAAGAAAGGTTCTACGTTGTCCGGGCCAGCCGGTTTCTTAGGATCTAACTTGGATAATGCTTCATGAACAACACCAACAGTAAAAGGAGTAAAACTGAAAGGGTTTTCCAGACCACATTGTTCAGAGTCAGGGATTGGGGTGTTCACAGAAGCAGAAGCACAAGCACAGTCAGTGACAGAATCAAACAGAGAGCCAGAAGACACAAAATGCTTATTAAAGCAATTTAGCATAGTAGCCCTGTCTGATATAGAGCCAGATACTGTGGTGAGGCACGGAGGTAGCTCATTTTGGATTCACCAGTGGAAATCAATTTTATGGCTTTCCAAAATTTCCTAGGATTATTTAGGTTTTCTGTGGTAACTGACAAATAGTACTTTGACTTAGCACTTTTTTTATTTACGATGTGAAGCTATTTCTTAGCTGCCTGAAGCGTAGCCATTCTACCTCTGAGCCTGATTTCCTAGCCTTTGCCCAGGCATTGTTTCTCTCATGAAGGAGACTGGACAGTTCAGCAGAAAACCAAGGATTGTCTCGTCCCTTCACTCTAAATTTATGCAGGGGTGCATGTCTATCTATAATTTCCATAAAACCAAGATAAAAATAAGACCATGCAGTTTCTACATCAGCACACAGATCGATTTTACCCCAATCAAAATCAAACAGATCATGTACAAAACCCTGCTCCACAAAGTGTTTTTTGTCTCTTTTTAGTAGGGGTGCACCGAATGGGAAATTCTTGGCCGAAACCGATACCGAAAATAGGAAACAGTTGGCCGAAAACCGAATGCCGAAAGGCCGAAAATGATTAATAGAAATATATATATATATATATATATATATATATATATATATATATATATATATATATATATATATATATATATATAATGGATACATTTTTTACCAATGTTGTTCAGCTGCCTGATTATGGAAAAATACATGATTATGGCAAAACTTAACTTAAATAATAATCACTAGTATGGGTCCATAAAACATTTATTCAGCACTTTTGAATGCATACAGTACATTAATTCCAAGTCAAGCGCATTTTCTTTTCTCTGTTGGATAACTACAACAAAGTGCATTCAGAACAAAGCCAAGGTGCTTTAAAACTACATAAACATCTAGGCCAGTAGGCCTACAACAAAATAGTGTAAATAAAGACTAACAGCCAGGCCTTCAACAACAACAAATGCACCTATAAGTGCATGCATACAAATGTGCAAACTGGATAAATCCACATGAATGTAATTATTTACAAATGAAATTACAATTCAATTTCAAGAATCTGTAAATAAGGCTGTCTGTCCTCATAAGCAAAGTAGTAAACATTGTATAAAGATACATAAAGTGAAAACTGGATACAAAATCCACAATCAATTACAAATTAAATTACAATTTCAAGAATCTGCAAATAAGGTGGTCGGTCCTCATGAGCAATGTAAACAACATTGTATCATTTAGATACCGAAAGTACAATATATTGAACACTGTGCTGCTGTCATTTCCCTCTAATGATAACCTGAGATGGTGAATTATAACTCACAATGAAAATTGTTCAGGAAAGTGGGTATAGAGTAGACATGTAGAAATAGATAAGCTTATGATAAGCCAGCCTTGTCTACTTATTAAGGAAAAGTGGGAGGTTCTTTTTAATGAACAGTAGCTTCTCTGCTTTATCAGCCATAAGTCTGTTCCTCTTCTCATCAAGCACATGAGAGGCAGCGCTGAACAGTCTCTCGCTGTCAGTGCTTGGGATTTGATCTTACTCCGCATATTTGTCCGGGTGTTTTGATTTCAAGTGGTGGAGTAATCCCGAAGTGGTGAAAGTCTTTGCAGTTACACCCCCTCGAGAAATGTCAGCTGAACACGTTTTACAAATCGCAATCCGCGCCTCTTTCGCTGATATTTTTAGATATCTCCAAGCGCCAGACATGTTGGCTGTGAGTCAGCAGCGAGCATGGTCGCGCACCGTGCTTGTCGCCGCGTTTTGATTACGTCATCACAACAACACGTTAGCTTACCAACGTAACCCTGTTCCCTGACATTCGGTGATATTTTTTCGGTGCTAAAACCCTTTCGGCCGAAAGCCGAAAGAGCCTTTTTAACCATTTTCGGCCGATAATTTTCGGCGGCCGAATATTCGGTGCATCCCTACTTTTTAGGATGATACGAGGTTTAACCTTTTGGACCTTAGTGTCCCTAATTGTGGCTACAACAGAGTGGTCACTCACATCATTAGCAAATACTCCCACAGATGAGTATTTATGTGGAACATTTGTTAAAATGAGATCAATGAAGGAGGATTTATTTGGGGACTTAATATTTGGGCGAGTAGGACTATCTATAATCTGAGTAATATTCAAAGAGGTACACAGGTGTTTAAAATCCTCTGACACAGAAGTTAACCAGTCCCAATTAAAATCACCAAGCAGCACTATTTCCTTGTAGGCAAGTTGAGATAAAAGTTTTGCCAATGAAGATAAAGAGTCCTTGACAGCTGAGGGGGGTCTGTAGCAGCCCACCACCATGACCTGTTGACCCTTTGTTACTTCGATATTAACGGCTAAAAATTCTAGTTGTTTACTAATAGATTTGGAAACCATCTTCGTTACACAAAACTTATTTTTCACATAAATGGCAACGCCACAAGCTTTTTTAGGACGGTCGGTGCGATATACACTATAACCATTTATGTAAATGTCAGAGGCCAAAATTGATTTATCTAGCCACGTTTCTGATAAGACAATGACATCAGCATCAGTCGAGCTCGCCCAAATACGGACAAATGCTAATTTAGGTAACAGACTGCGCACATAAGTGAATTAATCCCAACCCAGACCGAGAAATAAAATCAGCAGGAGTAGCTATCTGACTACTGCTACTACTGGGCGGTCCAGGGTTTGGTTGGATATTCCCTGATAGTAACAATAATAAAAATACCAAGCACCTTTTTCTCTTAACCAAAAACTGTTTTAGAGTCACCAGCAAACTCAGCGAAAGTGAGATTAGAGTTCAAAAAACAGTTCTGAAGAACCATCATAGCAGGCAAGCGAGAAAGAAAAACATTTGTCGAAATGAATGTACGCGACAAGGCAACCAGTAATTGTTTGTGTAACACATCCGAAACCGTACAGGGGATGTCCACTGCGGGCGGTAGAACAGACCTGAATCCAGTAGACTTCTCAGGATGACTAGCGATCGTCTCATTGTCCAACACAGTCAATAGGTACAGCAGAATCACGATATGGGCCATTTTCCCAGTCCAGCACACAGTATCCGCGATGTTCCTGGGGCAAAATCCACGTCAGGACAGCAGCTTGGAACAGGCGAGGCAGCAGTGTGGCAGCGCTCCAGTTTCTCCGCGGTATCCCCAGATCAGGCCTCCGCACCAGCAGAAGCGGAAACAGCCGTGGCAGATCCTCCCCCGTACAGCAGCGACAGGTGGGAGCAGGCCTCCAACAGCGGAACCAAGACAGGTGGATGGCGGGCCTTCAGCCGTGGGAGCTCCTCCGCGGCGAATCGTCCTCCGCACCTCAGCACACGATAGGTGAAAGCGGGCCTCCACAGCAGCAAAAGCAGGACGAGTGGATGGCAGCCCAGCCGTGGTAAATTCCCGAAGCGTGTAGCCACTCCGTCTCACCTAACCCCAACGTTAATTACAGATTACAGAGGCTTCACTTCTTGCTTTCATGGTCTCCAGAGAGCACAACATCTTCTTTTATAACTGCAGTCCGTTCCTGGAAATCCGATCCCAGTGACCAGACGTGTGTAGATGAGCTCTGTTAGTATTCAGAGGGTGTACGGTAATGCATGACCTTCACCTTCAGACAGTAGGAGTTGGGAAGTAAGCAAGAGCCATTCCACTGATGCACTAGCTGGGAATGCATCAGATCTACACAGCACACCAGAATATACATCTACAGTTTAGCAGTGCGCAGCCTGGTGGTTTTTCTTTTTGTCTATCGTAGCACATTAGGAAATGTTACTGAATTAAAAGTCATTGCTTAGTTGCTGCAGTTTGCTGTTAATCTTTTCTTCTGTTGTTTCGATTGGACACTCTGGCAGAGCTGTACCGCAGAGCGCTGGGGACAGTGATGAGTTGCACTGCACAGTTTCTCATGTGCTTGTGGAGAGCTCAGCTTTAACCTGCCGTCTCCTCTGTTTGTCTCCTTGAGATGTATCTCAGCGGAGCCGGTTAGCAATTACCGGCCGGGATTACACCCCCCTCCCCAGGGACACATCTTCGCTCTTCATCTACCTGGTTCCTTCTCCTGTTTCTGATATACTTCTCATGTTTTCTCTTTCAATCATCTTCCTCTTTCTTTGCTGTAGGTCCTGAAATAGATATATTCCTACCACAGATACACACCGTCTCTGTGGTCTACAGATTGATCATTAAAGCTGGATCATTCAAATTAATATCTGATTTCCGGCAGTGGCTCAGTCAGTAGGGGCTTGGACTGTGAGTCGTAGGGGCGCTGGTTCAAGTCCCCGACCAGACCTAAAATATGGAGTGTGGGCTGCTACTTGGAGAGGTTCCAGTTCACCTCCTGCCCTGCCGTGGTGCCCTTGAGCAAGGCACCGGACACCCCCCCACTCCCATTACTCCCCGGGTGCTGTACAATAACTGCCCACTGCTCCTAGTACTAGACTCCTGGTACTAGGATGGGTTAAAAGCAGAGAACAACTTTCACTGTGTGGTGTGTGCTCTGCATGTGTGACCATTAAAGAGGGTTTCATCCCTCCCAATCTATTCTATAATATTTTTTTGAATACTGTGAACAATTAATTTTGAAGATAGATGTGATCCAAGCATGGGCTTCCGTGGCTTCGTTTTGGCTTTTGCACCGTTGTAGTGAAATCCCATCGCTAAATGGTCTTTAGAGAATGTATTATTCAACAGAAGTTACAACTACATCATCCAATACACCCATACATTTGAATGAACAGCTCTCTTAAGCAGTTTGAACAAAAACTGAAGATTACAATCTCATATAAAGGTAGCTTTTGTGCAACTTTGTCACCTGCAAATGACGGGTAAATACAAATAGTTTGCAACAGAAAATACGTATATGTTTTTCTCTGTCATCCCTCTGATGAATCCCTGTTATTTACATATATAGCAAGCATGCCGTGAATGCCAGCATGCTTCTAAGATGAAAAACTTCTAAATATTTCTAAAAGAAGTTTCTCCTCTGATTAAGCCTTTCAGTATGTTCAAATACCATCTTCAGTAATCCAGAGGGGCAGGACATTTCTCCCATTTGCTCTGCTGCTCGACATGCACGTCTTTCTGTGACAGAGAGACATCCTGTCAGCCACTGAGCTGACAGGAAGTCCTCCGGGACGAGAGACGAGGGCTGACAGTGGGACAGAAGCAAGAAACCAACTCTCCCAATTACACTCTCCCACATTTATTCTCTCTCTTTCTCTTTCTCTCTCTCTCTCTCTCTCTCTCTCTCTCTTTTGTTCTTCACATTGAGATGCAAACTAAGGAAGGAGTGAAAGGAGAAGAACCTACAGTATGCACAAACTGAAGATTGATGGACGGACTATGGATGTGTTGAGCTGTTTCCTCGCTCGCCACAAACACAAATATTTGCTTAAAATATGCCATCACGTTCTGAGTAGGAACCAACTGGGAACAGACGTGCATGTGTGTCGTTGCAGGGTGTTCTCCGAGGTGCTGGACTGTGGGGGAGGGGGGAGTAACCGCCCTTGAGGCATGACTGGTGTGGTAATGGGCTTCTGGCCTTACCTCGTGATGACGACTTTGCTACGGAGAGCCATCCATCCACATCTTCTGTGGGGGAGAAAGAGAACCGAAGTGTGAGCGGCCGAGCTATGCATTGAGGCAGCATAGATAGTGTATTTATTGACCCAGGAAAAAACATGTCTTCACTTTCTATTCCATGTGTCAGTGACATACAGTTGATGGATATTTAGCCTGAACGTTTTTTTAATCTCCAGTAATCAAACTCGTCCGGTAGTGCTTGACATTTTGACATAATCCTACATGGATCCGGCTCAATGAACATAAAGGACATTCCTGACACATTTTGTATGGCAAAAAGCCTTGTGTTGTTAAAGGCTCTCTGTACTGTAGAGCCAACGGCAAACATTTGTTTTTGCAGCTCACTGTTCTGTCAGTGGAATCGAGGCATGAGAATTGGGTTTACAGGCAATGTGCTGTAAGCAGAGTCTCTTCTCCAAAAAGATGTCTCGTTACACATGGCAGTTTATCTTTAAGTGGAATTGCTTAGAGAACTGAAATCATTGGCAGAATGAGGGTACGAACAAGTGTTGCATATATATTCACTGGTATTTTAGTTTACTCTTAACCTTCCTAACTGTACATCATATTTGAGCAGATACAGCCATAGCATTATCCACTTTCTTATCCGCACAGTACCTCTAAAATGTCCAAACTGTATACTGCACATTATGCAAATATTATCACCCTACTCTGTCATTTCACAATCTCAAATGTGGAGATGATGCAGGGCTCAGGCGTTGGGCTTTCTGTAACTCAGTCAGTACTTAGCATGTTGAAAGGCTGGTGTCTTGGTTTTCCTTCAAAACTGAAATGAGTCTCTAACTTTTTGCAAGAAGTTTGAAAAGAAAGCAATTTATATGGGATTATTCATTTATAGAATATTTTGGAGTGAAGTATGCAGAATGCATTTCCATACACACAGGGGTTTTTTGTTCAATATGAAGGTTGATATTAGTTTATCTATAAAGCTGAAAAAGCATTGTAGTGGCAATTTCTTATTTTATCTTATATGGTAAAACCAAATGCTTCTGAAAGCATTGTCTAACACTACTGTACCATTTCTTCATATTTGCTGTTTCATCTGTTGTCTCTAATGAGGATTATTATTCTCAAGCGCTTCAAGGCCACAGAGCTGATTTGGCAGATTATGTTGAAACTTCTCCTCTTCACACAAAGTTTGAACTTCCATATTCTGATAACCATTATACTTTCTACAGCTCAAGGACACAGGTGTCTAATAACAATATGAGACATCCGTGTGAAAGCAGATTTCTGAGGCGTTCCGCCGAGCTACACAAAAACTCTGTCTTCCCGCCCTATCTTGTATATAAGCTTTCCTATTCTGTGACTATTGCGCACACTCCTGCAGACTACCCTGTACTCTGTGAGACTTGTGCCTTCGAGGCGCCTCGAATAAAGATCCAGAAAGACAACTCTGTTTGTTTCACCAGTTTATTGATTGATCATTCTAATTGTATATCTCCACAGTATTGACTAGGTCTAAGATTTCCATAACAGCATCTTTTCAGAAAGATGACTTTCAAAAGCATAATGGAGGTTAGGTAAGAGATGTATGTTGATTGAATGTATCATCTTCACTCAGAGAGAAGATTCACAATGTTTAATGTCCTGTTTCAAAGATGCTATCAACAGCAGGAAATCAGTGAGTAGTCAAATCCAGATTCCCGGATATCTTTTACATTTTAAAGGGGGACAAAGGAAAGGACTTTCTCAGCAGTTACCTTGATTGGCATTACCTCCAGGTCTATTTTCGTATTTGTACGATATTTACAACGTATTTAATATGTCTAGCAGTATATGGCTTAACTCAAAATCCAAGATACATCGGAGATCCTTGTGTCTTGAACCTCTTTGGAGATTAAAGTAAGCAGAGAGGTAGTTGCTGGTGTGACAGTAGCCTTTTGAGAGGAATATGTAAGACAGACCCACTCTTACCAATCAAAACTAAATGCAATTAGAAGTTGCAATAACTTCTCGTATTCAATGATTTGAAAGGAAACATTCAAACTAGATACAAATCTTCAGGAGAGTAGGTAGCCACTTTTAGTATCTCAAGATGCAGCTTTTAGTGTCTGATTACCTTAGAAACATTTAAAAGAAATTACATTTTCTGATTTAATGTCCTTCTGTCAGTTTTTTCTTATTTTGTCTTTTGTATAACTTTGTTTAGACTCTGGGGCGTATGAATACATTTATCCAATCTAAAGTGATTTGGGACAGGCTTATTGTTGCCTCGTGGGACGATGTTTACATCAACTTGCCAACTCAATTATCTGTTTGAAGCCAAAGTCACACATTATTCATTTAAGGCTTATTTCATTATCCTCCCTGACTCTGTGAGCTCCCTCGCCTCCTTCACTGTCTCCTTGGTTTCCTTTGCAGCTGACGTCTCTCCACACTACGGTCAATGTTGGGACTTCACCACCACAGCTTGTTCCTCTTCCTTTCTCTGCAGTGCCTTTATTGATATTCAACGTGCTTTTAGTCATACTCCATTTCTGGCTGGTGATGGGTGGATGGATTTTAGATCAATATGAGCTTTAGGCGTTTTCACTGTCGGCTGCTGGTTTAACCTTTGGCTGGACTGATGTGTGTCTCTGTGAAGGACTTTTCAACATGTTCTCAGTGTGTGCTTCTTCTTCGTAGATGAACTTTGGTTACCTTTAGGGAAAATGGATACCGAGGAATGCCAACATGGTGAGAGATTTTGTCTCCTGTCCTTTCTTTTCTCATCTGGCTTCTTCCTATCGTTGCACCTCGTGGTTGGATTATCTATGTTGTTATTTTATTGTCTTTCTTAATCTACCGGTATACACAACATCTATGCACTTCTCTTTGTCCTGGGAGAGGCATCCCTCCTTTGTTGCTCTCCCCGAGGTTTCTTCCATTTTTCACAGCATTAATTGTGGTGATATATATCAATACATACGGTTTCTATGGAAATATTCTTGTGTACTATGAAGATCTAAGGACAGAGGGTGTTGTTTTCTGTGCACACTGTTAATACCCCTGAGAAACCTTTGATGTTTGACTAGATAAATTACATTTAATCGATTGATTGATTCAATTTCCGTAAAGATCAAATGTATTCGCATTGTCCACTTTGAACCATAAAAAGTGCTCACACATTGTATTCTCAGATTTTCAAAGGTACCTCCCCCATTGGTTACTAACTCACCTTATTTTAATTGATTTATTTGTCAAATGAATTGATTCTGTATGCTTATGATATCGTGAAAGGTGTATTTCTATATTACATAGTAAATATAACATTGCCAATGTATTCCTTTTAATTCCCATGGAACGTTTTCTCCTTGAATATTCATGTTCTGGACCAAACTATTGAACTGACTGATCATCGGGCTGTCGTTTGTGCCGTGCCACTAGGAACTAAATGTTTTTTACTCTTTAAAATGTATATCAGTTCTGGCCTTAAAATGAAGTGTCGGTCATAGGCTCTTAAATTGATGCTGTCACGGTTGCCATGACTAGTGAGTCAAAAAATATTGCAGACAGGAGCTTTTGCTGCATTGTATTTGACAAAAGATCATTAAAAATATTTTAATTGGAGCATTTTCTGGATGTCTAAAGCACCAGCGCTTTTTAATGATGAATCCACTGCAGAGACGTCTCAGTGCTGCGTGTTCCTCAGTAGAGCTTGACATTCGACTGGCCGAAGGTCTCGGTCAAATTTAAACCCGGTTGCTGTTACATAATGTAGTCCTGAGACTGCCAGGCGCTCAGCTTCCCCCCCGAGGAGACCCATGTTTCACTGCCATGGTTTAAATAGGCTTGACAGCGCTGAAGTCTCCTCCTCTGCGAGGTCACAGCTAGCTGCCATGTCCTCAGGAGAAAGTATTTCTGCAGTGCTGCCGAAAACTGTGACAGTTTCCCCTATCAGCGACATAACAGACCTTTTGAAATTGACAAAGCGTACTCTTTAAGGTGGAGTGTAGATGACAGCAGAACAGCGCTGTCTAGACATTAAAGGGCCTGCAGGGCGACGAGAGGGTGGAGAGACTCTCTCTGCACTCAAACCTTTTGTTACCAGGGTCCTCCTCATTTTCAGTATTTGTTTCCTGCTCCTGTTATTTTGTGTTTTTATAAAATGTATTTATTTAAACAGAAACACAAAAAACTGTTGCTTTGGGAAATATTCTTCTCTTTAAATATGGATTTTATTTGAGGTCTGACATTTTTCTTGCATCACAGCAGCTCCATTCCCAACATCAACAAGGACACATTTTAAGACCCGATACATTGAAACACACTTTTTATATAACATTGCAATCACTGAAGACAATATGTTCAAGACCTTTAACTAATATTGGACTTGGGATTCAACTCTTTACCAAATGTTCAACTTTAAGTCTATAGCGAGTTATGTGACTAAGGTTAGTCAGGATATGTAAATGTGTATTTGCTCTATGTATTTAAGCAGCTGGACAGTAAGAAATGCTTTCTAAGGCAAACCTTTTTTTACATAGTCCTTGTCAACCTCTTTTTTTACGATCGGTGTACTCACTAGCCCTAATAATCCTCTCTTGTTCAAGATGGTGTATATGTGACCTCTGACCTCTCCCCTCCAGATGACTCGGGGGACGAGGAGCCCACATCCCAGTCGGACCGCAGCGAGCTCCAGGGCACCCTGAAGATCCTGGTCAGCAAGCTCGATGACCTCAGCACGTGTAATGACCTGATCGCCAAGCACGGGGCGGCCCTGCAGCGCTCGCTCAGTGAACTCGAGGGGCTGAAAGTGCCCGTGGAGGGGGGGGAGAAGATCAAAGCAGTCAACGAGCGAGCCACCCTCTTCCGCATCACTTCCAATGCTATGATCAATGTAAGTAGCCGGGACAGAGCAGCGTCCGAGTCCTGCCCGCTTTGGCATGATCAGTGTGACAGGAACGCCAGCCATCTATAGTGCCCTGGTTAGCGCATGCCGAGAGATGAGATGACTTTACAGTGTGACATTTTAAACGAGAGCAGCGAGGCATGGAGACCCCAGCCTTAAAAAAGCAGTTCTGGACTTTGCCAGATCCTGTCCTCTCCCTTTGCAGTAAGTGCTAAAAATACTATTTCTGACCACAGATACAAATTCTCTCTGTGGTTTACAGATTGTTTTTGCATGGCTGGATAATTAGAATAAATATCCGATGATCACAATGTTTCAATACGGATACGTGTCGGATTAAATGTGCAAAAATGAATTTATGACCCCACTTTACACTCTTTGTCCAATTTGGCGTCACAATACTTTACAGGTGTGTAATTAAGTTGAATAGGAACGTTTCACTTTAGCCCTGATCTGATTTAGATTTGCAGCTGGTGTGATCCCATAGATAAAAGGTCTTTACAGTACCTCAAGCATCCTTCAATGCACCCTAAAGGTGCTTTCAAACTGACTTAAACACAAACATTTCTTAATGAGTGTCCATAAATTATAGTAATAAAAATAAGCTTGGAGAAAAGCTCAAAGTTTAAAACAGTTTTCTGCTGCTGTTCTGCAGAATAAGTCAAGTACAATTGATTGAAGATATTTCAAAATCACACTTACTCAGTGCTTGACAACGTGTAAAAATCTACGCCTATCTATTACATTCAGAAATAAAGGCACCCGTCCAAAACACCTCTATAAATAATCCCTCTTCCAAAATAACATATTGCAGTTAAGTTGAACCATATCAGCTTCATTTCACACGTAACACACACTACCAAATATGAAGTCTCTGCTATATGATCAGCAGCACGTTCTCTACTGTTTCTGCTGCTGGTCCATTCTCCTCTCTGGGCTTCACACTTAGGTAGCAGTGGACGAGAGTTCAGGGAGAGTTGAGGTGCAAAGGATACTGGATATGATGGTGGGTGGGTGGAAGGGGGGACAGGAATAGCCCTTACTCCCCCCCTCAAAACCTCCCCCCCCCCCCCCCCCCCCGTTGCCTGGTGAGGACAGTCAGAGGCTTCTGGACTACAGACAGACAGACAGACAGGCCTGCTCTGAAAACCAGACAATCGCACAAGGTTTGTCTTTCCTTCTGCTTCTCTCAATGGCTTTGCTGCTAGCGTTGTTTCTTCTTAGTTGCTGTTTAATGAGGCTTTAACGCATACTCACTGGTTGTCAGATTCAGTCATGGTTTGGATTCTGAATCAAGCACTAGGTTGGGATCAGGCAATAGCAAATGATAACTCTTCAATCTTGAAATTTGTACTCAAACAGCTTGTTAGGAAACTTGAGATTGAAAAAAAGGAACTTCTAAATTGTACTTTTTATGTGAAAGGTCTTTGCTAAAGAAGTAATGAGCTCCCTGTTTCACTCTGTCACCCATTTTCTTTATTAATTGGTTCCGGATAATTGAGACTCACTGGACAAGCAATACAAAAAAACTCTTGGTTTGCCTAACTCATTAAAATGCCATCAGTATTGCAGAGAACACGCTCCTAATGAGAGAAAAGTGCTGCCCATACTCCCTGTAGCGATCCTTGGGCTTGTAAATGACTCCTGAAGCAGGAGGCAGTGCAGGGTAAGGGCTTTTGGATTTCTGCTCCCGTGTTTTTAGCAATTTTAGGCATTTTCTTGAAAGTAAGGGTTGTGGTTTCCCAAAGACATTGGGTTAGGAGGAGTGGTTGAGGGAAGAAGGAGGTCACACCCCTGCATGTTCTCTGTGATCTGCCCCTCGTTCGAGGAGAGGGTTGCTTTAGTTCATTTAGTGGTGATGTAACTCGCCATGTGTGACATTGAATCCAGGCTTTTGCCATGTGTGTGTGCCTTTTATCACACCTACCTATTACTCAAGTTCATTGTACTCTTGTCTACGTCACTCCAATCTGACACTGAGATCTGTTGCTGCCACCGTAAGCCCGTTTCCAACCACATTCTACTTTGGCCTTTGTCTCGTCTTCCCCCCAGCGGAAGTCACATGCAGTCTGTTTCAACCTGAGACTCAGCATTAATTCAAAAAGGAACTATCACACTTTCTACGTCAGTGTTGAGTTTCATATCGTGTTTAACTCTGAGGAAGTGGACCACAATGTCACGTGCACTTCTTACATTTAAACTGAGGCTCAGACAATTGTGTTCATTCAGGACTGCTGGAGGTAAGACTTATGGATGATCTTACTATTGGAAGTGGTGGAGTTTCAATTGATTGTTTGAGGAAAAGTTACGTTCTAATCTATCTAAAGCCACTGAAATGTAACTTTTGTAATTTCAGTATTCAAAACATATAATGAAATTACAACAATAAAATACATTAGACTTAATAAAATGATTAAAGTCGCAACAAGATGATTGTTTACCTTTTAGATTTAAGTAATACATTACAATTGTGGGGGAAACTTCTGAAGCACTTCGAAACAGGACTCAGAGAGGCACGAGGAGAGATGGAGCTTTGACGCCAAACACTGACGGTTTATTTGGAGTTACGGACGGAGACTTGACAAGACAGGTGGTGTGTCACGAGTTGACAAACCAATTCTGAGGAACTCTTTCTGTAGCTCAAGGTTTTTACTAGTTCAGAGTGTAACAATCAACATTCTTCATCAGTGAGACTAAAGCAATATGGGCCCTGAATCTAACTAGAACTCTCGTCCATAGAGATTAATGTGCGCCAGGGAGCCTTCGTCCCTGAACAGTAAACTACCTCATGGTGGCTTGTGCTCTGTCATAGACTGGCAACAACAATGCGCCCAAGCTGCCCCTCCCTAAGAGAGATAGCAGCTATACCCAAGGCCGTAGAACCATGCCACGAGAAAGGAGACGGTAAAGAGAGAGAACGATGAACTGGGTCGAAGGTTGAATACCTAAGCAAATTATTCCCTAACAACAATACTAGTTATAAAAGAGTATTGCTGGAGGACACGTTTGTTTTTGGTTTGTGATGTAGCTAAATAGATTGACTGTATAATGATCATATACATACAAACATAACACTAACTCTCTGAGAAGGATCAGAAGACTCAGATCATAGCTACATGTAGGGCATGACATAATGATGATATTGTAAAAGTAATTCATAGTTCATCTTAAATTGTAGTTTTACCAATCAAGTGGTATTTATTGGATTTGTTCCTGATTTCTCCTCTCTCTGCGTTGGCCAAGTGTGTGTCAATGTCAGTGTGTTCAAGACAGCAAGGCAACTTCAAATGATTATACTATGACAAAAGAAAGTCCAATAATCATAATGTAACATGGGGACATTGTACAGCAATATCTTTTTTGAATTAGGTTGCTAAGGAAGATTAAAGACCTGAAATTACACATAATGAATGTTTTCAGAAATATAACATCATTTCAAACTTCTTCAACAAGTGACAACAGCAGTCTATCATTGTTATATTCTGATTGTGTGTAAGATAGATATGCTTCATTTGAACATTGGCTGAAAGCACTTTTAGACAGATTAACACTTGGCTGTCTGGAGACAAATCAACAATCAAGAGTTCAGTGTTAACAGATCCTCGTTGTTCTTCCTGCTGCCTCAAAGTGAACACAGAGAACACATTCGTCCCTCCAGCTCGCTGCTCGCTGCCCGCAGTCCAGACTTTATCTAAAGGCTAACACTTAGCCGCCCGTTTTGCTCCGGATCCAAAGAGACCTTTCCTGCACTGAGTGGAACAAATGTTACCACGTGCTGCTGGGAAGAACAACGAGAACATTCACAATGCAACAAAAATGCTTGATTGCAATAAAGCAGTTTCCAAGAGATTATTCCGAAACAATGCTGACAGCTCAATGACTGTCACATGACAATTTCATCCAGCGTGTAGTCAGCTGTGAGGTGTTGTGTAGGTTCATTGACCTTCGAGCCCACTGCGATGCGAGGCTGTCAGACAAACGCTGACATGCAAAATATGTCTGATCTGAAGTAACCTCTCAGCAGCAACAATGATGTCCCCACTGGACTTAAATATAGACTGCTACTCAATCAGAGGTTTAACCTTAGCTCTTCATTCACTGATATTAATCATTCAGAGATACATTTCACACAGCAGGGGGCAGACCGATGATTAACATATTGATGATTGCTCCAAACAATGCTGATAATTAACCTTGATTGCAGTTATTGGCAAGAATGTCATTTCATCTTTTTCTATACCACTCTTCTCTCTCTCTGTTGGAAAAAAGGGATCAAATATTGTTTCATTAAAGTATAAATAGTAAGTTAGCATTAAGAGGTAAATGTTGATTGAAAGAGGGAATGGCTTTTAGATTTGTGTATCGTCGTGTATAATGTAAGTAGCTACCTCTTGCGGGAAGTTGAAAAAATGTCTGTCTCTACTTTAGATGTAGAAATCTGACCTGTAAATCATTTGAAGTTGAAAGCCACTCGCACATGGTTGAGGATTAAGAATATCAAAATTAATTTAAAAATTAAATATTTTTAGATTGTATTTTATAGAAACTAAACGGTCGGTCCTGTCTGTGTGTTTGTGTTTCCCCCAGGCGTGTCGAGACTTCTTGGACCTCGCAGAGACTCACAGTCGGAGATGGCAGCGCGCGCTGCAGTATGAGCGGGAGCAGCGGACCCACCTAGAGGAGACCATTGAGCAGCTAGCCAAGCAGCACAACAGCCTGGAGCGGGCGTGGAGAGAAGCCCCCACGCTGGTCTCCACCACACCCAGCGCCCCCACCGCCAACAAGGGTAAGATGGACTGTTGGTTACTCCTGTGGGCCTCCATGTAGACTGGCTTAAAGTCATGTGGGACCTCAGGCTAGATACAGTACTCATTCTGAGGAAGGATATTTAAAGTTGTGTCAGAAGGTTTGGATTATCTCCAATTTAGAGATTGTAATTACCTTGACCAACGAATGTATGTCATGTGCACTCTTCTGTTAGTCTGTCCATCCAATTATTTATGTTGTTGTTTGCATAGCTCTCAACAACATGTGGCAAACAGACCTCTGGGCTGGAAACACATGTGTTGTGTGTACATCATGCAAGAGGAAGAAACCTATTGATAACCCTACTGAGAAATGACAGCACAACTCAATAGCAAAACAGGAACTGGTGTAACTTAATAAAAGCTAAGCATTAAGTAACAGGAAAGAAGAAATGATTGATGGATAGGTGTACTAGTGACAGTCTAAGAAACTGGACAATCAGGCTCCCCACTGCTTAGGGCTTTAGATGCTGAGCGGGATCCCTTTGTGTACAGCCAGGGACCATTGTTGCATCTCTCTTTACCTTCAATCCCTGTCACTGCTATCTGTATTAAATCCTGAACCCCCCCCCCCAAAAAAAAACAGGAGAAATATGTTGAAGTTTCTTCTCTTACCACCAATCAAAGTTTCTATTACCATGAAGGCAATCTTTACTCAACAGTCAACAAGTTGTTAAAAGTTGCTGTTACTGGTTTCCCCCTCAACCATAGAGGAAACACATCGTACAAATGTGGGATTTGGAAGGTGCTGAAAAAAAAACGATTGTTGTTTTTTAAAATATCTGGATGTTAAGTATTCTGTCATTTATACACAGCAAGGCTGGCTGTTAAGGTAAGCTTATTTCGAGACAGCACACATCATAACTCATGTTGTGTGTTATGCATGCACCTTGATAAATAGGCTTGACTAGAAGCTGGTTTTAAGGTGAAAAGCTACTATTTCCTGAAAGTACAGTCTCCTGATCTGACTTGTGTTTTACTCACTGAACATGCTCGTTTATCCTTCATTATTTTACTCTCATTAGAAAGTACTCTTATTGAATGTTGGATACTGAACATCCTGAGGAGTGTGCATCCTTCAGGCTAGTTAACCAGCGGGAACGTTGCCAATTTAACTAAGCTGATTATTCCGTGATTAACGGTCGGCCATAGGTACGTGATTACTCTTACGCTCTGCTAGTTTTGGATGCTGTTTCCGTTTACTCACAAAGGTGTATGTGTTGACAGGAGGGAGTGAGAGGCTGCGCAAAGAAGAGGCGAGTGATGAAGATGGGGATACTGAGTACTTTGACGCCATGGAGGATTCCCCTGCATTCACCACAGTGACTGCCACAGAGAACACACAGCACAGGTCCGTCACACACAGAGATCCAATATTTCTTTATTTTCAAAGACAGATAAAGGGATAAGAGTTGAGTTTTAACATTTAGTCTTTTAATAAAACATTCTTTGGATGCTCTAACTTGTCATAATAGTGAATTTGACAGGCTGACAGCTGAACAAGCAACTGAGGATCAAAGTGAAAACAAACAAGTGTTGTGCCCTTCACTTTTTAGTTATACAGAGAACACCTGTCTTCTTTCCTGCAGAATATAAACCAAGGATTTTTAAAGCATAGCAATGCATTGTTTTCAGCATTGAAGCCCGTCTCTTACTGGCGAGTACGATTGTTTCTGCAGAGCTTGTGCTTTCACTGTTTCTTTAAAAAGTGCTTTTAGTGTTATCTTGTTATTGTTATGGCTAATCTCTGCAACTTATCTACAACTCTAGTAGCACCATTAAGAGTGATGGAAACAGTTACACAGCATTCCTCTGTTATACGCAGTAAGGCGGTTGCTCCCCTTGTAAGTATTTGTGTTATATTTTCCTTTCAGGCGATCTCAGAGTAACTTGAGTGGAGCGAGCGGAGGTCAGCCCAACGACTGGAACCAGGACGACAACGTAAGTGACTCTAGATAGTCTGCCTAGAGGACTGATCATTGTAGCCACATATTTTCTGAGCTTAGTTCTCAGTTTAGATTAATGTGTGCTGCTGAACAGCTCGCAGCTCATCAATATATGAATATATCCTTCTTCCCTCATAGTCCCTCTTTCCTGTCTTGCAGTCATTTGTACTCACACACACAGCCTTTATCTTTGTGGTGCCAAAGATAGACAGCTGCTTCATAACACTAAATATTAATTACCAGCCAAACATCTGCACTTCTCTCCCTCCAGCTCTCCCTTGCTTCTTCCTCTCTCCAACCCATCTGTGTCCTCTGTTCGCTCTCCTCCTTTTGTCCCTCGCTCTGTAACTCAATCTCAACTTGTGCTGCCAAGCTGACCATGAAGCTTGTAGTATTTCTTAAACTCTTATATCTATATATATATATATGTGACCTGCTCCATCGAAATCAGTCCAAATCAGTCAGGGAGGGAGGGGGAGAGGCGCTGCGGAAGAGCAGAGTGCGAGTGAGAGGTGCGTGTCTTCTTCGCTTATATTTATTGTGTGATTTTGGAAATAAAAGTTTCATATTCTGAAAGCCAAGACTTTGTTTATTTAAAATCAAACGAAACACACGAACCCTGAAAACTATTTTATTACGCAAATCCACGTTTATTTTTTAAATGAGCCATTGCGACTTCCGACTGATTTTGATAGAGCGGGTCACATTTATATATCTATTATAATATAATATAAATAATTATAATATTCTATTATTCCTTTCAATCATAGCTAAAAAAGACCACTTCCTTATTCTCAACCCTTTCCCTTTTCCATGTAATCCCAGATGTCTCCAGGTCATAATGATGTGTCTGGGAAGGAGCTGCAGCCGTGCAGACAGAGGAGGACTCGAGTCCCAGACAAGCCCAACTACTCCCTCAATTTGTGGAGCATCATGAAGAACTGCATCGGCAAGGAGCTCTCCAAGATCCCCATGCCTGTAAGTAGGGATGCTCCTAAAACTGAACCTGAAGTTTAAACTAGCCAAATAATCTTAAATGAAGAAAACACTCACATTTGAGCACAATGTAATCTACAGAGGTAAACAGAAAGCCTTCTGAATTAACATTATAATAATATTACGTTTTACCAGCTAATATTCCTGCTGTTGCCTAGTGAGGGTATCAACATGTGGACTATTGCATGAGGCTTCATCTTTTTGTCCCTCTCACTTAGGTGAACTTCAACGAGCCTCTGTCCATGCTGCAGCGTCTCTCCGAGGACCTGGAGTATCACGAGCTTCTGGACAAGGCGGCGCGCTGCGACTCGTCCCTGGAGCAGATGTGCCTCGTCGCTGCCTTCTCCGTGTCGTCCTACTCCACCACGATCCACCGGACAGCAAAGCCCTTCAACCCCCTCCTGGGCGAGACCTACGAACTCGATCGACGGGAGGAGTTCGGCTATCGCTCGCTGTGTGAGCAGGTAGGGGCATGGCAGCAGGGAGTTTATGCTTTCACACAATGCACACAACGTCAGCCCGCTCTGCACAACATAGTCTTGTGGCCTCTAGTTGGTTTTGAGTGTTATTGAGGATTCTAGATGCATTTCTGACATTAAAGGACCCAAAATGGTGGTTTTCACCATTAGGGGGCCACATTTCTAATCCCTGTGGGCTGATTTTGATTAATTTTGGATTGCTTTTGAAGTTATAGGGGACTCTGGATCATCTGGATTGGACAAATTGCAAATATATTTGAAAATAAATGGTCCACAGAAGAGATAATCATTTTCATATTGTGCTCTCTATATCTAATGGTCGCAACACTACTCATAGTATTAAAAATCAGCCCACCAAGAATACAAATACAGTATGGCCACTTTCTGCTTTAAACTGCCATATTTGGATCCTGAAAATGTCAGAAGTGCATTCAGCATCCTCAATAACTGCCAAACCACTTAAACAATGTATAAATCGGCCAAGCAATTTGTATCAACTAGGATATGCTAATTATTGCTGATTGATGCAATGTATCCTAATTATGCAAATGACCCAACATACGCACATAAGAATCCGGTTGTTTCTATGTGCTGGGGAGCCATACTATACGTTTCTAACATAACTATACTAAGGTTGTGTGCTGCTCATATCAATATACTTTACCTCCATGTGTATCTATCCTCTAAGGTGAGCCATCACCCCCCTGCTGCTGCTCATCATGTGATTTCCCAACGAGGCTGGACCCTGTGGCAGGAAATCACCATCGCCAGCAAGTTCCGCGGCAAATACCTCTCCATAATGCCTCTGGGTAAGACATGTTGTACTCAGCGGAGAAGCCGACAAACTGTATGTGTAAATAAAGGTTCCTTTATGCAAATGTATCAGCGGGATAACGAGGCAGAGTTTGCTTAAGAAGGACTCCACAACCCACTTGAGAGTTGTGCTGTCTTCCACACACTATGAAGCCAGATGAAAGGGTGTGAAAATGAATCAGGAGGGTTTTATGACCCTTCTGGGGGGGGGGGGGGGGGCTTTTCTGTTGGCTCAGATTGATGGCAGGTTTGATAGATGCAGGTCCAGCCGGTGGGATCCATCCGCCCTCTCCCCCTTCTTGTTATATGCCTGCTGCGACGTGCCATGTCCTAGAAACTCTTAAGTGGAAAGCGTTTATGGTGAAAAGCATGTTATCAATCTTTCAGCGTTAGACCACACTGGAAATAGATGGGAACGTATTGCCTGCACACAAATGTGTTAGATGATGTGTGATGAAACCCTTTTAACACCAGCACAACAGAGCTAACACATCACTATTCAGCATTGCACATTGAGAACAAAGCAGCTGTGATATGTGTTCTCTCTTTTGTCCTTGTCCCTCCCCAGGTGCCATTCACCTTCACTTCCACTCCAGCGGGAACCACTACGTGTGGAGAAAGGTCACCTCCACAGTTCACAACATCATTGTGGGCAAGCTGTGGATCGACCAGGTCTGTTATCTGTGGTGTTATTGGTAGCCATTATTCCACAGCCTTAATGCCTCTGAGTAGCCTATAGACGTTGTTCTCCTGTGTTAAAGCAGTGTGCTGTGAATATGAGAGTAAAAGCTCAGCACATGAATAAGGAACATCTCTAGGGATTTGTGTTCAGCTTTGATCTCTAAAAACACACTAAAATAATAGCCTATATTTTCTTTGAGTTGCCCCAGTTCTATAGGGGGAGGCGCTTCACATCTGTGTGCTGGAACTATTGTTTAGAAGTATTTTTTCTTTTTTCCTGTCAACGTGTGCTGTGTGTCATATGTGTATGTTTGTGTGTAGCCTTGTAAGAAAAATATGGAATACATTTAAAGGAGCCCTATTATGCTAATTTCCAGGTTGTTATTTATATGATGTGCCTCTAGTCCACTGGGACATGTCTCCATGCTTTAATCTTTCAAAAGGCACCTCTTTTCACCCTCTGTCTGAAACCAGAGCCCAGTCTGCTCTGATTGGTTAGCTGGCCGGCTCTGTTGTGATTGTTTAACTGCTTAGAGATGTCCCGCCCCATAGCCAATCACTGATACCTCATCAAAACATTGCTTTATAGCATTTTAAAATGTTTTTATATACTATATATTAATGAAATCAAAGAGTGCTGTAATCGGTCAGAACAATTTTCTGTCTCTGCTTTGAACACACTGTTTATAGCATTGATATGCTATCATTCTCTGTGTGTGTGTTTATCTCTCTCCTTCTGTGTGTGTCTGTATGTTTGCAGTCGGGGGACATTGAGATTGTGAATCAAAGAACCAAGGAGACCTGTCAGCTCAAGTTCTCTCCTTACAGTTATTTCTCCAGGGACGTTCCACGGAAGGTAAATGCATCCTTTCCTCACTTGTATACCCGACCTTGGCATGACGTCATATTACGAGGGGTTTATTGGTCGGATGCTGCCCCCTGCTGGACAGTACCAACACATATATATGTACTTACCATAGTGTAATATATGAGGAGCTCACAGTATTAGGTCACATTGCAGCGAGGTAACCTCCTTTTTGAATGATTTAAAATGGAGCACAATCCTGTCTTATTTGGTAGTGACTGATAATGTACTGGTGTCCTCCCAAGGGCATTGCTAAGTGCCTATCGATGGGAGTAAAGGACATGGTGATAACGTTTGACTCCCAGAGAGAAAGCCTGCTTTAGTTTCTTTATTCCCTTTAGTCATTGGTTCTTATTTCCCTTTGCTCTTTCCAGGTTACAGGCGTAGTGGCAGACAGTGGGGGCCAGGCGCACTACGTCCTGTCCGGTACGTGGGATGATAAAATTGAGAGTGCCAAGATCCTTCAGAGCAGCCGGGGGGGCAGTGGCTCTGAGGGCAAACAGAAGACCGTCTATCAGACGCTGTCCCCCAAGCTGCTGTGGAAGAAATACCCTTTACCGTAAGTGTCGTCGGCCTCATGAGGCAGAACATTGCAAGACCTTTGTTTGTACATATCCTTGATTGTACAGCATGGTGCTGTGTGACTCCCATTCATTTCCTCTGGCTCTCTCAGGGACAATGCGGAGAACATGTACTTCTTCTCAGCGCTGGCACTGACCCTGAACGAGCAGGAGGACGCAGTGGGAGTCACCGACAGCCGCCTGAGGCCGGACCAGCGGCTGATGGAGGATGGCCGGTGGGACGAGGCAAACTCAGAGAAACAGAGGCTGGAGGAGAAACAAAGGGCCGTGAGGAGGAGGAGGGAAGCGGACGCCTCAGACGCTCTGGATGAAGGTATGAAAAGGAGAACAGAACGTGTGGCGTGTGATACAGAGCAGAGAATCAAGTCACTTAGATTAGCGGGCAGTGGGAGGTTTTTTAGGTTCCAGGAGTAAAAGTGTCTTTCATTTCCTGCATAGCAGCAAAATTATCAGTACAAAGAAATGTCTTCGTCGTCCTTCTATTGCCATTAAGTTTCACTTTTCAATTTATGTACATCCGAATTATGTTGTATTTTACATTTGAGGCTGTTTAAAGCTGCATATCCATAATGTGTAGTGTATGTTAGGACAATAATTACTGGGACAAACAGCCAAGACTGACTTCAAACTAAAGCATTACATTATGAATAATATGTAATAGCTGTTATAAAAATGTAATAAGTTATTTATGTGGGATAATTTCTTACGGTCTACCAATCTTAATCGTAGTAGTATTTACGCAGAGAACTTATCATCTTAGGTGTGTGTGTGTGTGTGTGTGTGTGTGTGTGTGTTGTGCGTAGGCTTGATTGTATTTGATGTACCCATGACGTGTCTTTCTTTTCCTCCCTCTATTGATGGTCAGAGTGTGAATATGACTCTGGTGAGTGGAGGTTGCCCTGTGCCCCCTCTGTTGTTCACACACACACACACACACACACACACACACACACACACACACACACACACACACACACACACACACACACACACACACACACACACACACACACACACACACACACACACACACACACACACCCCCCCATCCTTAAGTGTGTCCTCTGTGTGGGAACTGCATGATACCCCTCTCATGTCAACTTCTCCAGAAAATGACTCGGGAGAAAAATGACTTTTTCCTGCATACATTTTCATTTAGAAATAATAAGATACATAAAATAACAGAAACAACTGTAACATCTGTGAGTATTCCTAATGGTGAAGCCACATTAGCGAGCTATTCGTTTGAACTGCATCATCTTTATCCTGTCTATTCGAATGCTTATGGATACTCTTCTGCTAAACTGATGCTTTGTTCATCTGAGTTAAATCTACATTGTGTATTTATACAGGGAAACGCAACATGAGCTGTTTGCTGTGCTGCAATCTCTCCCTCTCTTGGTTTCTGTATCAAGAAACAAACTCATTATGTAATTCAAGGGAGTTCCAAAACTATGGTTAAAATGTTCACCTTGAATTGAACCAGGTCTCATGCCCGTCACATGGTATAGAGCTGTGATCCATCTCAAATGCACAGCCATCGATTGCTCTCCCTGTAGATGCATATGTATGAAGGCAAATAGCTCGCTTAGTGAATCTCCTGCAACTGTGGCCTTTCCATTAGGGTGCGATGTTAATGACAGCGATTGGGTAACACCTGTGCTTCTTCCACAGGGAAAGAATACGAAGGCTACCAGCCACTGTGGTTTCACCAGAGGAGGGACTCAGTCACCGGAGAGACAAACTTTGTGTACAAGGGAGGTTACTGGGAGGCAAAGGAAAGACAGGACTGGAGCATGTGTTCTAACATCTTCTAACCCAGGAGCTCACCTCTCCTATCCTCAGCAGCACACAGGGGAAACTCTGCCTCTGGTCCGTAGCTGGCTTATGAGCACCATGTGGACCTTTTAGTGAGCATGAGAATACCTCCAAATGTACACTGTTTTTACTACGGGGAAAAGAAGGGTTGTTCCCTGAATCTGTGACACTATGCTGAAGCAGCAGAGAGATGGTGTGTGGGTGTGAGGTGGTGTTGGAGTGTTAACACCACGAAACAAATGCACCTGCACTCTCCTGAAATCAGGTGTTCCATAAATCTTACTCACAATGTACTCTCCTGGGTTCACCACATTTAAGAGATTTGACCAGTTGGCCAGATATCAAAGAAGCTCAAGATAATAGACTACTGACGGGGACAAATGGGCCGATACAAACAGTGTTGAATACACGTAATGTGTCCTGATCCTCCGTTTCATTCAGCACAATTAAGATTATACCGGAATTAATATTTAATTACTTCCCTCTTTTTCTTCACAGGATTGATTGAAGTGCTCATTATTTGCCTCTTTTAGTTGTTTAGGAAAGATGCTAAGACCGTCTAAAAGTATAAGTGTATTAGATATTGTTATCAATTATGCAGACACAAAGTGTTCAAAATTCATTAAACAAATAAGTCAGTGAAAAATATATAGAAAAAAAAAAGGTAACCCAAGCAAGACCTTGTGAAGTAATGCAAGCATTTGTATACGCAGCTCTGTAAACCGGATGATGTGTTGCTTCATCCTGCGATCGTTAGTGGAGTTATCATTTATAGTTATTATGACATCGTATTATTCCTTTTAAAAGTGGTTGTAAAACAGTCACTGAGAAAGGTGACATTGTAATACTAAAACAGATTTTGGAAAAACTGAATACTTAATCTCAATTAACTCTGTCTGAAATTATTTAAAAACGATGTGTTATTTAAATGTATTGGGTTACTTCACAACTGTACGGCTTTATTACATTTTGTATCTGTATTTGCTAATGTGATTGTTTACTCCATAATGTCTTGTTTATTTATTAGATGGTTAACACTTTGGGTCTCCATAACCAACCGGTAATATTTGATTAGGGTTGTCTGAAGTGATGAATAATGCAGCACTGCGTAAAAAAATGAATGTTTTCCTCCGGTAATTACAGTCTGTAAACTAGTCCAAAAGACTCCATGTAGAAATGCTAATTCCTTTCATATGACAAGCTTCACGCATCTTCGATTTGTATTTCTGATTAACAAAGTCCCTGCAGCGGTGCACCCTTTGTAACACATCCATATCACCTTAATATCTCCATCAAAGAACTGAATAAGCACTTACCACTGTGGTAGATCATAGGTACATATCTCTGTGTTGCTGATGAGAACATTCACTCTATACTTTACGTTGTCCTCTGGTGCTCTCCCATAGCAACACATACCGTATCCTTGGTGAACATTTTCAGTGACTTCATTCTCAGTGGTCATTCAAACTACACACACCAAAGCACTGGGACTCCCGGTGATGACCACACAGTGCAAACAGGGTGTGTGTGAGGCTCTACGCCAGGGGTGTCCAAACTACGGCCCGGGGGCCAAATGCGGCCCGCGGACCATTTTGAATCGGCCTTCAGCTAATTAAAAAAGTATAATGGGATATGGCCCACAAATGAAACTTGTGCTTTTCTTATATTGTACTTCTTAAATATAAATGTAAAAATATATTACAGAGTAGTATTCATGTTCCACACATAAGACCACCTTTCAAATAAATTCAGTCAATTAAAGTTGGAAAAAATGTCTAACATGTCTTAGTTGATAAGCCCAATGACTTATTTACATAACAAGCTTGAAATACACCCTTCCTATTTCTCCTTATTATCATCAACCTGAGCTTCTGTTTGAAGGGATGAGCTGCTAACACTCACACGCATCATTGACCTACATTTGATTGATTTTGCTGACTAGTGAGTGGCCCTCAGTGAAAAAAGTTTGGACACCCCTGCTCTACGCCAGAACCAGAGACTGGAGCGGTTTCTCTGAGGCTCCAGAGGTCAGCTGACACAAGGTCAAAGGTTATATAGGTAGGCAGGGCTGGTTCCTGTAGCCCCGACCTCAGGTGACTCTCCAGCAGGCTCAACACAACTAACATGTAGACCTCTCACTCAGTGTTTGTGGACATACTGATCTGGGATCGGCTCACTCAGTCTGTTGCCGTTAATTGACTGAAGAAGGGAAAGTGTCCCCTGACCCGTGCACTACACATCTACGGAGAGTTTTGAAAACCAGTGAGTATTTTTTTCTAATCAATGTTAGGAATGTAGAATTCAAGGCTGGAGGTATTGTATCTACCGTCTGGTCTATTTGTGTGGATATTTTGTGATAAAAGAATGATATTGTAAAATGTAATTATACTAATCTGAGAATTGTGTTATCTGTACAGTCTTGAAACACTTCGATTGAATGAGCCTGATTTGCTGTATGGTTAATTTTGAATCAGGATTGATGCTGCAAAGATGGATGTTAACTCAATTTGGCTGCAGAGCTCTTATTTTATATTTCAAAACTGTCTTAACAAACTGAAAATATTTTTTTATAGATTTGTTGATACTAGCACATTAGTACTTGTGGTTCAGTGATTTCACAGATTAACACATGTGGCAGTTTCTCTGATGTGCAGGCCATACAGATGTACAAAATGCACTGGACAGACTGAAGACATTAATATGGTGAAGGAGATACAACAATATGGTCTGTTCAAAATGTGACATTTCCCATTAGTTATTGATTTGATAATGAATGATGATTGATTGCTTTTTTGCACGGATGATGCTTCTTCTACTCATTTACATAAAAGGTTGTATTGCACTTTTGTTTTATGGACGAGCGCAGTTTGATCAATCCCTAAATCTTTTGTTCAGAAAGACATGCTTAGAGAATAATTCAACATTTTGGAAAAACACTTGCTCATTTGTTGTTGAAAGATAGATGTGAAGATTGATGCTACATGAGAAGGGTCAAACTTTGTATCTAACTTTTGGCAAAACAAAAAAAATGTCTCTAACTTCAATAAATACAGGTTTGGTTCTCCTCTATTCTTTATATGTACACAGACTCAAACACCTAGTGTGTACATAGACACAAGCTATGTATAGAGGCTGTGTACTCAAAACAATATCAAGGGTGTCACATGTAAAGATGAACACAATTGGAGCAAGGTGATTTATTTTTTGCTCGCTTGATAATTGTACAGTCAATTCTGTATCATCACACATGACATCACTGCTGGGTGGCGGTGAAGAAAATGTAAAAATGAAGAGTTATTCTGTGATTTCCTCTCTCAGCGATCGCTTTGAAGACTTTACTAGAGAGTTACTTAAATATATTGTGTTTAGAGGATTTTATAATTGAGAATAAGTTATATTTTGAATGATAACAGAGAGTTCGTCTTAGGTTTTTAATCAGTGCATTTCCAAATGACGTGACCTCAGCGTTTGATGGCGACTTGCCTACTGTAGTTGCCCTGGTTACATCATAGTGATAACGCAGTGATGAGAAGGTGTGGTCTGCCTCATGTAGAAAGGAAATAAATAACCAAAGTGTATTTGGAGCGTGAACTGTAGACTAAAAAAACCTCTTCATCTTCCTTCCCTTTCTGGGAGGTTTCTAATGTAACCCCCCCCTCTCATGGTTCTCACTATATCCAACATGGTGAGATTTCCTAGCTTTATTTGTCATGCTTTTCTTTCTTTCTCATGGGTGCCATTATTCTTATGTTGTGTTTTCATACTGTTTGGATGAGTCGGATTTGAGTGCACATGCAGCACACTTTCTCCTCATTCGATGCTGCTCAGTTTTAAGGCAGAAATAAAGTAATGATGGGGAAATATGTCTTGCCTTGTCCAAACCGAACCCTGCTCTGATGGGACTCAGCTCTGTGAGACGGTTATGTTAATAGGACAGAAGTTATGAGACGCCACACAACAGCTTCCTGTTCTAGGAGGTCAAAGGTGATTCACCTGCCTTGACAACTTGTCTTTCTCCCCAAATACACGTGGTGTATTCGGGTGTAACTGCAGAATCAACCGAGGTTTTATTCTTTTTTTTATTGTGTATTTTCTCCCTTGATTTGTACTTGTTAACATTGTCTTTAAATGACAGACACAATAATGACAAAAGATAATAAAGTGGTTATTGTTGAAACTGGATATCCGCCTGCTTTATTTCTTAATGCTGAGCGGCTACAAGATGGGATGGCTTTAAACGACATTTCTCAGATTGTCTGCATTTGTCATTTTCTGTTTCAAGTAATCCATTGACTTCAATTGATTTCAGTGCTTCTTACATTTTAAATGAATATCTTTCTATAAAAAGTCTCGATTTTTTCGGTTATTTTCCATAACTCCAAATCAATGCAGCATTGAATTACTACCAGTGACGGAAAGCAAGTGTAAGTATACTTATACTCAAGTTCTCATACTTTACATATTCAAGTTCTGTACTTAAGCACATATGAGTTACTTATTAAAAAATATATAATTTGTTATTCATTCAACTACACCCAAAATTGTATTTAAGTATAACTAAAGCCATGAGTGGGTCAACAGCAAATTAATTGGCAGCCATTTTGATAAGTAGTTTTTTTCACAATTCCGGCTTCTTAAAATGTGAATTTGCTGCTTTTACTTAATTAAAAAAAAAAACATTTCAATATATTAAAAAAAATAAAACAATTCTGCAATGAGTAGTCCTATTTATACACCCAATACTTTAACTTACTATTCTCGATGCAGTTATTTTACTTGAAATGACAGTGTGGTATTAGTACTTTTACTAAAGTAAAGTATCTGAATACTTTTCCCGCGCACTGCTTAGGCATACTACACTGGACGGGACCCCAGTGCAGAGGCACACAGCACGAGGAGCTACTTAGCAGAGCAGATTACTCCCATGTGGATTGGTGCCAGCACAGATAGTAAAACATGATTTTTAAATGAACTGTTGATCATGCTCATCCCCCCCCCCCCCCCCCCCCCCACAGCCAAATATAACAGACACAAGCTGAATCAAGCAGAGAGCTTGTTGCACCGTGGAGTAACAGCCTTTAGGGAGGCGAGTGCTCTTTCACGGCCATTGCAGGCTGTCCATGAGATCACGTTCTCTCAGCTATATGAAAACTGACTCCCCAAGGTCTCTCCCACACCAAGCCGCCAGATTCTCCTCGAGTAACAAACACATAGAGTAGCAAGCAGGCCCCGTTAGTCACACACACCATGAAACCAGGTGGTTATCAGTCTTTCATTTTCCCAAAACATAGTCCAGTATTTTGAATTGAGACAAGTATACAAAACTCAGTGTAATGAAAATGTATTTATGGGTGGTTCCAGTAAGGACAGTTTAACAAGATAGTTGTTCCATGGAAAATAGATGCTATTATTTTCTCATCCGCTAGATGTCACTAGATGCTTGATGTCAGGATTGCGCAAAAATGTTCTAAACCTAAGTGAACAATAGCATCCTGTTCAATGTGGGGTAGGAAGCATGGATGAAAGCCACAGGGTTATAGCTGTTTCCTTCATGAGGAAACATCAGTTCATCGTTTTGAGAGGAAATAACATCAGTTTTTACCTGTACTGTACACCAGATGCTTTCTACCGCCGCAGAACCTCTCTACGGACCACTGAAATGAAACAGAAAACAATTGCAGCGGAACCAGAGAAAATAAAGTCAGGTTCACCCGGGCACAACAGAGATTACAAGCAACACTTTAGAAAATGGTATTTCTCAACAATGCCATGAGAGCATGGAGTGAAGAAGATCATTATCCTAGGAGTAAATGCAGCAATGTATCTTTGCCCATTATATTTACACAGAGGAAATGTTACAGTATGCCTTTCAAATACTCACCATCTAGAAAATTCCATGGCGCTCCAGGAGCCAACAACAACAGACACATCAGTGGTGATTTTCCCATCTGCAGTTCTCATATCATCTTTGGAGTTGTTGTTGTTGTTGTTGTGGTTGCCACAGGCACCGCACATTTTACCAGACGGGCTACTGTCAATAATGACTGACCTCCTTTGAAAGTGAGCCGTACAGCAGATGCCTTCTCAATGATCACAGTCTTCTCTGAGATGTGGACAGATATGTCACTCGTCACTTTGCTGGGAAGAGACACTTTCCTGCCATTTACCTGGATGACGGGGAAAAACAAAGTGAGATTAAAAAAAGGTTTCTACACCAAAACTACTTTTCTGGTGAAACATTGAACTATTATCCTTCATGCTCTTCTCACCCAGGTCACATGTTGGCTATTAACTGTGACAGCCGTTTCCTTAAAGAAAACATACAAGGTGTCGACAGTGCTGCAGACCCTGGCGTCCATAACCACATCTCGTTGGTCTCGTCACACAGAGACGCCACTACAAATACCCCTTGAGCTCCTATCGCTCCAGACATGCCATCAAAGGAGGTAAGGAGGCCAACTTGGCTGATGCTGCAGTGGCCCCGTTTGACGTGGCAGCCCCTGACGCCGTCTCTTCCACCACAAACCTCTCCACTGGCACAGGTCAGCTTCTCACAGTTCACCACCCCAGAGGCCTGGCACACACACTTGGACATACAGGCTTCGTCCACAACTGCTTGGCCCACCTGGAAACATACATTGTGTAAGTAATCTTCCAGGTGGATGAATATCATGTTGTCTCTGTTCATGACAGAATGGAAACTAACTTTCAAGTGTGTGGGAGTTATGATGTATGACAAAGTCAAATCTCAGTACAGTTTTACCGTTAGATATCTGCCATTGTGCACACATCCACAGTTGTCCAAGGGAACACATTGGATTCCATCGAAAACAAAGCCGGCGTCACATTGGCATCCTTCAAAGCAGCTTTCAGAACAAGTAAACGGGTAAATAAAGCTGGCACAGGTCCCACCACAGGTGTCGGCACACACCTCATAGTGACTGTTTGCAGGACAGGAAGCAGCTACAAGAGAAGTTATTAAACTCACAGTAAATGACATAACCGTAGACTGCCACTGCAATAGACTTGGTAACAGCCACTTCTCCATACTTCTCATTCCCCTGAGTTACGCTGAATGGTGTCAGCTGGCCATTGTCATCGTCACACACCGTGGCCAACATGTAGAAACAGGTACCCTGGAAATCAAACCTCTTTCCATCAAAGGAAATGTAATGAGGGTCACCGGAAGCCACACACTTGCCCTGCCCCTCAGGGTGGCAGCCTTTCACTCCGTTTACAAGCTTACAGGTCACGACACTTGACCATTTTTGCAAGACACTGCGCCGTTCTCTCCACAGACGCATTGCTCTACACACTCTGTTTCGGGGTAGAAAACGTCTCCTTTCCTGTAGTACTGGCCATCGTAAGAGCAGCCACAGTCTCTCACGGGCACGCAGGTATCCCCACTCTGCAGGTAGCCTTCGTCACACTCGCAGGCCTTTGAGCAGGCCCTGTGGCAGGTGGTGAGGGAGGTTAAAAAAAAAGGTGGCAGGGCAGCCCGTGGCACACAGGGTGTAATGGCTGTTAGATGGACACACTGTGGGAAAGGAGGAGGGAGAATCAAAAAGGGATTTTTTTTTTTTTATAAATAGGAGATTGAAAATATGAAAACAGATTCTCAAACTCACAACAGAAGGCATCTGTTCTCCAGGAGCGGATGGGGATTCCTTGGCTCTGACAGGCAGATACATAGACTCCCACAGCATCACAAACTGAGCCTTGGTGGCCATGGTGCTGACAGGCATCATACACACAGTCCTCCAGGTAAGGAGCAGTGTCTACACGACTGTGACAATCTCTGAAAGGCCCTGCCAGGTCAGCGATTATACCACAGTATTTCTGGGCTTGGTACTTTTTTCTGTGGGAGTCATAGCAGGCCAGGCACCATGCCCCCTGGCACACTGATGAGCAGCCTGGTACCAGGGCCACCTGCCAGCTCTCCCCCAGCTCAGCTCCGTTTTTGCTGCTCTGGCCATTCCGCATGGCCAGGTCATCCTGAGCTTTGCCATTGTAGTTTCCGAACAGGCCACAGACTGCGCCCTGGTAGTTGCTGGGCAGAGAAACGCTCACTCTGCCCCTCCAGTCAAAGGTCACGGTGATACCAGCATCCGTTTCCACTACAGCTGTCCCGCCACTAAGAAACACCACCAGCTCATTATCGTAATCTAAATGGTAACGAAGCGAGCTGCCCATTGAGCTGAAGAGGGAGAGAGAAATATTGTTATAGATTTAATAATTCTGCCGCCTTTGATAATCCACTCTAATGTGCAGTTACAATGTTAGATTAATTAAGGCTGCCTGGATCAACATTTTAATATGCAATTAAATATATATGCAGACGAGCATGAGGCATGTGAGAATTAGCACAATGACAAGAGGCAATAATATCTGTTCATTTGAAAAGGCTCTGAGTATCTGTCCTGTGCTTATTCTTAATACAGTCACTACATGTCCTATTTCTTCTCTCTTCAAAAATGCAAATGAAAAAAATGATTACCTATTTAATCTGTTATTAAAAATGTCACATTTGCTTGACAATATCCATACTCACCAGGACTTTGTAGGGATATTCTCTGCTGATGGTGAGGCTGAGGCCATATATGGAAAATGTGACAGTCCTTGTGTAGGACACGGCTTTGCTTCCCCGGTGGTCGTTCTGCACAGTCACCTTGAACGGCACGAGTCCCGGCTGCTGCGAGCACAGTCCCACCAGCTGATATACACATGTGCCCTGGAAGTCAAACCGGCAGCCATCAAAAGTCCGGTAGTGCGGGTCACATGAGGCTGTGCATGTGGCGTGACTGATGGGTCGGCAGGCCCGCTCTCCATCCACTACAGTGCACGTCTCCTGGGCAGAGCAGGAAGCCTCATGGCATGTCACCATGCTCAGGGTCGTGTCACACTCACAAAGGCGACCGCACGTCTCATCAGCCCAAAAGTGCTGCCCTGGCTTGTAATAACGGCCCCGATAGGAGCAACCACAACTTTTAGCAGGCACACAGACGCCAGCGCTGAGGACGTAACCCTCATCACAGACACAGGCCTCCACACAGGCACCAGGGCTGGCTGGCATGGGCTGGTGCAGATTTCATAGTGGCTGTGACGCTGACAGCTCATTGCTAGATAGGAATATAATTATAAAAAGCCTAAACCAAATATGAAAATCTTAAATAATTCATTGAAGTTTCCGAATAATATGTGCAAATGAGATGCTCGTTAATACTCACGGCAGCCAAACTTTTCCCTCCAGTCCTTGATAATTATTCCTTCCCCACGACACTGCCAACTGTACGAGGCCAAGGCCTGGCACAGCATCTTTTTGTCTCCCTTATTCAAACACATATCATACACACAGTTGTTCATGAAGGCCTGGGGGTCCAATTTTACATGACAAGGCTTAAACACGTTATTGGTCTTGGCTACAATGCCCCCACAGAAAGCATCAGTCTCAGAGCTTTTTTCTGGTTGCTGTCACATGTAGGACAGTTTCTCACACGTGTCCCAGCAGGGATGCTTCTCGTCCTTGTCTGTTGTTTGCCAGCTCTTGCTCCAATCTTTCACTGGAGAGACAGCTTTGCCGGCTGGATTCTGGAGCTCATCACCGTTGTTACCGTTGAAGTTGCCACACAGACCACAGACACTGGTGTAGTAGCTGCAGGGCAGCTTGATGACCAGCTCCGAGTTCCAGTCGTAGGAGACGGACAAACCAAAGTCTGTCTCCATCACTGCAGTGTGACCACGCTGAGACACTGACACCTCGCCCTCGCCCCCGGGTGTACAGGAAAGTTCAGCAGCTCCTCGTCCACTTGAAGGGAATGGATCAGAATAATATAAACAATGAAATACTACAGATCAAACGCATCAGAAGAATAAAATCTTACCATGACCCGACCAACTTGGTTCTTGTGGAGAGTGATGTTATACCCATACACAGAAACGTCAACCTCCCTGACAAAAGAAACTGCAGTGTTTCCACGATTATCATTCCTCTCAGTGACCGAGAACGGCACTAGACCATCCAGGTTCCCGCAGGTCTTGGAAATGACGTACTTGCAGGTGCCTTGGAAGTTAAAGTTAAAACCATCAAATGTGTGGTAGTGGGGGTCCCCCAAAGCCCAGCATGTGCCTGTGTATTCTGAGACGCACACAGCTTCACCCTTCTCAACACGGCACTTCTCTTTGACTTGACACTTGGCAGCTTTGCAGGGATCTACACAAGATAAAAGCAATGTGAAATTAACATTAAACTGACAGGGAAATACTCAGTTTCGAATGTTCGCCCATCAAAAAGAGCGGTAATGGGGGTCACCAGAGGCGTGGCACACACACTTACCAACAGGATGACATTTTTGCACACCATCCTCCACTTTACACTTCTCATTAGGGCCACATGTGAACTTCTTACACACAACCTAAAAAGAACAGTTGAGAAAAATGAGTATTAAATTGATTTCCATCGTGCAAATGAACACTGATCAGTATCAAGTTATTATTAAATCACATTGACTAGCTGGCACTCTCTGATGCACTCAACGCGTCTGCTTCCAGCAATGCATTTACACCTCCTCCGACATGTGATTAATCCTAGGAGCAAAAGTAAAAAACAGTTTGTTTATTTGAAGATCCATTAAGTTAGAATGACTTACTACATCGTGCCAAAAATGGCAGATTATTGTTCTAGTGTCACCTGTGTTTGTTACAAGCAATCAGAGACGGAAGAAGTACTTAGCTCTTTTAATTAAGTAAAAAGTAGGAATACCATGATCTAGGAATACTCCTACATAAAAGTACTCTTTAGGCAGATGGGCCCATTCTAGAATAATAAACATTTGATTACAATAATTGATGCCAAAATGTGCATAGCAAAGCTGGTAAAAGTTGCAGCTAGTTTTAATGACTTTGTATACTTATATTTCACGTAATTAATCAAAATCTTAAAAGTAACTAAAGGTATTACATAAATATAGTAGAGTAAAAGTACACCATTAACCAATGAATTGTAGTGAGGTTTAAGTAACGTAAAAGAAAATTAAGTACAAGTTCCTCTAAATTGTACACAAGTAAACATATTTAGCTAGCCTACTTTACAGCACTGCAAGCAATGATGTATTTTAAATAGTCACATCCCAATGCAAACCACAGACCATTTCTCAAGACATTACCAACAATAATTCCCTTTAGCAATGCATTGATTAGTATCTTTTGCTATTACAAGGGCAGAGACATAGCCATACCCAACTCATCACTCAAAACTAGACAAAGAAAGGGTAGACAGCAGCACTGCGTTGAGATTTGAGTGTTTCATGTGAAAGAGGAATAACCTAGTGTGCTGCAAATATTGAGAGACGTGATACAAGTAAAAAATGAACATAACTGAGTGAAGAATGCACATACATGCTGGGAAAAACTCAGGTTAAACCCATTGTGCAAATAAACGATGACTCAATTTTAAACACGTGTGTTTTTCATGACAGGAAAAACTAAATTCGAATGTTAGGGATGAGCTAGCGCCACACTGCTAGCAACGAGGGAAAGGTGGTGGAAACGGGTTGACGTCACAATTTGGACTAATTGCAACCGCCATGTGATCTGCATTATCATTAAATAGCAACATGCTGTGGCGTAGTTTTGTTTTTTATTATTTAAATGATTAGGTATCTTTTTTATGTTTTACTCCGGTTCAAATAAAAACACTATCACCCATCATTACTAAATGTCATCCTAAATCGTTACATTATTTGGCACATATGACTGCTTCAGTGTTGTCGTGCCCCATCACCATCTGAGCTGTATCTCAGCAGTTTTCAGGAAATTGTCGTGACAGAAGCTCTCACACATTGAGGTTTTTTTCCGCAGATGCAACAACAACTTGACTGAGAAACTTTAAGGGGCAGTTCAGCGCTTTGTGAGGTGGCTGTGAATCCCCTTGTAGGTGAGAATAGTTTCTCTGAAGTTCCCACAGCAGACAGCTTTTCCTGTTAATGACTCTGCTCCGTTCAGTGCAGAGATCATCTCTTCGACTGACTAATAGCTGTGGTGGCTTGTGAGTGTGTGTCAAATGTTGTGCAGAGCTGAAGAAATGCCACTCAATATTATTTGGAAACGTATATTCTCTAAACTGAGTAACGTAACACATTTTACAATACAACTTGTATTATTTTTTAATTGTTTTCAATTCTTGGCTGCAACCAATGTAACAGATACAACCAGCAATATTGACTTTGTTTTATAACATTGGTGTGGAGGACACACCGTAACTTTCCCGCGGTGTATTCACTGTCCTGCGCGGTTCGTCGCGAGCACAGACTGTTCAAGGTCGCGAGCTGTTTGAACGTCTCCAGGACAACCTTCTGAAGCTCCCGTCACTCAGGACAGCTCAGGACTCAGCTCTGTGATCTTCAGCAGGGAGTCAAGTTTAGAGGAAATTTCAATCTTATACCCTAAAGTAAGTGAGTAATGTTTGTGCATGTGTATCAGTAAACTGGTGGCGGTATGATTTGGAATTGAAGATGTGATATTGTTGTCTTCGTTTAGTAGCTCCATGCAAATGAAATCATTAGTGAGTTTCTGTGTCTTCTGTGAATCAGGTTAACTATGATGTTAGTGGTGTTTAAAAACTTGAGATACTTGACACATTGCCGATATAAGGCACTTTCAGAGGCGTAAAGTATTTACTAAGTACTTAAGTACAATTTTGAGAGACTTGTACTTTTTCTATTATTTCCATTGTTTGCTACTTTACTTCAACCCTGCTACAGAGCTAAATTGTGTACTTTCACTGATTTACAGATTTTGATTAATAATGTAAAATATAATCAACACTTAAATTAGACTTTAGTTAGTTAACATAATCAGTTAAATTCAAAACTAGCTGCACATTTACCTGTTTTGATAAAACACATTATTGCATCAATAATTGTAATCAAAACATATAATGAATCTGAAAGCGGGCCGATCTGCATAATGAGTACTTATCTGTAAGTATATTATGATGCTAATACTTTTGTTCTTTTACTTGAGTAACTTTTGATTGCAGGACTGTAACTTGTACTTGGAGTATATTTCCGACAGTCACTTTAACTTAAGTACAAAATCTGAGTACTTCTTCCTCCACTGGGCATTTCAGTCATAAACCTTAGAGAGGAAAACTCCAGCATTAGCTACAATGTTAGAGCACAATGACTTGTACCTGTCCTTCATGTTTATTTTGGGCAGTGGGAGGGACAGGAAGGAATTTATAGTTTTAGTGAAAGGCAGTGAGTTTGGCTTGCTAGGCTGAATTGTCTTGGTTCCCTGGACAACTGAGCAGCATACACCCCCCCCCCGCAACGGTGGACACTGCTGGACATTTTGTGTTCAGTGACTGAGTGTTTGCATTCTTCTCTTCAGCAACTAGACATGGCTGACCGAGATAGTGACGGAGCGGAAAGAGACGCAGAGGAAACAGATGAGCTTTTTTCCACAGGTTTTATTAGCAGTATATCTTTACCTTTATTAATATCTCACCTTATTGGAAGATGGCACTCACTGTTGACCCTTTCGTCTGCCCTTACAGATCTGAATGACAACAGCTGTGAGTCTGGACGGGACTCTCCTCCTCTGAAACTGGACCAGTGTGACCTCCTCTTAGATGCTCTGGACGCTCAGCTTGGTCGCCTGCAGGTCTGATTCCCCTTAATGTTTCTGCTTTTCTGTATTAATGTAGCCAAAATGTAATCTGGATTCAAATATTTGAAGAAGTAAGTGTTATTCATTCCTACAGATCCAGCCAACGAAACATCTGGACATTTCCAGAGAGTGTGATTGCAACGATGATGCGGGTAATGTCACCAACGAACTCCTTATGCCTGATTTAGAGATGTCTGTTCAGGTGATTATCTGTTTGTTTGTTTGTTCTCTAGATCCTCTGAGGTGGAGTCATTCTCTGAGCAAAGACACTGGGCTTGGGAGTACAACTCAAACAAACGACACTCCCATGTCTTGTCTTGATTTGATACAAACTCCAACGAAAGAGCCAACATCGGGTAAAATGTCATTAGTATCGATATAGACAAAACAATTATTATGTCCTTTAGAAAGAAATAACTACTGCTCATCATGAGGGGTTTTGTCATTAACTGTGTCCTTGAGTTCTGAATCAAATGTTGAAACCGTTCAGTATTAGAGTAAGCCAGGTGTCTTAATTGGGTTTTTAAAATACTTTTTTGATATACTTCTTAGCAGCATGTTATATATTTTTTTTGTTGCATATTATACTTTTATTTTTTTATTCCAGAACTTTAAAGCATTCTACACCAGGGCTTTCAAAGTGTTGATGACTGCCAATTAAAGCAGCCAATATATGATTTGGGGCTGCACAGGAAAAGTGCTCACATAAAAAAAGGTCGCATTGGTCACAGTGGTGTATGAAATCTTTAAAAAGTAAAACTATTGAAATGAACCTCAAATTATTAAGAAATATAATTGATCTATTTAATGTCACATTCAGGGTTGGCACAAAATGTGTGTAAGGGCCCGCTGGCCTTCACTTTGAGAAACAATGTTTTACATAACATAATAACCTCATAAATGCACTTTATTTCTTTACTCAAAAGCACCCTGTCTCCTCTGCTCTTCCCCCAGAGAGGGGCTCGGGCTGCCGGGAAGGTCCTACTATTCACAAAGTAGACAGAAGGACAAGAGACAAAGAGGAAATGGAGTCTCAGAGGGAGCAGGTCCTCTGGAGGCTGGAGAGGCTGCTGGGAGACACCTGTAACGAGGGGGGGGTGGAAGCAGGAATCCTCCCTCCTTCAGACAGCATCTGCACCGAGGACTTTGTCAGCCGCTTCAGAGACGAGATGGTGGAATGGACATTTCCAGAGAGTTATATAGAGAAACTAGGCGGAGAGGAAGTGACTGAGAGGACAGAGATATCTGACTGTCAGCGTGAACACTTTATACTTAATGTTGACAGAAGAGGACTGACAGGGAAGAGCAGTGAAAACACAGAGAGGGCTCACGACTGTCAGAGTGAGGAGAAATGTGTTTTTAATAGCCACGGAGTAAACACATCAGGCGGGAGGAAAGCAGGAGCTGGAGAGAGATACAGCTCGCCACAGAGGCTCACTGATGATAGCAGCCGTGAGTACTCTCTTTACAAACCCTTTATGGTGCCCAGAGGATTCATTTCAACCCACACAACTTTCCCCTTCCTACATCTCATGGGTACAGGATAACACCTTTTCATTTTGGACATTATCTTTCCCTTATCCCAGAATGTCACATTTACACACATACTGTAAATAAACTAATTATAATGAAAGCACATTCACGCAAGGGAGTGAACCTTTTGATTCAAAGCGCCCCCATGGCCTTTGCTGAAATGCTTAACAACTGTATCACCAAGAGAACTGTATGCTTTGTACCATCACTTTGGTATTGTGTCTACAGCATATCTTAGACTTGTATTATTTACTTTTCATTTGTATGTGCCCTTTATACAGATTGATTTAGTCCCTCCCCTCTTTCAGTCTCTCACAGAACAGAGGCTGTAGCTGGTCATGAAACCACACAGCTCAACAACAGCTGTTCTCCTAAGGCCAGGTGTTTGGCAGGTACCACACACAGATAACATCCTGGACCTGACATGCACACACTGTGAAGCTAATCCTCTCGGTAATGTATTCACTTCAAACAGTGACAGTTGTCGGCTTGTTTCTCTTGCAGGAGTTCCTGTGTGGAGTTTTGACACCGTGTCCATTGACAGTGACCTGGACTCAGTGTGCACGGAGCAGGTCAGAAACCACATCCACAGGCGGCCAGGTGAGAGACTGCAGAGACTGTGGATGGATGCAAGTGATATTTAAAAATGACAAAACATGTTTAACTAAGGAAACTTAATCAGGGTGTCCGCGGGTCTTAAAAAGTATTAAAAGTTGATAAATCAATTTAGCGAAAATGAAGGCTATTCAAAAGTATTAAACGGCATTTTCCAAGGTATTGCATTTTGTAGCTTGTTTTCAATAAGTATATGCTCCAAGTACAAGTTACAGTCCTGCAATCAAAAGTCACTCAAGTAAAAGAACAAAAGTATTAGCATCATAATATACTTATAGATAAGTACTCATTATGCAGATCGGCCCACTTTCAGATTCATTATATGTTTTAATGAGGTCTTAAAATGTATGGAAAGGGTCTTAAAAAAGGTCTTAAAAGGTATTACATTTGACTTCAGGATTCCTGCATATTAATAATGTTAATGCATTTCGTAAAAGTTGCATTTTTTTTAATGTGATTTGAGATATAATTCATTTTAGAGGTTCTTTAGACCCAATGTCTATACATGTATTTAGAATATATTCTCTAAATTCTTCTAAATTAATGCAATATTTTCCATTGTAGTTTAATAATGATTATGATCAAATGTTAATAAATAAGATGTATGTTATATTTTTTTAACTGTATGCTTTAGTTAACCATGTTTGTCCCATTGGCCAAGTGAGCAGCAACACAATTTTAACAATGAACATTTAAGCACAAAGACTTGAGTACATTCAAACGATAAAAACATTTACACACATCAAGTTCTGGCTTTAGGAAAAACAAAATGCAAAAAGCCTTCCAGACAACAGAGGTTGTTTAATTTGTAATTCCAATTAAAAAGAGAGTAGGTGAACGGCACCTGCTATCATTAAGCTTGTTTATCTATTGGTGTGTATGCTGTAAAGAAAAAGGCTGAGGTTTCCACTTTTCAACCATTCTGACCCGACAAAGTTCCAATTAGGGTCGAGACATAGTTATTAAAAAAGTGTTGTGCTATAAAGTTAGTGTGCAGGCGTTAACCTCTTCCTTCATGATGCTGTTTTTCTGCATCTTGATGTGTGTATAATTACTCTTCAACATATATAAAGTATTCCCATTTGTTCAGCAAACACCCAAGAGCAGAAAGCACAAACAAAAAAAGGTCAATCTTAAAAATGCATGCTTGAAATGACAGAAAGCATCCGGTGTGATCTCTCCCAGGATGGCGCTCTCTCCTTCAGTCTGTCACAGGCATGGAGGACCACTGTACCAACCACAGTGACACACACACACAGGGGGAGAGTGAGCCGAGAAGTTCATCAGGTAAAGCAAGATCTTACTCCGAACTTCTTTATGAGTCCACAGCAACAAAAATAACTAGGGTTGCAAAGGGGCGGAACGTTTCCGGTACATTTCCGGAAAGTTTCCATGGGCAGTTAAGCTGGGGAATTTTGGAAATATTCGATCAATTAAACAAAAACATGACATTTCAACAGATTTTTTTTTTTTTTAAAAAGTAGAACAGAACAAGTTTAACATTTTTTATTGAACAATTATTTGTTTTGTTGAAGAACGAAAACAGGAATGTTGAGTTAAATATTAATCATCTGTGCATGTGATGGAGGAATGCACAGTGCCTGTAGGGGGTGTGGTCTCAATAGCCATGCAGTAAGCATTGTGCTATGGCATGGATATTCAAGTGTACTTAAATGGCATCTGTTTGTTTTAGTAAGATTATGCTCAAATTTACTTTCCCCAACTATATTTAAGTTCCCTATGAAGAGCCAACCTTCAATTTAGAAAATTCCCATAAATTCCCGTTTATTCCCATGAAAAGTTTCCATCTTTGAAAATTCCCAGAATTTTGCAACCCTAAAAAGAACTAATACAATCTTTAAATGTCAACGATTGTGCCTTTACTGTATGTTGACAAAGGCCGAAGCTTCTCTTCTCTTGGAAAAGTACACAACAGAAGTCCTTCTGTCCGTAAAGCACCGTGCAACAAGAGAGACTCTTACAGGTACATTTTCAGACCTCTCTTCAGTGTTTTATACAATTAAAACTATTATTATTTCTGACTGGTACATCGTGTGTGTGTCCCAGACATGTGTGTTCTTTGGATCACAATAAGAAGGACACAGAAGAGGAACTGAATCAGCTGAGCGGCAGATGCAGGCCGGAGAGGACGTCTCAGATGATGCGTTCTGATTGGGCCAAGATGAAAGGGCGGCTCTCTACCCTCCAACAAGTGAGAATGAGTGGACGGTGATATATATAAGTATCACATTAAGAGTCATTTGCCAAATGTCCCCCGTGTGTAAGAGACATCCATTTCCTGGTGTCGTGTGTCTGGTTTAGAAATGTGAGAAAGAGGAGCAGACGCTGCAGAGGAAGAAGACGCAGTTAAAAGATGTTGAGCTCTCCCTTTCTGAACTTCAACAGAGGAGAAGGGTAAAGTGTAGCATCTTATATATCCAGCCCTTTATATGAACACTGCGTCCAGAAGTCTGATTAACACTTACAGATTTCGGTGTACATCCCAGCATGCCTTGCAGGAATTAGAGCGACTGACTGTAGAGACAGCAAAGATGGAGGGGGAGAAGAGGACTCTGGAGGTCGCTCTGAGAGACAGCCGAGCAGGGAAGGATGCTATTAGGTATAAAACAAACTTCATTCTACAAAGATGGCTACATTAAAATGTATCATCATAATCCTGTGTTGTGTAAAGAATAGTATTGCAATAATAAAACGTGTTGTAGTGTCCAGATGCATGAGCTGCAGAGGCAGAGAGAGGTCTGTGTGCTCGAGGTCAGACACCTGGAGGAAGAACTCACAGCGCTGAGTCAGCGTAAGCAGACTCTGAAGGAAGTACGCTTCACAGAGAGGGTAACTAAACATGAATATAGAAAGATGTCTGTCAATGCTTGCTTGGGCTTATATACATGTTTTGAAGGTGACCTATTATGCAAGATCCACTTGTTCATGTCTCTTCTACATCAACATGTGTCCCCTCTGTGTGAAGAGACTCTGAAAGTTTCAGGAACAAAGATTCTCTCTCTTTTTGTCCTGATCCATTTCTATAAAAACCTGTCTGAAAATGAGCTGATCAAATTTTGGCAACTTTATGATGTCATAACGATTTTTTGGCTTGTGTAACCATTAGCCAATCACCAACCAAGGTACCCCCCCCCCCCACCTTATCACCTGAATCTCCTCCTATACCTCATTCACACCAACGCAACTCTGGTTCAAGCTCCGTACTAGATCTTTTCAGGTTCAGAACCGGTTCTTTGGTTTAGCTCCGGCTCTTTTCACACTGCCCAGAGTCCGACTGGTGCTGCGTCATCGTTTGCGTCATGACGTAACCGTTTGCGTGCCTGCTTCATAAAGCCAAACCGCGCTGAAACCCCTCACAGCTGGCACCGACAACAACAACAATGGCCGATTGTGCTCCAGCTTCCTCTGTACCTCTTCGGAAGACCAGATTCCCAGCAGGTAGCTGGTCTCTTCAGTGGACCACTGCTGCTGGTTAAGTTTCTCCATCGTTGTGTACAAACTGGATAAAACGCAGGCTTTTTGTTGTTGTTCAGGAGTTGATCCCGCCCCTGCCCCTGCCCCTGCCCCTGCCCCCGCCTCAACGTAAGCGTGTCGATGCGGTGCTTTTGCTCTGGCCGGACAATTTTTTGGTGCTTGAAACGAACCGGATTCCGGAGCTAAGAGGCTGCTCCACTGCGGTGTGAACAGGAAAACCCGGTGCTTTTCAAGCTCCAGCTCCGAACCGGCCCTGAAACACCGTTGGTGTGAATGAGGTATGAGAGCACCATTGTGTTCTTTTTAACCAAATCTCTCTCAGAGGGGCGTGGGGAGGGGCTCCTTATTTTCATCTAAAGTAACAGACAGAGAATCAGCACTTTGGAAACAGGGCTGAAACAGAGGGGATTATGGGTAATGCTGCAATGATCTGTTTGGTGTTTGGAGCCAAACACTTCAGGGACATGTTTTGTATATATCTGAGACCTATAATATATTGATGAAAAACCGTATAATAAGAAACCTTTTAATATGTTTTCATTTGTTCCTCAAGCAGCCCAGCAGTGTCGTCTTTTCACTGCTGGAGAGGGAGGAGATGGAGCGACAGCTGGATAACGCCAAAACAGAACTGTTCACTGAACAGCGACGTGCCAGAGAGAAGCTCGAGTCCACGCAAGAAGTACTGTGTTTAGGGTTATTTATTTCTATAACAATAATGATCATATTAAACCATAATACGATTGAAATATATTCCCTGTAACAACAACAGTATTCAAACTATAAGAATACAATTCTTATTTTCAAAACATAGAACATTATAACTACTATTACTACAACTCTTATGTTTAATTATGATGAGAGCTTTTTCATATATAAGCAAATAAAAATAAATAAAAAGTGTATTCATTCAAAATGATAAGGTAGTGGGTTTCTTTGTCAATTACATTTATTTATTTATTCAATCACTTTTACTTAATGAAGACAATAGATGTTGAAAAAAACAAACAAACAAAGAATATTGATAAGCTAAGTCTGTTTGATTGAAAACGTGGCACTTAATCTGTTTGAACCCTTTTTTAAATATTTGATTCCCATAGTATGTGTTTCAAACGTAAGTAAATAATACGTTATTGTGAATGTATCATTTGAGCTGTTTTCTCTATATTGTGTGAGTGACCACAGTGAGGATGTGCCTTTTTGTTTTAGTGTTGAAGACAGATGTTCCATTTGAGTTCAAATATCTCTGGTTATGTGTTCACTCTGAGCAGAAGTTGGAGGAGACTTGTGAGGAGCTCCAGAGAGTCACAGAGGCCGAGAGCTTACTGAGGACCAGGTGTGTTCATCTGGAGGAGACACAGAGGCAGAGAAAGGATCAGATTGAGGTGAAGCCTAATGACGGCGTACTCTCATTCCCACACATTTAAATATATTTCTATAAGGAAAAATGGCATCCTTTCAACATCCAGTGTTCTAACTATCACTTGTATTTCTGGTGTGTCTGTTTCTATCAGGCAGTAGAGTTTAAAGTCAGTGACATGAGGGGTGATCTGGGAGAGTGTAAGGTCAGAGTGAGCACTCAGGAGAAGATGTTGGCCCAGAAGGAGCTGCAGCTGCTGGATGTGCAGGAGCAACGTGGGGCCTTCCAGGCAGAGCGAGACGGACTGAAGGGGGCGCTAAAGCATCTGAAAACACAGCACTGCAAAGAGGCCCACCAGCAAGCCCAAAGAATGGTAAGTGTCTTCTTCTTAAGTCAACAAGCCATGGTTTCAAGTAATAACATGTCCTCTTTTGTTAAAACAGGATGCAGCACTGAAAAAGGAAAATAAAGAAATGGCTCTGGTTCATGAGCAGCAAATCCAAAAGGTGATTCAAATGTCAGAAACTAAACTAATGATGCGTGAAATGACAGTTTGATTAATGATGTAGCACCTTTATATATATACAGTCTATGTGTAGCACTCCCGCTGGCTGTGCCCTCAGGTTAATAAGCCGGAGAAGGCAAACGCTCTGTCTCTCACACGACACATTGAGTCTCTAAAAAGTTCCATTCAGGTCAGAGTTTCCCTGAAAATATGAAATCCACTGTCACACTATATTAAAGTGGGGTAGGACATTTTGGAGAAACCAGCTCGAGTGCGCTAGAATTTGAAAATACACAACCGGAACAAATCTGCCACTTCCTCACAGAGCCCCTCCTCCAACACAGGAACGGGCACATGACCAATGAGGGCACGGGATCAGTTTGTGCACTGATGGAAGGCTGACAGGCAGGTAGGCCGTCCAGTTACTTTAGCCGGGCCAGCTCAGATGCGCCACGGCTTCCACAGATGACATGTTGTTATGGATTCTTTGTCAAAGCACTTCAGATATTCATTGCTATCAGGATGTTAAGAGCATTCCATGGAATATAACAAAAGATGTATCTCGAGCCGGTTTCTCAAACTTACCCACCTTTAAAGTAAACTATGTGGTTAAAGGCACCTTGCTCTGCCTAAATGCAGGTATTATTTATTAAGATGGCCGGCAAGAGTGGCTATCAAAAGCTTTCCTCATGATTATTGAAGCATTCACTATACAAAGAGTTAAAAATACAAACTTAATGTGATCCTCTCCTATTCTGGCAGCTCCAAGAAGAGGAGGCAAAGAAGCTGAGGGACTCTCTGGAGACGCAGCAGCAGGAGGCACAACTACGTGAAGAGCAGCGGCATAAAGACGCCTTGGAAAAAGTACTCGTCCTAAAATATACAAACAAATGTTTGCTACACGACTGCATGATGTGCTGAGTATATTCTGCCCTTTAGGTGCACAAAACAATAGAGGAGGAGAGGAGGAAGTGGGAGGCAGACTTGCAGGTGCACTCTGGGAAACTACAAGAGCAGAACAGAAAGAGCCTGGAGAGCATGAGGAGTGAGATGCAGCGAGAGAAGAGTGAAGCACTGGCTCTCCAACACAAAGTGGTGGAACTAAAAACTGTAAGGTGACCCCAACACCGACAACGTTGCCATTTTAAATCAATCGAAATGTGTTCTGATTACATTGTCTTTCTTTGATGGCTTTGCAACTGTAAGCGCGTGCAGGAGATGGAGAGTGAGAGCTGTGCTCAGCAGCGGGAGCAGGAGTCTGTGACGGCTCTGATGTGCCAAACCCTGAAAGAGCAGCACCGGGCTGAGCAGCAGAGGATGCAGAGGCAGATGGCACAGGTGAAAGAACACCACAGAAAGCCGTCATGTGGCGGCACATAGAGAGTGTGGTGCTGTAGGGAAAAAGCTGACGTGGTGTGATCTGTGCTCACAGGAGAGGCAGAGGGCAGAGAAAGAGTCCGACGGGCTCCGGATGATGCTGGGAGAAAGAGATAGCAGCCACCACCAGATCACAGCTGAGCTCCAGCAGCACCTCAGGCGCTGGAGCCAAGAGCTGGGAGCAGAGACACAGCATCTACAGGTCCTACTGGAGCAGAGTGCAGAGGGACAGAGCTCTGAGCTACTACCCCACAGGTAGCCCTTACTATCCCACTGTGGTTTACAAACACATCTGGTTAACAAACACATCTGGTTTACAAACACATCTGGTTTACAAACACATCTGGTTTACAAACACATCTGGTTAACAAAGCATGCTTTTGAGGTTCTTATGTGCTTCTATTTCTGTATGGTGCAGTCCCTCAGCAGCCGAGGCTCGTGTAAACCTGAGAACACTAAGAGAGCAGTTGAAGCATTTGATTAACCATCTACAGCAGGAGCTTCATTCGCAAAAACAAAGCACTGAGCAGCTGAGGAAAGAGAAGGTACCATTCAGACTGTCTGCTGCTTCTAAATACAGCCCATGAAATGTGGACATGAATACAAGTCCATGCTTTTTCAGGAGAGAGAGCTGAGCGTCCAGAGGCAGCAGCTGAGGCTGGACAGAGACCAAGCCTTGGACTCTCTAAAGCAGCGTCTCATTCAGGTGTGAACCTATGCTCTCAGTAAAGCTCATGTATGTGTACATCACTCAGAGCATTGTTATTGAACATCAGCTGCTTCTGCAGGAACACATCGAGGAGCTGAGCAGTCTGAGCTGGCCTCCTGTGTGTGATGGAGGAGCTGAGGGAGGAGGCGTGGCAGCTTCTCTCCGCAAACAGCTGGGGGCCAAAGACCTGGAGCTGAGGCAGGTGCAGAGGAGCATGGCTCAGTGGAAGGAGCGCACTGCGGCTCGTCTGGCCTGCAAGTTTGAAGAAGAGTTGACCTCTGACCTGGAGAGGTAACACATTCAGTAAAGAAAGAGGAACATAAATGCTGTCTAAGCACTGATCCCCAAGCTGTTTGGAGATGCAAGCAGAAATATAGAAGTCAAAGGATGTTCTGCTCTTCCTTGTTTAAGTGTGTCTCAAATCTTTGCTATCCCACAGGTGCAAGACAAAGTTGTTAAGGGGCAGGTAACTGGTCTCTGATGACTCACTAGGTCTGTCCTCTCCAAAGCATGATCCCGCCTCAACTCACTGCGATATGCGTCTTATAGGATAGATGTAACATAACCTTTGCCCGCTAACTCATAACTCTGTCATCTAGTATTGAGATTTTATAACAACCAACATTTCGTAAATGCAGGTGTGTTTGTGTTCCAGAAAACCATCAAAGTCTCGTGAGGAGAGACCGACAGAGCCTGAGAGGCCTGAGGGAGAGCTGACGCTTAGTGCAAAGGTTTATGTACTGTTCCTGTGTAACTAGGGATGTCCCGATCACCTTTTTTTGCTCCCGTTCCGATTCCGATCATTTGATTTTGACAATCTGCCGATACCGATTTTTCCCGATCCGATCTTTATGCTATGCATTAAGAGAAAAAAAGCATTCAAGTTTTCCCTTAAGGTTATTTTTTTATTTAAATTGGATATTCTATCCAACATGGATATAGCTTCTTTCTTTCACAGCAGCATTGGATCAGTTCAGTTGTGCAGCATTGGATCAAAACAAAATAAAGCTTATCAGTACTCGTTAGCTTACTGCTACAATTAGACACTGCGCCCACTCTGTTGCCAGATTTGAGAGAAATAAGCAGGTCTATGAAAACAAGCCCCAAAGAAGCAACACATACATGATGTTCTGTAATTTGAAACCAAAACTAAGGCCTCAGGATGACTTTAAGACTTGAACAAGGTCATTTTTGTTTTGTAACATTGAATACAACATTTTTTTAAAATAATAAAACATCTTTTTTTTAAATCCGATCCCCGATTTTTTTGTCCCGATTCCGATCTTTTGAAAATCACGTGATCGGCTCCGATCCCCGATCACGTGATCGGATCGGGACATCTCTATGTGTAACACTAGGCTGTAACAGAAACCTATCCTGAATACATTCATTATTAATTAAGACCGCCTGTCTTCTCCCTATCAGGAAGCTCACACACCAGCTTGCTCTCCCTGGCTCCGTGTTGTGGACTCTGCTGCCTCGCACAGCCCCTCAGACGTGGCTTCATTCAAGCTTCTGCGTTTCCTCCAGTGCCGAGTTAAGCAGCTCCGTGTAGAAAACCAGACCTACAGCTGGAGCCCATCGCCTGCAAACACTATGCCTTTAGATTTATCAGGATCCTATCTTACAACAGTGAGGATGAACAGCCACTAACTGCACTCACAGTATAAACAAAACAAGTACAGGCAGAAGTACGTACTGCATCTTTACATTTATAAATGACCAGTAGCCCTGTCCTCTAGAAGCATCGCCCCAAACAGTCTGCTTCTCCTCAGAGGCACGCTGTCGCAGAAAGATACGTGTTAAAGTACTTTAATACGTACAAAATTACTGTAATGTGTTTTTATCATTCAGATTTCAATACTATCTCTGTGTTGTCCTCATATTGTTATTAAATGTAATACCAGTGTCTCCTTTACAGATCAACCAAGCTCAGGGCGTTGCTGGTAATATAAGTCACTGAGCCATCAGGACAGTCTCAGGTTAAGGACACCTTACAAACACCATGTGTTGCATTTAAAGCTGTTTCTGTGGCAACATAAATGAATCATTTACTGTACATGTGCTAAAGAGTTCAGATTAACAAGCAGGTCACAGTGACAAATGACACAACCCAAGAGTTGATCATGAAGTTCACATTCCTCGGTGTGAAGGCTGTCAACTTTTATAGCTTATGGTTGCAATGAACTCTGAATGAGCGATGAACGGACTTTTCACTGAAAATCATGTGAGCAGATTTCAGAGAAACTCGTAAAGCAGACCGGTCCTTGAAGGATTCCTTATGTTCAATCATCCATGTTAAATTACAATAAAATGAAATACAAAAAAAACGTTGAGTAGATTTCTGCTCAGTTCAAACTATCGGTTACATTTATAACTTCTTAAATACCTTTATTAAAATATCTTAACTTCATAAAATAATCCACTGAGACTTTGTTAAAGATGGTTTCCCTATAATCACATCTGCTATCCCACATGCAGTCTGTTGTTTTCTATGTCTTATCCCTGCTTCTGTACACACTGCGTTTTTAATAAATAAAGACCATTTATCACAGGGCTCCAATTGACCTTGAAATGGTATTGGTTACAGTTTTAAATGTAGATTTGTCTTACAAATTGAAGGCTGTTGTAGAACCCAAAAAGTGAATACGTAATTGATAAAAATCCTACTAAGCTAATCATCCTAAATACAGGGTATAAGCAGGAATCCTGAAGTCAAATGTCATATCTTTTAAGACCTTTTTTAAGACCCTTTCCATACATTTTAAGACCTCATCGCCACTTCAAGTCTTAACCGGTTACCTTGGCGACACACTTTACCTCACATTGACTATACAGAATTGATTGTCCTCCCTCCTTATCTTCCAACCATTTGCATTTCCCCATAACAATGTTTAACAACCGGCGTAAACGGACCTTCACGTGCTATCAAGCAGTGAGCGTGAGATGTCCTGTTCAGGTGACATAAATAAAGTACACAGAATCACACTACACACCTACGCAATGATTACATTCAGGCAGACTGTAGAATACAACCTCTTTGGACCATTTATATACTTATTGAAAACAAGCTACAAAAAGTAATACCTTGGAAAATGCCGTTTAATACTTTTTAATAGCTTTCATTTTCGCTAAATTGATTTATCAACTTTTAATACTTTAAGACCCCGCGGACCCCCTGTAAATATACAATTGATGTATTGTTACTTGTTGCGGTCTGTAGAGGTTAACCCTTGACACCCTACTCTTCCCAATACTGCATGTAATGATGAAATCAACACAATATACACCCAACCAAAAATGGACATCTCTGGAAAATGTAAGAGTTTATTGAAAAACAAACAAGGTCATAACACTCGATGGCTAGTTGCAATTCTGGTCATGGATAAATACAGTATGAAAATACAATCAACTCATTAAAGGTGCATTTCCATGACTTCTTTACTTACTTGCTAACAACTGTGGGTGGATAATACTCCTACCACAACAACAGCGAACAGGAAGTCATGCTATGAGCAAACATGAACACACAAACAAACTCTTATGTCCTGGTAAATGCCAGAAGCTAAAACATAGAAAAACTGTACAAAACTCAGGTGCTGCACACTGAAGTTGAACAAAGATCAAAGTTATGTACAGTACATCAGTGAGTTGTTGGAGAAGATTTGGCAAAAATGCTGTACAAAGGATGTGACTTGTAAGGGCAAAGGTTCCTTCTGTAAGTCATATAAAAGCAGTCGGGTAAGGCTGCCTATAGAAATGTATCTTGACATCATGTCTTGAGAGATTTAAATGAATAAAACTAGGTAAGGTCAGCCTTATTATTACATATTTCATATAGTTGATTGGGGTTACAGTCAAAAAACCTCAACGGCGTGACTAAAGCAAAACATGAAATATTTATGTTAAGCCGAACTGAGCGATTTCAAGTGGTTCCAAGTCCTTCATCGTCTTCTGTCGACTCCATTTCAAGTCTTTTACTTTGGCATGCTGCTCGATCATCAAGCACCATTACATCTCCATGTCCTCCTCTCCAGAGGTCAGGGCTACAGGGAAGCTGTACAGAGCAGAGTGTGTGTCTGCAGGCGGGCTGGAGGCGCTCAGGGGGGGGTGAGGGGTGGGAGAGGGACAGGGAGTCGGGGGGAGCCGAGACACCGTTTGCTTTTTATGCTGTTTCTGTAAAGAGACCTTTCGCTTCCGACAGAAGGGATCTTCTGGAGGCCGCCACAACACCAGCTCCATGCAGGACTGGCTCCTAAAGAGACAGGAGGGGCACGAGGTGAGATTTTAGGGTCATTTCAACTCCTACATTTAAAAAGGGATATAACGTAATGTTACTCCGATACATGTATTTCATAGATTTAGCCACTTTTAGCACAATGCATCTCTTAAATATAAAACTAGTGGACTAACTCTTTAAGTCACAAAAGAGTCAAAATATAAAAGTCTTTTACAAAAAGTCAACCAGAACTATGTTTGTCTACAACAGTAACATGCTACTTGATGCAACAATACTATCTAGAAATATCACATTTATAAATATAATGATATACACATGTAAAGGTTATTTATCTGCCCAATACATGTTTGTACTTTACGTGCATTTTGCTGATAATACTTCTGTACTTTTATGCATCAGCGGAACACGAAGCCTTTAACTTCATGAGACATTAAGCGTTTTAATAACAGAACGAGGATACGTACACAGACTGGGCCACTGTGTGCGGCAGGATGTCACTGATGCCGCGCTGCAGACCCTCCTTCAGACTGTCGGACATCACCAGCACTGGTCGTCTGGGGGCGGGCTCTACATCGAGGTCGTCATCCTCATCGTCATCCTCCAGCGTTATCCTGATTACAGTATTTGCTTAATGCCTACAGTCTGTTATGATGTCACCTTTGCGTGTGATAACAACATATACTGTAATACTATCACCACCTCTGAATGGTGACACAAGCTCACGACACATAAGAAGTTGGACCGACAATATCTTAATAAAAATGTTTTCCACAAAACCAAATGGCAAGACAAGTAACGACAATATTGAATGGTCACACATGTATTTCGTTTCTGACCAGGGAAGCGAAGTTACACTTATAACAAAACCAAACAAACACATTCACAAATTACATTACATGTTTCTTGTTAGACACTTTTATCCAAAGCCACTTACATACTCAATACTGTGGGCAATCCCCACAGGAGCAATTTGGGGTGAAGTGTCTCAGGGACACAACGACATGCTGACTGCAGTGGGGTTTGAACCTGTGACCCCCTGATCCCAACACCAAGGCTCTATCCACTGCGCCGCACACCTCCAATATAAAAGTATATTAACTTTGTTCTATTTTTAAAGCAGAATATGTCAGACTAATAAAAGTCAATTCAGTGGATAATCTAATCAGTAACACATTTATGACCTTTCCAGGGTGACAATTATCTGTGAACATTTACACCTGATTCATAAGTGTGTTAAATTGCAATACAGGACTTAATCATTTCACAGGATGTCTAAGAAATGTGGGGGCTAATTGGAGGTAGGACTTTTCTCTATAAGGTGTGAGTGAAAGGTGAGCAGTCAGATAGTTGCTGGCTTTTTGGTGCCTCTTGCATACCTGTCTTCGATCTCCTGTAGTCTCCTCTGAGCGGCCTCTATCTCCATGCAGGAGCTCTCTGGATCGGGTCGGGGCAGCGTGGAGGAGGGCTGCGGGCTGTGGGGCGCTGGGCAGGGCTGTGGGGGGGCAGAACTGCTGGGCTGTGCAGGCAGAGGAGGGCGGCTGGGTGCTGAAGGCCAGTCATGATGAGTGCTAGTGTTGGAGTTCTCTGAAATGTCCACTTCTGCCTCGAACATTAACCTCCTTCTTTTGGCACTGCATCCTCTGAGATAAAAGCAAGATATTCACTTATTTTTGACTTTCAAGGTTTTATGAAATGGTAAGTAAAACTGTTTTGCATATTTTACTTACTCATCATCAACTCTCCTCCTGTGCTTCCTGAGACATCTCGTCTCCCAGCTGCTTTGGGACAGAGACAGGTGTGTTAAGACACTATATACCGGGTTCAGATTGAAAACATATTTCCCATGTTGCCATTGTATTTATGAAAAAAAGTGGCACCCAATAGTTTAATTTATTCATCAGCACTAACAATACATCAGCAATAACAATGTTCTTGCTTGTTTGAAGTGAATATGTCAGCACTTTTCTTATTGACCTTAGTTTGAAACTGTATGGTGTATTGCATTTAATTCGGTTTGGATAAAAGCGTCAACTAAATGAAATGTAATGCCAGACGCAAGTAGGGAATGTACACTTGCCAGAGCAGCAGCTACATACCTGTTAGACAGAGGTGCTCTCTGTAGGTGGCCAGAAGTACTTGGAGATCCGAGGTCAAATTCAGGATAGCTTGTGGGGCCTGAAAACGAATACATGGCTGGCAGAAACCCCAGCTCACTGCGTGGGGAAACAGGGTGATACATGAAGATACACAAGGGTCGATAGCTATAAAATATTGACACTAGTCAGCTAAACAGTTGAAGACATTGTCTTTTACCTACGTCGCATAACAAGGTATAACACAGTGTGCACATGGTTATCTAGCTAGCTACAACGCCACTGTTGCCTGTAACGCTACGGGTAAAATGGCTATAATTAAACCATGACACAGTAATACACAATGACAGATTTATCCCTACGCTGAAAATCAACTTTGAATAACTAAACCAGATATGTAACGTTAGTTTTAGTCATTATAGACCGACCTGTGCAGCTGCTCTGCCCCTTCGCCTTGTTGTTGTTGTTGTTGCTGCTATCTTCAGTTTCCCCTTTGGAATAATCCCATTAGCTCGCGACAACAGACTCTACATGGTCTCACCGACATTACACTGATAACGTGTTAAAGCAGAAATAGCTTCCACATAGCAAAAAGTCCTTATGGGGTGAAGTGCTTGAATGGTAGGCTGGGTCAATCTGACGTTAGCTTGCTATTCTGAAAAAGTGAGTAGCGTTAGAAGTCGCCCAGGCTCCATAAAGTGCGTGTTACGTCAGGTGCATTGTGGGAATTGTAGTTACGGATGACAAACGACTTACTGAGGTTGGGAGTCACTAAAAAGTAGATTTCCTCAAGTACTGCTTTGAGGTATTTGTACTTTACTTGAGTATTTCCATTATATGCTAATTTAAACGTATACCCTTCTACATTTAAACGGGAAATAATGTAATTGTATACCACTACATGTATTTAACAGCTTCAGCTACTTTTAACAAAATGCATCTCTAAAAATGTAACTAGTGGACTAACACTAAGTCACGAAAGAGTCAAATAATTTGAATATTTTACAAAAACTCATTCCGAACTTTGTTTGTCTACAACAGTAAAATGCTGATGCAACAATATTTTCTAGAAATGTCTCATACAGTAATGCAGATGTGTTACATACACACAAAAAGTCAATTTGTATGCACAATTGTTACTTTTTATACTTTAATTACATTTTGCTGATAACACTTTTGTACTTTTACTCAAGTAAGATTTTGAATGGAGGACTTTAACTTGCAATGAAGTATTTTGACAATAATGTATTGGTACTTTTACTCAGAAAAAGCCAATAAATACTTCGTACACCACTGCTTACAACAGTCTGTGTTAATATAGACAAGAAACGTTAACAAAGTGGTGTTTTATTGAAACACTAGTTGTTGCTACTTACCTTAGCAAACATTAGTTAAAATGTCAGTTTCCAGCATAGGTTTCCAGATACTGACTGGATTTGTGTAAAGCAAGATAAACACCTATTCTTGTTTTGTATGCTCGTGTTACCGAAGAGAATATGTGATGACAAGATAGTTACCTCAACATCCCGATTATAGTCCGGCCCACAGCCTGTGTTTAAAAGCTTCCCACTTGCTTTTATCATCGCGTTGTCATCTCAAATGACCGGTCATGTGACAGAGTGAAATACTAGAACTGTTTTCTCTGCCTCTGTTCTTTACTCAGCGTTTATTCTTCACACTGGAGTCGTTCCTGATGAGGTCAGACAATACTGTTTACTGCATGTAAAAGCTTACAAGCTAATGACTTATCTGCTGTGATATTGTTTTAATAACGATCTTATCATATTTACAACAAATCGCTAAAAAGATGTATATATACCTTATCCATGTGTGTATTGCAATTATTTTCATGTTTAGGGTTTGAAATCTGTTTACCTGCCTTCCTCAAATGTGTGAAAACGGGATTGCTAAGAAAAATGTCTGGATCATTTTACAGTATATCTGTGTTGTTATCTTAACCTATGAGGCGTTTATATTGATGTATTTCCACTGTTTGTATTATCCACCAGGTTGCACAGAATGCTGTCTTTAGTAATAGTCGCAGGACTACTGGCTTTTGCCTCTGGTATACCATGTGGTAAGTATTATTATATTCATATAAACAAATCCAGTTTCATCAACTCATTTGAACCCTGGAAACGCCAGATGAACAAATACTCTGATTCACTGAGTTTGACAGTCACTGATGTTGCAATCTGTATGACCTTCATGTTGCTTACTCTTTGACAAAAGTTGTGTAATTTAAAAATTCCATAGACCTGTGGCACCTTTTTGGTATTTTTAGTCATGTGGGTAAGATATCAAGGACAATGACGTTTGGATATTCGAAACCTTTTTCTAAAAACATATCAAATTTTCACAAGTCATTGTTTCCTGTTCTTCTGCCCGCTGATGCTGTAGTTCTGATTTTGCAATGCTCCGAAAGTTCATGTTGATGTCAGCAAGATACTCAAGTACTTTTTATGTCTGCGATCAACATTTCTGAGAACAATTTTTTCTTCCAGAAACTCAAACATCTAATAGTGAGCTGAACATGTCACTCAATAAAAACCTCCTTCGCTCTCTGGAGACGCAGGAAGGACTCCCCAATCCCAGTGTCCACTTGGCATTACGGCTTTCTAACTTCCACAACCTTGCCAAGGAGAGCGAACACCTAAATAAACTGAAAAATGATTTGCACAATGACATTCAAAGGTACTGCACTGTTTGACACGACAAATTGCTTGCCATTCTAAATCTGTGTGTCCACTGAACTGATGTTTTCTGTGATGTTCTCACCTTAACCTAAGTAACTGTGTCTTTCTCAGCTCTCTCTCTAACAGCCAGTCGGTGGTGGGCCTCTTGTCGCTGTACACTCTGGCTTTGAAGTCCTCCTGCTATGACCTCAACACAATCACCTTCACCGTCGGTGAAAGGAGTGAGACGCTGCTGATACACCTGAAGAATCAGATGGAACAAGAAAAAGAGCATATTACCTGTAAGTAAAGCAGAGTTTAAAGTTTATTTAGTGTATATATTTCATGTTTTAATATAACATTTTATTTGTATCCCTCCTCTCCTTTGCACAGCCAGCCGCCGCCCTTTGACCAACTATTACCAGTACTCTCTGGGTGTGCTCGCTCTTTGCGTGAGCGGCATCAGGGTCAACCATCATGTCAGCAACAAACTCATCAAGGCAGCAGATCATGAGCAATTCAAACAAGGAGACACTGAGAGTACTGGTGAGTGTAACATGCCATTTTTTCTATAATCTGTAATATCCCAATTCTTATGATATTAATTAATCCCTTTATGTCAGTCTACTTGACGCTGATACTGTGGAATAGGATTTAAGGCTGCTAACTGTTGGAGTAAAATAGTAGGACTTATAATACATGTGCTCTTTTATATATTACTTATAGAGTCACATTTCAGACTTCAAATTAATTAAAGTGAACTGCGAAAAATTACGATATCGGGTATTCTCATCAAAATGTGTGTTTATTTGTGAGAGGAATCCGCTAGTTGGTAACAACCCTCATTTCTTTTTTTCTTTTTTTTACGTTTCCAGTTAATATTTTTCTTCGGTCAATTACACATATTTTCTCCTCTTTCTCTAGATACCTATGCCATGGCTGGAATGCCCTCCAGTGTGTGAAGGACGCTGGTTCTCATATGCAGAACGCTACGGAGCTTGACACAGTTCTCAGCAAGATCCAGCAGAAGCTCTTGGCCTCGCGTAGGAACGACGGTCATATTGGCAATGAGTTCAGCACAGGCCTTGCAGTTCAAGTAAGAATGTTTATTTTTTCTATTTCATGCATTAAACGTTAAACAGCTCAAATGTTGCAGTCTTAATGTACTTATTTTCTGCCATTGTCTCCAAGGCTTTACTGGCCATGGGCGCCCCGTTTCAGAGTGTGCTGCCTCGATGGGAGGCCATGAGGACAGACGCCAGAAACAACAGATACCATAACGCCATGGCCATTTCTCAGGTTCTGCCAGCTCTT